>NC_135898.1:72149445-72174445 GCF_964194155.1 Cetorhinus maximus
TATAAAATTAATCCTCTCCTCGTGATATTTTGTATATTTGATGCTGACAACTTACTCTGCAGAACCATATCCCCTTGACCAATGCACATTACACTCTTTTTGCCCAATTTGGCCTCCAAAATGGTTTTTAATTCACTCAAGCGATGTGGGTGTTGCTGGCTCTCCATTTTATTGCCCATCCTGAATTGCCCTTGTTTATAGGCACTTAAGAGTCAACCACATTGCTGTGGGTCTGGAGTCACATGTACGCCAGACCAGATAAGGACAGCAGATTTCCTTCCCTAAAGGACATAAGTGATTCCAACACCTGCTTAAGGAGGATGTGGTGGCTAGGATAGGGAGTTATCTTACTACAAGCAATGCTGTGTGCTGTGTTGTGCAGAATTGAGGCTAAAGTGGATTTTGAATTTATTTTGTATGTTTTTGTAGGGCTGCAACTGTTGGGGTAGTTATAGCTTGTATGAAGTTGACTTGTGATGAGGATTTACAATTCATATTAATGTACAATTTTAAAATTAATTTGGCCTAGTAAAGAGAGTCACTCCTTTTTATATAGTCTTTTGTGATTTTAAATTCTGTGGCTTTTTCTCTTAATAGCTTGCTTAAGTCTAATACCAAATACATTAATGCGTTGAAAATAGTTTCACTTCAGACTTTTATGCAAGTTGCTAAGTAGTGTAATATGCAATGTGTAGCTTTGCTTGAGCAATGTCCTAAATAAAAACTTGTATTTTGTCATGCTCGTATAATTAAATTTTGGTGACCTTTATCAGAAAATTTGAAACAACTTTTCAAAAGTATTGAATACACTTGTACTGAGATTTAACATTTTCTCAACTGCATTTCATAATACATTTCTAAGCTGCTTTATGGTAGCCATAATGTAAAATAGGTAACATTTTGGTCCAAGACCTTTCCTCAGAACAGGGAAGAGTTAGAAATAGTGCAAGTGAAAGGAGGGAGGGAAGGTGGAGGATAAGGTCTGTGATAGGGTGAAGGTTAGGAGAGATTAAATGGCAAAAGGTTTTATTGTGCAAAGCCAGACGGAGTAATGAGACACGTAAATATTTTTCTGTATCTCTTTTTTTGCAATTTGAGATCCCCGTCATTCACACCTCTGGCCACATATTTTTGTTTCTTTAATACAAAAGCAGAATACTTCATTTGTTGGAACTCTGAAATTTAAAACAATTATGGAAATACTCGGGTAGTATCTGTGGAGAGAGGAAAAACATTTAACATTAACTCTGGTTCTCTCTACAGATGCTGCTTGACCTGAGTGTGTTTTGTCATTTAATATCTCCATTTTAGCACAGACCCTCTGGTTTTCTTTTCACCCGCTTAAAATCTATTGCGTTTCTAACTTTTCCCAGTTCTGATTAAAAAGGTCATAGGCATAAAACGTAGCTGGATCTCTCTCCACTGATGCTGCTTGAACTTTTGAGTATTTCCAGCTTTTTGTTTTTGTTGTAGCATCTGCAGTGTTTTGCTTTAATGGTTGAAAAATTACTGTTGTGGATGCTGGAAATCTGTAATAAAACAGAAAATGCTGGAAGTACTTGGGTCATGCAGCACCTGTATAGAGAGAGTGAGTTAACGTTTCAGGTGGGTGACCTGGGTTATCGACCTGAAAAGTTAACTCTGTTTCTCTTTCTGTAGATATGCTGCCTGACCTATTTTGAGTGTTTCCAGCATTTTCTTTTTATTTTTGATTTTCTAGTTGTTTGGTTTTGGGTTATATGAACTTAAAAATCAAATTAACTGAATTTAGACTGAATAGTTTACTTCTGTTACCATGTAGCCTACGTTTGTGCTTTGCAGTCGCATTGCGATGGTCAGCTCCATGTTTTGTGAAGGATGCAAACTTAAGAATAGCCTTTAAAATGCCATGTCTATATTTAGAGTAATCTCTCTCTAAATAGATTTTGATTATGCTACATGGAACTCATCTGTTCAGTGTCTTGATGTCAGGTCCAAGATAATTCACCTTTTTAAGATTTAATGCATCCCAACTTTCTCATCATTCTTATCAACCTTATACTATTCACTGGGCTCAAAATAGTGTTCAGTGCCAATGAATGGCAATAATTATGATAATGCTGCCCCGCATTGTTATAACAAGTTCCTATTATCCCTTTTTATCTAATGTTAGTTAAGCCCATGCGTTAGAGTTTTTAAAATTGAAATGATAACTCCTGTCCTTTTTGTTCTTAACCTGTAAATAATAAATATCCTTCTGTCCGGAGGCATTATATACTGATGTCACATCTTAGTCATCTTTGTGACATTGTGCAGTCCTGATGGCTAGTTGACACGCATTCGCAAAAGGTAGCCTGCCAGACGTGAAATTGCTAATCGGCTTTACCTTGAATGCGACTTTGTCAACAACTCATTAGGACCTCTTTCTACATCCTGTTTACCTGGGGATAGATGGATGTTACAAAGCTTTGTTGTTGATCTGAGCCGATACATGTTACTGCAGCTTTTTTCCATATCTTCAGTTAGCTTTGTTTCAGTGACCTGTTGTGTCAATGGTAGGCAGGTGTCGAGGTCTGTTGCAAATGTTGAGGGCTCTGATACAATAGGAAATGTATGAGTAGAAATTTGGTTAACTGATGCAGGAGGCAAGGGTAAATGGGTGGTGTTTGGATTGAGAAGGGTTAGAAATGTTGAACTTTAGGACTTGGTGCTGGGATCCACTTTTTGGGATTCTATAGGTAAGTTGGAGTAAAATGAAGGTGACATCTTGAAATTTGACGCAAGCAGGAGTTTTGGGAAGATGCGAAGGGCAAAGATCAGTTAGTTGGGCAGAGAAGTGGAAGATGTATTTAATGTTTTAATGTATGGAGGTATAATAATGTAATGTATAGTATAATACTCGTGGCTTGAAAAAGTGAGCAATGTGTGCAAGCTCTTGATGGAAAGATGACTGTGAATGAACAGAGCGCTATGGATTTGAATACATAATTCCCAAAAAGGCAGTTCAGGTTGATAGGCCGCCATTTTGATTTTTATTAATAGTGCAAGTACAACAGTAATGTATGCAAAATCTCAGTTCAGCTGCAGTTCAAGTACTGTGTACAGTTTTACCTTGAAAGCCATAGAAGCTAGACAGCATAGATTTACCATGATGGAAAATTGTAATTATGGGAAGACACTTTAGTTGCTTTAATTTCCACTTGGGCACAGGAGGAAGTTTACAGACGTTTTAAAACTGCAGGGCTTTAATAGAACAATAACTGAGTGATCGTCCGTTTTAGAGTAATCGGAAGGAAAAATTTCTTCACTCCAGCGATTGTTACAGTATGAAATGGTTGAAGTAGAGACAATTACATGTTTCGGAGAGAAATTGGATGAAGGAACAAGGCTACTAAGAGAGAGAAAGGCAGCGAGGTTAGATTTGAATGATTTAGCAAATAGCTGATGCAGGCTGCATGGCAGCCTCCTGTGCTGTAAACTTGTGCACTATGTTCATGTCTTAATGCAGACTGCGCAATCTCAAAGTTCTTGAGCTTCATAGAGAACTTTGGAATATGGTAAAGTTCTGGTGAAGTAGTTTTTTTTGATTCTGCATGAACTTGTCTTCAATATAAAATGTGTTGTCTGAAATATATGGCCCATCAGTGGCTTACTAGCAAAGCAGTGGGGCAGCATAATACCTTTGGCACATACCATACCTGAATCATGCATGGTGTGATAGTGTATCTCAAGGCAACAATCTCAAATCATTTTGCACATAAAGATTGAGTTTGATTCACAAGCATACACTGTAGGCCTACTTATAGAATCTGCTTAATTGTGGTAAATAAGAATTGGAAAAAATATAGGATCTCAACTCCCAGTCCAAAGAAAAAGCTGTTGGCTTGTTTTTGTAATGACCATCATCTGTCACCATTTTCATAGCTACATTGACTCACTTTTGAGGTTAGCTGTTATCACCAAAAAATTGTGACTTTCCCATTGTGACACACTTTGATCTTAGAAAATGGGATGTGTAATATTAACCTATTTAGCATATTAGTATATTGTATGTACCTAAATGTTTGAAGTATTTTTTGTACCCTTTTTTAAATCACCAAGTTCCCATTCCTGGTTTCTGATGTGAGAGACAAAACAGAGTTGAGCTGTGTGTGATGCCCAAGGTTCAATATTTTGCCAGTGCTTGCTGTCAAGGTTCTCAAACAGTGACTGATTGGGTAAGGTGCCAGAGGCCACTAACACACTGGAACCATACTTGAGTGAGGAGTTGACACCTTATGAACAGGAGATAAGAAATTAAAAAAAAACACACATTTATTTGCTGCAAATTAATTAGTACAAGTAATTACTGGTCTCAACATGTCTTTGTAAAATTGCACTGTTACAATTTTGGAGTTTGATACTACCTTTCCTATTTTTGATTCACAGGAAATGTTGGAAATAGGTTTGGTAGCATCTGTAGAGAAAATCAAAGTTAATGTTTCAGGTCTGTGACCTTTCATCAGGACTGTTGTGATGAAGGGTCACAGACCCGAAACTTGCCTCTGTTTCTCCCTCGACAGATGCTGCCAGGTCTGCTGAGTATTTCCAGCATTTTGTGTTATTTCCGATTTCCAGCATTATTTTACTTCCCTGTTTTGGTTCACTTCTCCTATGAAAGCACCTTGCATCTCGTGTCCACCCTATAACTTGTTAGTTGTTAAGAACCTTGAGCAGAATTTATTTTATTGGCTCTTGGGATGTGAGTGTCACAGGCAAAGCAGCATTTGTTGCCCTTGATGGTGGTGGTGAGCCACTTCAACTGCTGCAGTCCATGTGGTGTAGTTACATCCACAGTGCTTTATCTGTCATGGTTTGATACAGCTGAGTGCCTTGTGATGCCTGTTCAATGGGCAGTTGAGTCAACCACATTGCTGTGGATTTGGGGTCACAAGTAGGCCTGACCAGGTAAGGATGACAAATTTTCCTCCCTAAAGGGCATTGATGAGCCAGATGGGTTTTTATATTGCGCTGCCATGTGACTGCTTGTCTTTGGTCAGCAGATGAATGTACACTGCGCATAAGAAATAGGAGCTGGAGTTGGTCCTTTGGCCCTTCAAACCTGCTATGCCATTGAGTAAGATTCTGGCTGATCTAACTTGACCTTGCTGCACCATATATCTTAGATTTTTGGAAACAAAAGGAATTACCAAATTGTTTTAAATATACTTGAAGTCACAACATCCACAGCTCCGTCAGGTAGAGAGTTCCAAAGATCCTCGAACCTTTTTGAGTGAAAAAATTTCTCATCACAGTCCTAAAATGGTCGACCCCTTATTCTGAAATTTGTGACCATGTGTTCTAGATTCCCCAGCCAGGGGAATGTTTTCTCAGCATCTACCCTCTCAATCCCCTTAGGAATTTTGTGTTTTAATTGGATCACTTATCTATCTTCTAAATTCCAGCGAATATCTGCTTAGTCTAATCAGCCCCTCCTCAAAGGACAATCCGCACATGCCAGTAACCAGTCTAGTCAACCTTCGTTGCACCTCCTCTTGGAAAAGAATAAGGCTGAAGTATATATTGACAAATATTTGAACACATGAACAGCAGTTAGTAAATTTATTCCCATTCCTAAATGAAGTATGGAATGGATTCTGTGGTATAAACAAGTGGAGCAAATGCCACTCGCTGTTCATTCATGTAGAACTCCAAGTGACTTCAACTGCCTGCAGAAATCGGGAAGTTGCTATCAAGGTGCCTTGCTCTTCCAAAAGCTCCCCTATTGCAGTATATCGCATCGGGCTCATTGTTTAAATACATTGAATGGCATGAGGTTACTGACTGTACGTATTTCAGAGATGGGAACTAAACTCGTCAAGCAATGTTCTGGCTTTCCATTCCTGAGTAAGCACCCCTTAATAGCACAAGTCTGAATTGCTACCAAACAACTTCTCTGGCACTGAAAACTGACTACTTTTACAAGTCTCATTCCTTCAGATTTTTTAGAAGTTTCTTATCTGGCCTCTCTCTTATTTCCCTCTCGTTTCACTTTCATGAATTCAGTATTTTAACTGACACTTCCTGGTCAAGTCACTGCACTGCTCATTAATAATTGTTTGATCTGCTTAAGGAGATCCAGTTGCTTGTCCTGCCCCTGCAGGTCTTGGATGCTCTTTAGAAGGCACTCCACTTTTACCTCGTATTCATTAAGTTCAAGTGCAAATTCCCATAAACTCTGTGTGCATGAGCGTAATGAATGGCTTGTTCCGTTCATTTTGCTGGCCAGGATAAAATCTGACCCCATATTTACAAAATTGATTGTCTACCTTTTTGTCAAAAAGTTAGGAATGCTTTTCCAGTGCTACCTCGTGTAACAAAATCAATTGTTGAAGCACACTTGTTTGTGTGACAAAACAAGACCTTGAGTCAGAGTTACCAGTCTTTTTACTGGCGTCGGACTTGACTCTATGGGCTCATGCAGCCAAATATGTTCATCATTAGGTGCTCTTGGCCACAGAGCAGCCTGCCAATGAGGTTATCAAAAGCATACTTCAAGCCCACCCATAACCAAGCTTGTGCATTCTGTCTCAATAGTAACATTACTTGAATATCAGGACAGCTGCAATAATTAGAATTTTCCCTTTTTTCTGTAGCACTCTAGGAAATTGAATTCACTACTCCACCTAGCCACTTGAGGAGCTTGGAGTAGACTTGACATTGTTTTAGATTACTTGTTATGGCGCTGTCTTATAGGGTTGTGATTCCGGCTAGAAAAGCAGTAGACTGTCTTCTGGTGCACTCTACTAGTTAACTGAGCAATTTTAGCTGATTTAAACAGTCTTAAACCCTCCACCCTTCCTTCCGACAGGAATTGCGAGGAGCTCATTAACTCCTAAGTCACAAAGATTGAGACCATCCACTCAGCTGTTTCCTCCCTTACTGCAGCTCACTGGGTCAGACATCCTCTAACTTCCCTGAACTCTTTCTTGTTTCTCCTATATGCTGTCATATCCTCCAAGTTTATGCTGTCCATGGGACCCACTTCTGTTCCCTCAACCATGCTATCACCCAACTTCCCTTTCTGGCCCCCAAGTTAGTTGATATTGTTAATGGTCCTTTCTCTTCAGCTACTGTGCTGCTCCACTTCAAATCTGCTATCGTTGCCCCACCAAAAAAAATGTCTTGAACTCTCCGTCCTTACCGTTCCAACTTCCTTTCCTTTCCCAAATCCTTGACATGACGCCTCCCATGTTTGGATCCCTCAAAGAGGTATCTGCCTGTTGTAGAGCCAAAATGGCCCTCATCAAAATTGCATGACATTTTGTTTGTGACCATAGTAAACTAACCCTTTTTCACCCTTCTCAACCTGTCTGCAGCCTTTTAGTTAACCACACTATCATCCTCCAGTGCTGCCTCTTCTGTTATCCATTTGGGAGAGACTGCCCTCACCTGGAGTTGTAACCAAAGTCACCTGCAAAAGCTGCTTTTCCTGCATGGTTACCTGAGTCCCTTCCCCCAATCTGCTGCCTCATTAAGGATATATCTTTGGACCACTCCTATTTTGCATTTGCATGCTGCCTCCCTCAGGCAACAACATCTGAATCCACAGCGTCAGTTTCCATTTGTACACTCATGACACCCAGCTTTATCTCATCACCATCTCTCTTGACTGCTCCCCTGTCTCTGATTTGTCTCATTGCTTGTCCAGCATCCAGTATTAGAGGAATGGAAATTTACCTCCAGCTAAATATTGGGAAGACTGAAGCCATATCTTTGTACTGCACCAGAAACTTCATTCCTGTTTCGCTGTCTGAGGCTGAATCAGAATTTGCAAACTTGTGATGTATTTGATAACTGAGATGAACCTCTGACTGTATCAGCTCCATTACCAAGACTACCTCAGTGACATTGCCTGTCACAAACTCACCTGCTGAAACTCTTATCAATTTCGTTGTTATCTCTAGACTTGTCTATTCAAATGCTTAAGTATCTTGTATCTGTCCTCATTGTAGAAGGCACAAAGCATCCTAGTAGAAAATCAAAGGGCAAAAGTGAGGGAGGAATGTGAAACTGTCATGCCATTTTGATGAGGACCAATTTGGTTCTGGAATGGGGCAGATACCTCATTTGAAGGATCTGAACATGGGAGTTGCAGGAAAGATGGAAACCGATTTTGGGAGAAGTCATGTCCAAGGATTTGGGAAAGGAAAGGAAGTTGGAGCGGCAAGGACGGATAGCTCAAACATCTTTTTTGGAGGGACATTGACAGCAGATTTGAAGGGGAGCAGCACAGTAGCTGGAGACAAGGTGCCATTAACAATACAAACTAACATGGGCCCCAGAAAGGGAAGTTGGGTGGTAGCACGATTGAGGGAGCAGATGGTGGGTCTCAAAGAACTAGGTGGAACTGAGAGATGACTAGTACCTTGGGACTTGATCTTAGGGTTTCAAAAGAAATGGATGCAGCGATAGTGGATGTATTGGTTATAATCGTCCAAAATTCTCCAGCTTCTAAAGAGGCCCCAGCAGATTGGAAAACTACAAATGTCACACCTCTATTCAAGAAAGGAGGGTGATAGCAGTAAACTGTAGGCCAGTTAATCTGATATCTATCATTGGGAGTATGCTAGAATCCAAGAAAGTAGTAGCAGGATATTTAGAAAACAATATACATTGTAACCTTTAGTCTGGAAACTTATTGTTTGGAAACACCAGTTGTCTGGAAATTTTGAGCAAACCCAAACAATTCACAGCATCGTTTTAATAAAGTGCTTTGAGAACAGAAATATGGAAGATTCAGTATTGGCTAACTAACAGGAAACAGTCGTGATAAATGGATCATTTTCAGGTTGGCAAACCGTAACTAGTGGAATGCCACAGGGATAATTTTGGGCCCTCAGCTATTTACAATCCATATCAATGACTTGGATGAAGGGACCTAGTGTATTGTAGCCAAATTTGCTGACACTATGAAGATAGGTAGGAATGCAAGCTGTAAGGAGGGCACAGAGTATGCAAAGGGATATAGATAGGTTCCCTAAGTGAGTGGGCAAAAATTTGGCAGATGGAGTACAATGTGGAGAAAATGTGAGGTTCTCCACTTTCGCAGGAAGAGTAGAAAAGCAGAATATTTAAATGGGGAGAGACTGCAAAATGCTGCAGTACACAGACATCTGGGTGTCCTTGAACATGAATCAAAAAGCTAGCCTGCAGATACAGCAAATAATTAGGAAGGCAATTGAGATGTTGGCCTTTATTGCAAAGGAGGTTGAATATGAAAATAGGGAAGTCTTGCTACAGCTGCGCAGGGCACTGATATGAGGCTGCACCTGGAGTACTGCGTACCATTTTGGTCTAATTTAAGGACAGATATACTTGCATTTGAGGCAGTTCAGAGAAGCTTCACCTGGGATGAAGGTGTTGTCTTATGAGGAAAGGTTGGGTATATATCATTTATCTATCAGTTTAGAATGAGGTGATCTTATTGAAACAAGATTCTAAGGTGGCTTGACAGAATAAATGCTGAGAGGGTTATGGGAGGAATCTGGAACTAGGGGTGCAGTTTAAAAATAGCTCTCCCATCTAAGATGGAGATGAGGAATTTCTTCTCGGAAGGCTGTTAATCTTTGGAATTCACTACCCTAGAGAACAGTGGAGGCTATGTCTTTATCCTTTTTCATGGGAGTGAGCATTGTTGGCAGGGCCAGCATTTATTGCTCACCCCTAATTGCACTTGAGAATGTGGCGAAGAGCTTTGAACTGCTACAGCCTATGTGGTGTTGGTACACCCATATTTCTGTTAGGAATGGTGTTCCAGGGTTTTGACCCAGCAAATAAAGAAATAATGAGAGTTTTAAGTCAGGATGATGTGTAGCTTGGTAGGTTGTGATAACCAAGGCTGGCACTTGGTTAGATACTGTCATGACTCACTGGGGGTAGTGTGCTGTAATATCAAGCCCCACTATTCCCTGAGCTGCGACAAATGTGAAAAAGTTTGATCAAACCACCAGATTGCCCCAATTCTACCTAATTGTTTAATTTAGGTTAATAGAATACGAGCACCAGATTTGTAAACTCAAATAACTGTTTATTGAAGAAACTGTCGTTAACTAGTGGCAAAAGAAAGAAATATGAACTGCTAATTTATAACACTATAACTCAAACTCTACCTGCTTCTTAAATCCCTATATACACACACATACAAGACACACAAAAACATGGATTTAAGGGTGGGATAAAACAGTTCAATAGCACCAATTCTGGAGTACAGGATTCGAGCACAGGTTATAGGAGAGAGGAGAACCCTGTCCCTCACCCCTATTTCCACAGGGCAACTCTTGTACACTCTGCTCAAAGACCTGTGGTTCCAGCATTGGCTTGCTGAGTCTCCTGAGGGGACACATCATGAAGCCTGGCAGACATTTCCCTCATTTTGAGGGACTGAATGATCTAATTAAATGGTGAAATTGATGGGTTGATTTTGACTTCAGGACTTCCAAATTCCTTTCAGGTCTTGTTCATGACACAAGGTGGTATTCCAGCACTTGCCTTTCAATGTCTCTTAGTGATTTTCTCCTTTGCCTCTTGACAGGGGTTTTCAGAGAGAGAGCAGGTATAGAGATATGAGGGGGAAAAGCCAGCTAGCTGCTGTTGTGCAATTACTGGAATCTCCTACACACAGGAGGAAGAGGTTTTAGACCTTGTTTCTTTTCAGACTAGGAGCTATTCAGCTGCACTGCTCCTTACACACAACCTAGTCACCTGGTCAGGAGGCAATTCAAACTTTGCCAGGCAGATCCCTTGGTCCAGGACTCCTTTCAGGCACCATCCTGTCTTTTATGGCACACTGTTCCAGGACTGCAACATTGTCTCTCATCCTGTTCCATTGGACATGTCTTTCAACCTGCAGCTATTATAATTTTAATCCTCAGTCCAACAGAAAATAAAAAGATACATTCCTTAAAATGCACAAACTATTACCTCGTGGGGAAATCCAGAACAAGGTGCATCATCCACAAAAGGCTGGATGTGGATGTTGGGTCAATTTGAGATTTTTGTTAGGTAAGGGTATTGAGGGATACAAGGAAAGCTTGGTGAAGGGAATTGAGGTCCAGATTAGTTGTGATCTAATTGAATTTACTTGGGTTCTGTGTTGGAAAACAGTGAGAGAGACTCTGGGGAGTGCAACCACGCTCATAGCACTGAGTGGCTCGGCAGCACGGGGGGGAGGAAAAAGAAGGGAAGAGCAATAGTGGTAGGAGACTCGATAGGGGAACAGACAAGTGTTTCTGCAGCCGTAGACGTGACTCCAGGATGCTTCCCTAGTGCCAGAGTCAAGGATGTCATTGGCTGCAGGGCATTCTAATGGGGGAGGGTAAACAGACAGACATCGTGGCACATATTGATGCCAACGGCATAGGTTGAAAGAGGGATGAGGTCCTGCAAGCAGAAGTTAGGGAGCTAGGAAACTGAGGTCCTGTTTTTTAATCTCTGGATTACTTCTGGTGCCATGTGCTAGTGAGTATAGAAATAGGTTAGTTCAGATGAATGCGTGGCTGGAGAGATGGTGCAAGAGGGAGGGTTTTAGATTTCTGGGACATTGGGACTGTTTCTGGGGGCGGTGGAGACCTGTACAAGATGGACAGTTCGCACTGGAACGGGACCAACATCCTTGCGGGGAGGTTTGCTAGTGCTGTTGGAGAGGATTTAAAGTAACTTGGCAGGAGGATGGGATCCTGAGAGGAGGTTCAGCAGTGGGAGATGCACAGCCAAAATTAGAAGAGAGAGCATGTGCGTCTGGAAGGCATAGAAATTATAGGCCAGTTAAGGCAGAAGGGAGTTTGGCACGGTTGAATGGTATCTATTTTAATGCAAGGAGTCAGACGAATGAGGCAGATGAGTTGAGGGCACAAATTAACACATGGAAGTATGATGTCATTGCTGTCACAGGTACACGGTTGAGAGAGGGGCAGGATTGGCAGCTCAATATTCCAGTATATAGAGTCTTCAGGCGAGACAGGGAAGGAGGTAAAAGAAGAGGGGGTATTGCAATATTGATCAAGGAATTAATTACAGCAGTAAGGAAGGATGACATCTTAGGCTCCTCAAATGAAGCCATATGGATAGAACTTAAAAACAAAAAAGGAGCAATCACATTGCTGGGAATGAACTATAGGCCCCCAAACAGTCAGAGAAATAGAAGAGCAGACATGTAGGCATATTTCAGAGAAGTGTAAAAATAGTAGAGTAGCAATAGTGGGGGATTTCAACTCCCCCCAACATTAACTGGGTTAGTCATAGTGTGATAGGTTTAGAGGGAGTGGAATTCTTAAATTGCATCCAGGAGAGCTCTTTAAGCCAGTATGTAGAAGGCCGTAGAAGAGAGGGGGCGGCCCTGGACTTAATTTTAGGGAATGAAGTCGGGCAAGTGGTAGAGGTATCAGTGGGGGAGCATTTTTCAGATAGCGATCGTAACTCCTTTTAGGTTCAAGGTTGTTATGGAAAAGGACAAGGATGGGCCAGAAATCAGAGTTCTAAATTGGGGAAAGGCCGATCTTAATGAGATCAGATATGATTTGGCCAGAGTGGACTGGCAGCTATCTTTAAGTAAATCTGCGTCAGAACAGTGGGACTCATTCAAGAAGGAAATAAGGAGAGTACAGGGCCAACAATCCAGTACAGACAAAGGGTGGGACCAACAAATCCAGGGAACCCTGGATGTTGAGGGATGTACAGGATTGGATAAAGAGAAAAAGGGAGGCTTATGGCAGATACCAAGGGCTCAAAACAGCGGAAGCCCTAGAAGAGTATAGAATGTGTAGGGGGGAACTTAAAAAGGAAATTAGGAGAGCAAAAAGGGGGCATGAAAAAAACATTGACAGGTAAAATAAAGGAAAATCCAAAGTTATTTTACAAGTACATTAAGAGTAAGAGGATAACTAGGGAAAGAGTAGGGCCCATTAAGGACGGTTGTGGTAATTTGTGTGTGGAGCCAGAAGACGTAGGTAGGGTTCTAAATGAATACTTTGTGTTGGTGTTCACAAGTGAGAGGGGCGACGTGGGTATGGAAATCAGGCAGAAGGACTGATATAATTAAAGAAACTAGCATAGAAAGGGAGGAGGTTCTAAGTGGTCTGGCAGGCTTAAAAGTAGATAAATCTCCAGGCCTGGATGAAATGTATCCCAGGCTGTTGAGTAAGGCAAGGGAGGAGATAGCAGGCATGCCGGCAATAATTTTCAGTATCTCTCTGGCCACAGGAGAGGTGCCAGAGGACTGGAGGACAGCCAGTGTGGTACCGCTATTCAAGAAGGGAGGAAGGGACAAACCAGGGAACTACAGGCCAGTCAGTCTAACCTCAGTGGTGGGGAAACTATTGGAAGCAATTCTGAGGGATAGAATTAATCTACACTTGGAGAGGCAGGGATTAATCAAGGACAGTCAGCATGGTTTTGTCCAAGGGAGGTCATGTCTGACCAATTTGATTGAATTTTTCAAAGAGGTGACCAGCTGTGTAGATGAGGGCAGTGCATTTGACATAGCCTGCTTGGATTTCAGCAAGGCTTTTGATTAGGTCCCGCATGGGAGACTGATAACGAAGGTAAGAACCCATGCGATCCAAGACAATTTGGCAAATTGGATCCAAAATTGACTGAGTGGCAGGAAGCAGAGGGTGATGGTCGAGGGGTGTATTTGTGACTGTATGCCTGTATCCAGTGGGGTTCCACAGAGACTGGTGTTGGGTCCCTTGCTGTTTGTGGTATATATAAACGATTGAATGTAGGAGGGTTGATCAGTAAGTTCGTGGATGACGTGAGAATTGGTGGGGTGGTAAATAGTGAGGCGGATAGCTTTAGATTACAGGAGGATATAGATGGGCTGGTCAGATGGGCTGGTCAGATGGGCTGATCAGTGGCAAATGGAATTTAATCCGGATAAGTGTGAGGTGATGCACTTGGGCAAGACAAACAAGGCACGGGAATACACGATGAATGGTAGGACCCTGGGAAGTACCGAGGATCAGAGGGACCTTGGTGTGCATGTCCACCGGTCCCTTAAGGTAGCGGGACAGGTAGATAAGGTGGTTAAGAAGGCATATGGGATACTTCCTTTATTGGCCGAGGCATAGAATATAAGAGCAGGGAGGTTATGCTGGAACTGTATAAAACGCTGGTTAGGCCACAGCTAGAGTATTGCGTGCAGTTCTGGAATCCGCATTATCGGAAGGATGTGATTGCACTAGAGAGAGTGCAGAGGAGATTTACCAGGATGTTGCCTGGGCTGGAGAGTTTTAGTTATGAGGAGAGATTGGATAGACTGGGGTTATTTTCCCTGGAGCAGAGGAGATTGAGGGGGGGACATGATTGAGGTGTATAAAATTATGAGGGGCATAGATAGGGTAGATGGGAAGGAACTTTTCTCCTTGGTGGAGGGATCAATAACCAGGCCATAGATTTAAGGTAAGGGGCAGGAAGTTTAGAGGGGATGTGAGGAAGAATTTTTTCACCCAGAGGGTGGTGGGAATCTGGAACTCTCTGCCTGAAAGGATGGCAGAGGCAGAAACCCTCAACATTTAAGAAGTATTTGGATGTGCACTTGTGATGCCATGGCATACAAGGCTAAGGGCCTAGTGCTGGACAATGGGATTAGAATAGTTAGATAATTGTTTGACTGGAGTAGACTCGAAGGGCCTTTTTCTGTGCTGTAGCCCTCTGACTCTGACTCTATGGGTCATCTACCAGGTACTGGAGAATTTCCACCAGCAGTGTCTCTGCAGGATATTCAAAGTCAAGTGGGAAAGACAGGTTAACAAACTCCAGCATCTTTACCAAAGTCAATTGCTCCAGCATTGAAAGCATGATCATGTGAAATCAGCCTTGTTGGTCTGCACACTGTTTCCATGTGTCGAATAATTGTCTTCCGAAGCAGATCCTTTTTACAATTTCAGGATGGCACCTGATCTCAAGGACGGAGAAGAAAAAGTTTTAGGGACACTCTGAAGGCCTGAAAAGGGGACGCATTAACCTTGGTGCATGGGAGGAATTGCCACAAACCATACTGTCTGACAGCCTGTCGTCCACAAAACCGCAACACAGTCAGAAACTGATCGCATAAACTGCTGCAAAAGGCAATGACGGGGGAGAGAGGAGAGCCCCATCCCCCACCCCCACTTCCTCAGGGCAACTCTTGTACACTCTGCTCAAAGAACTGTGGTTCCAGCATTGGCTTGCTGAGTCACCTGAGGACATACATTGAAGTCTGGCCGACGTTCTCCTCGTTTTTTTGAGGGACTGATAGTGACCTAATTGAATGGTGAAAAAGGTTTGAGGGGTTGAATGGCCTACTCTTATTACTATCTTAGGTGTGATTAATGGGAACACTATCCTTTTTAATATGAAAATAAGCCTTGTAGTAGTGAGGGAATGCTGCATTGTCAGAGGTGGACTTTTGGCTAAAATGTTAAAATTGGCCCCATCTTCTATTTTGTTAGAACTAACTCCTAAGTGGAACAGGAAGTTCTTCTGGTATCCTGGTCAACTTACTTTCTTCATGCAACAGATCCAAAAATAGATTAAGTGGCAGTTAATCTTATTAGATGATCAGATCATGCAGAATACAAAATTGGCTTTTGCATTTGTCTGCACATAATTACACTTCCATGATTAATCAGTTGAAACACAATTTAGGGTGTCTGAAAGATTTAATATGATATATGAATAATTGTGTGCCCTCCAAAACTGCTGTTAATTTCGCCACAGTGCTGTCTTAGTAATGGCTCTAGGTAACATCCTGGATAAGTCTTTAAAATAAAATTCAATGACCCAATTCTTGCCTATGTTGAATTAACCCAGTTCAATGTGATGTTTATGGAAGATGATGATGGTAATGGTAGACAGTCCTGTTTTCCCTTTGGGGCAGCTGTGTATAGCAGAGATTTTTCTTTCGTTCTTGGTGAACAGACCAAAGATCAAACTGATCATAAGATCCATTGAAAGTAGAGCTGATGGGAGAAGTGATTGGGAATCATGTAGTCTGTCCTTTGCTAACTAGATTTTAAATTTCTATATTTGGTTTGACTTGGGAGAAAAAAATTAATTCTCTACCTTTTTTCTATTAACATATTTAATCTTGAACATATTTAAGCACACGAGTACTAGATTTCATATGTTCAAAGTACGTAATTTTGGTTTTATACAATGGTTGATTCAATAAATGCTACTAGGTAATTATTCAACTGCTCCTGGTGTGAAATTTAAACTAACACTTGCTATTGCTGATAACCTATTGCCTTTTTGAACTTAAGGTTGATTTGAACTTTGACCTAGACTTGTCTATATTCATAGATACCATACCTTATTCCACTTAACTCCCTTTTCTGTCATTGAATAACTGGATACTCCCTTCTGATAAGAGAAATATCCAAGCATATGGGATTAGATTTATCACTGACGGTGACGTGAATCATGTTTCTAATTGGGCACAGTACTAAGATGGTTCTGACTAGAGCTCTATATATAAATTAAGCATGACTTCACCTGACCTGTGCTTTGCTGATTGTAGTTCTTTTTTACTTGCTGTCGGGTAATTGGATATATTGAGAGAAATTTTCATATTGAAATTAAATATTGGAGCAGTATATCTTGATATTTGTGAGCATTTGAACATGTGAAAAAGTAAATGGAAAAATAATGATGGTTGAGCAATGGTAAAGCCTTCAGGTTTTAAAAGCCCAAAGATTCTAAATGTAAGGGAAGTCTCAGTGAAATAGTAGCAGAATGGAGAACCATGGGATAGAGTTGAGATTATTCATGTGTGATGTGAAACACAATGTTAAACATTGTTGTTGAAAGCAATTATCTGTGGCCATTGTATGAAGATCACTGAAGTGGTTGTATGGTTACTTGACTCCAGGTGTCTAAACAATAAATACAGAACCTTTTAATCTCAGCTAGACTGACTTCTCTTTCTGATCATTTAGACAAATAAGTCTGTAGAGTGGGATTTAATGAAGCGTTACGTTACAGTGGAAATGTGTGACATATCAAAATGATCAGATTTCAGAAAACATTGCAAGTATGTTCACTAAGTTGTTCACTAGACTTGGAAAAGATTTTTCTGCTGAAAAGCTTTCGAAGTAGTGCTCTTCTCTGAAATTCTCCATTGCAGACGAAGTGCATGATTGGCATTTGAAAAAAATGTTAACAAAAATGAATTTTATTATTGTTTAAAAAGAAAAGGCAAATATTTGCATTTTTAGAGGTTTTGGATTGATGAGGTTTTTAACAAGGTAATTAGTCAGACTAAAATATATCCGTCTGCTTCAAAATTCAAGCTGCTCTTTTAAATGATTCCTTGGTAAAAGCCATTTTGATGAATTGCATTCAATGTTCTCCAGACATGCCCAAAGCTCTTTTTATATAAGTGACAACAACTTGCATTTAATGCAGCAAACTGCTTCAGAGGCATAATCAAAAATAGATACTACACTGCAGGAAACATATGGGGTGATCTACAGCTTCGGTAGATTTTAAGGAATATCTAAAGTGGAGAAGCATTGTGGTTTAAGAAGGAAATTGGTGTGAAATGAAGAAAGCTGAAGGTACAACCGTAAGGTAAAGGGAAGGGATTGCTCAAAAAGTCAGTCTCGCAGTCTTTTTGGGTGAAGGGGTTGTTGTATTGAAGATAAGGTAAAAGGTCATGAAGGGGTTTAAACTCCCAAGGTAGAATGACAAGAATTGATGAGTGAGACCTGGGCTGGGATTTCTGTGCCTGCTGATGTCGGGCGTGTTCAGTGTTGTGAACAGACAATATGGCGAGAAGGACAAAAATCAGTTTCATGATGTTGTGAAACCAGTTTGTGATCATTGGCTCCGCTTGCCCATGGGCTGCGTTTTCTGCCATCAGACGTCGGGAACCTCCATTGTAATACATTTGCATATCATTATAAGCCCAGCCTGCTGGAACTGTTGTCAGCCCCCCTTCCCTGCTGGATCGCTGCCCACGTTGGCATGATTGCACGTGGACGTGTTTCACCGCAGCATATAAAAGGCGTGCACTTGGGCTGCACTTTTGAGGGGAACTCTGAGGTGAGTACACAGTAACATTGTGGAGAGCTCCCCGGGGTGGCTCCTTGGGGACAAGGGCTACCCTCAGATGATGTGGCTGATGACACTCATGCAGCAGCCTCAGACTGCAGCAGAGCAAAGGTATAAAGAGGCTCATGCTGCAAGTCGCAACATGGTGGAGCAGGCCATTAGGATGCTGAAAATGAGGCTTTGGTGCCTGGACCGGTCTGGTAGAGCCCTGCAATACAGTCAGCAGAGGGTGTCATGCATCGTCGTCATCTGCGCCCTTTGTGGCGCCAGGTTGTAATGAGTTGTGGCGCCAGGTTGTAACGGGTTGTGGCACCAGGTTGTAACGGGGAGAGAAGTGAAGGAGGAGCTGGACGTCTCCTCCGATGAAGATGCCAACAGGGATGAGGGTGAGGGCGCCTTCTAAGGTGACGATGACAGGGATGAGGCCGTCACACTGTCCAGATGAGGCAGGCCCATTCAAGAGGCCCTTTATAGCTGCTAGATTTGTGGGGGGGGTGATGGCGACGTGCTGTGAGGAGACACCGTAGATCCTCTCATTGCATCTATGAACGTTTTGACTCCAATCTGGCTTATGATAGCTCGCACGCCCTCTGTGATGTCCTGTCATGGAGACACAGTGGAGGCCCTAATAGTTGCTCGATAGCTGGAGGATGATGACGACATGCAGTGAGTACACTCCATAGATTTTCGCACATTTTCTCTCATTCTCCTGAGCGTGCCTGACTCCTGTCTGGCCGACGGTCACTTGCTTGCACTCCGTGATCAGGGTCATGAAACTTTAGAAGTACCTGGTTCCTTGTCCGCCTTCAGCACCTAACCCCTTCAGGGGCACAGCTTCACTGGTCACAGACGTTGAAGAGATGGGGGCCAGCCCCACCTTTTTTAAAGGTGCTGAGAGCATTCGAGAGGATGAGAGAACTCTGCTGCCAGGGTGTTGTGGGAAAGCGTCAATGATGAGCACCATCGATGTGCTGGCATCAGTGATGTCCAGGGAGTGAGAGGCCAGAACGCCACTTTGGTCTGAAAGCTGCACAAAGCACAAGAAAGAGGCCCTGGACTGAGACGCCTGCATTTATCTTCTGCAGAAAAATTTCACACCTGAGTGACATGAATACTGCTCATCAGAACAAGGAGCCATAAGGGAGACATGCTTAGGAGTTTATTTACAGTAGTGAACATTATGTACAAGTGATTAACACTTGTGCCCAGGCTGTCGATGATAATCACGTTTATCTCAAATGCACATAGTCATCAGTTCAGAAGCAGACTGGAATATTTCATCACCTTTCCTAACCCTGCCGCTACGTCTTGGTGCTCCCCAACCATCTACAGTGGAGGTGGAGGCAGCCGGCTGACTGCTATGCCCTGTCTGTGATGACCTTGGACGTCCTCTGGAGGGCCTGCTTTTGGGGTCCTGCTGTGTGGTAGTGGTGCCCTCCTCGACCTGTGGAGCTGGAGCTGTTGCGATCACAGGAAGAGGGGATTCAGATGGGCCGGACACTCCTGGAGTCACCTGGATGGATGGCCCCGGGAAGTACACCTGATGATCCTCGCTGCGGGTGCCCAAGGGCCCCTGGCTGACTCCTTGAAGTGGTAGCTGGAGTGAGATCGAGCTACCCCGCACCTGTTGCATACACATTGTTGGAGGTCAACTATGGTGTCAGCGATGGAGTTGAGCCTGTGCAGGAGTGACGTCCTAGACCATGGTCTCCATGGCAGTCGCCATCCTACCAGTGTTGACCTTGGTGCGTTGTCATGCCGGCGCTACCACCTGAGCCCGAAGGCGGGCGGACTCCTCCATCATGCCTTGTAATCTGAAGAGTGCGGCAATGTTCCTGAGCTTGTCTCTCCAGCTCCAGCTTCTGTAACATGACCGAGTCCAGACGCTTGTCATCTAACTTGGACTCTGGCCCCCAGCAGTCCTCAGAGTGCCAGAAACCTGGGAAGTCCCTGCTGCAGATCAGACAGTGCGATGTGCTCACCAGATTGTGATCCCAAGGCTACTCTAAAGCTAGGTCCCACCAAGGTGTATTTCTTGCTGGTGGAGGGTGTGGGTGAGTGCTGTGACGGAACTTCAGGGAGGATGCATCTAGATACCTCTTCAGAGGTTTCTTTGGGGCTTGATTAGAGTCCACGACCCAGGGCCTCCTTCGGTTGTTTCGCAGATGTACCTGTGGAAGCAAGGACAGATAATTAGTGCATGGAAGTGACCTGTAAAATAGGACACATCACTCGCAGCATATTTGTCTGATGGATGTTGTAGTGCTGGATCATCATTTGTTAAAGCACCGTCAACCTCACGGTCAGCACAGGAACGGTCCAGATCCTTGCTGGCCAGCTGGATGACTCTGTTTTCAAAGTCTGCGAGCATCTTGATTTCAGGCATTCCTCAACTGGTCTACAACCTCCCCCTGTTGTGTGCCGGCTTGTCCTGCATGAGTAGAGATGGAGTGTGAGAACAGGGCATCTGCCAGGCCAGATAAGTATGCTTGGCCTCTGGGTGGTGAGTGGTCCCATGAACTCTGAGTACAATGAAGGTGTGTGTGAGTGTGAATGGTGATGTCCCTTGAACTGGCAGTCAGTGAGGGCTCTGTGGATGTGTGATGGGTTTGTCAGTGATGAGAAGAGTGACTTACCCTGGCAGAGTGGAGGAGATCCTTCATCCTCTTGCGGCACTGGGTTGGCTGCCCTCCTTTGGAGGGCATTGGCACTGACCACCGCTGCCACCTCCTGAGCTGGATTAGTGAGGTTGCTGCCTAACCTGTGACCAGAGCGGAGATAGAGGACATCATGGCACTTAAGGGACGTGTCATTGAACCTGCATGCTGCAGTCTTTTTGCCTTTCAGAGCCATGTCTTTGCAACAGCTGTGGGCTGGAAGCAGAGAAGTGTGCACGTGGCTGGACTTTAAATATGGCGCCTGGCGCGCTGAAGCGACAAGATGATGACAGGTGAACAAGAGCTCGCCCGCCATAGAAAATGCATGTTTCTGGAGAATGCATAATTTAATGTGGCGGGTTTGGGAAGATAAGGCATGAAAAGCCTCCATTGCACACCCGCCCGCTACTGCACTTAGTACAAACCTGGGACAATCCCACCTCAGGTGCTGGATAGGATATAAGCAGTTTGTTGAATTGAAACATGGAGGATGGGAGGCAACTTGAGAGCATTGGAAACTTGAATAAGCAGGGGTTTCAACGGCAGGTTGTTAGGGGTGGACACAGTTGATGAGAGTTTTAGAACTAGGAGCTCTTCGGGATGAGGGTTTGGCATGTGGTGGAATAGGATTGCCTGATTTGGCCCGAGACAGGCTGGGGGAAAAAATGGAATTGGTGGTGAGGGTATGTGCAGTGATGGCTTCAGTCTTCCCAATGTTTAAGTGAAGGAAAATGCAGCTTGTCATAACCTGAAATCAAACTTGTAGTCTGGCAACAGGGGCTGTGCTGGAGAGGTTTGTGACAGGAGTAAACAACTCATCTGAGTCTGTACCACCATTCAGTTAGATCCTGATTGATCAATATTTTGGCTTCAATTTGATTTTGAGGCTGTTAAAAACCCTTGCTTAGCTGTCAAATTTTCAATTGACCTAGCTGCAATAGGCTTATTGATGCCTATTATTTTTCCAATAAGGGGCTGTACCTAGATCAAGAATACTTTGGAAAACATGACTAACACACTGACTATTTCCTCACCATACCATGGGATTGAAACCATTGGGTCCTGACCTGGAAATTTGTCCTTCCAAAACCATGATAGAGTTCCCCTTGTCCTCCACTTCCACTAGCCTCTGTATTCAAAGGATACCTTCTCCAGCATGATACCACCACCAAACACATCTTCCTCTTCCCCACCTCCTATCAGCATTCTGATGGGACCATTCGCTCCACGACACCCTGGTCCACTCCTATCACCCCAACACTTCATCCCCTTCCCATACCACTTTCCTATCCGATAGCAGGAGGAGTAACACCTGCCCCTTTACCTCCTTGCTGTCCATAGTCCCAAACCCTCATTCCAAGTGAAGCAGTAATTTATTTGTACTACTCTCAATTTGGTCTACTGTATTCATTGCTCTCAATGCAGTCTACTTTGCATTGAGACCAAATACAGAATGGGTAACTGCTTTGCAGAACACCTTCACTCAGTCTGCAGGCATGCCCCCGACCTTCCAGTCGTTTGCCATTTCAATTCACCATCTTGCTCCGTGAAGTTCAGTGAAGTCCAACGCAAATTGCAGAACAGCACCTCGTCTTCTGATTAGGCATTTTACACCCTCCAGGACTTGACATTGAATTCAACAACTTCAGACTATGAACTTTTTTTCCTCCATTTCACCCCACCCCCAAATGTCAGTCTGTATCATGCTGTCATGTTTTTGCTTTCAGACAGCGCTGACCTATCTATTCTGCTATTAACACCTCCTCTGCACCAATGGGTTGCCTTAATTATTAATCATTACCATTCCCTTGTCTCATGTTCCATGACATTTTTGTTATTTAATCTCCCCTGCCCTCTAACCTATCCTTGACTTCTTTTGCTCCGCTTCTCTTTCTCCCCCGCCACCCCCACACAATTATTCAACAGTATAAACTACTTTCTGTGGTAGCGAATTTCACAGACTCACCACTCTCTAGGTAAAGAAATTTCTCCTCATCTCTGTCTTAAATGGTCTACCCCATATCCTCAGACTGTGACCCCTGGTTCTGGACTCCCCCACCATCGGGAACATCCTTCCGCATCTACCCTGTCTAGTCCTGTTAGAATTTTATAGGTTTCTATGAGAACCCTCCCCACACCACCACCTCCATTCTTCTGAACTCCAGCGAATATAATCCTAACCGATTCTATCTCTCCTCATATGTCAGTCCCGCCATCCCAGGAATCAGTCTGGTAAACCTTCGCTGCGCTCCCTCTATAGCAAGAACATCCTTCCTTCAGATAAGGAGACCAAAACTGCGCGCACTATTTCAGGTGTGGTCTCACCAAGGCCCCTGTATAATTGCAGCAAGACATCCCTGCTCCTGTACTCGAATCCTCTCGCTATGAAGGCCAACAAACCATTTGCCGCCTGCTGCACCTGCATGCTTACCTTCAGCGACTGGTGTACGAGGTCACCCAGGTCTGGTTGCACATTCCCCCCTCTCAATTTATAGCCATTTAGATAATCTGCCTTCCTGTTTTTGCTACCAAAGTGGATAATCTCATATTTATCCACATTATACTGCATCTGCCATGCATTTGCCCACTCACTCAGCTTGTCCAAATAACACTGAAGCATCTCTGCATCCTCCTCACAGCTCAGCCTCCCATCCATCTTTGTGTCATCTGCAAATTTGGAGATATTACATTTAGTTCCCTCATCTAAATCATTAATATATATATATATATATATATATATTGTGAATAGCTGGGGTCCCATCACTGATCCCTGTGGTACCTCACTAGTCACTGCCTGCCATTCGGAAAAGGACCCGCTTATTCCTACTGTTTCCTGTCTGCCAACCAGTTTTCTATCCATCTCAATACACCACCCCCAATCCCATGCACTTTAATTTTACACGCTAATCTCTTATGTGGGACTTTGTCGAAAGCCTTCTGAAAGTCCAAATAAACCACATCCACTGGCTCCCCGTCATCAACTCTACTAGTTATGTTCTCAAAAAATTCTGGTAGGTTTGTCAAGCATGACAAATCCTTTTGTAAATCCATGCTGACTGTCTTGTACAGGACTTGGTGCAAGAAATAATGTGGCCAGTAAAGCTTTGGATGACCAAGTTTATGGAGGGTAGAACATGGGAGAACAGACAGTATGTTGGACTTGTCAGGTTTGGAGGTAACAAATGCATGGGTGTGAGTTTCAGCAGCAGATGAGCCAAGGCATGGGTAATGGAGGTGGATATGGAATGCTTTTGGTGATGGTGCTGATATTTACACTTGAAATTTGCTACCTTTTGGGTCTCTTGTAGATGTGTAGCAATGTGGAAATTAAGTCTCCCATTATATCAATGTTTTCTTGCAACTAGCCCCTCTACATGTTTCTGTATTCCACTGCACAATTGCTGCTGTCTGGAGGCCTATAAATAACTTCCATCCTATTTTGTTCCATTTTACCCAGAGTGTTGCTACACCTGCACATCCTTACTGAGATCGCCTCTTTCTAATGCCATACTAGTGTCCCTTGGAAAAGATGCAGACATATTGGCAATTTTCATGTCCCTTGCAAAGACTATTTAATCTGGAATAGTGTCATGCCCTGTTTGTAGCCAGCTATCACCCAGCTCTCTCTCTCTAAGCTGATTTTGAACTTCTATAATTCACTTGCTTTATGCTACATGATTAATGCCAAGATCGTTGGATTTGGCAATAGACCCTCTTCTGCTTTTGCGCCAAGATGTTGTTTTCATCATCTATTCTAATTTATCACATTCCTTGTTTGGTTTATCTCTTCTGTTGTACTTTGAATAATTTTGTTAACCTGAAATGTTTTGTATTGCTTTTAACACTATTGATGACCTAGACTTTGCTTTCATTCTTTTTTAAATCTTTTGGTCTAATTATTTTTATCTAAACTGCACCCCACCTCTCCCCTGCCAAAGTCCTGTATTCCACCCAAGCTGAGCTGTGCGGGCATGTGGAAGCTCACCCAATGTCTGTGGATAATGTCACCTAAGAGAGAACATGACTAGGAAGAGGGGCTCAGGAAACATCCTTGGGAGGAGTTGGGGGTAGAAAAAGAAGCTGTTGGTGCAAATACTCTTGTGGAATCAAGAATGTCCAATTCCATTAAATGAGATACCAGTCAAGGATGGGTAATACCTGATGTCATTTGTAACTTGTGGCTGTTTGAGTGCTGTAGAACAGCTGAAACCTGATTTGAATCTTTACAAACATGAAGCTTTGGAAAAGATGGGCACACATTTAGGAGGTGACATGATTTAAGTGATCAA
>NC_135898.1:72181945-72464128 GCF_964194155.1 Cetorhinus maximus
TGGTCTGATTGCTGAATTCAAGGTCTCATCTCAAACGTAACACTTCAAACAACTGTCATAACCTATAATTTTAAGTTTCCCTCTAGGATTTTTAAATAACTCCGCTTTGCCGACTGCATCGGTCATAATACTTGTTTGTGGAGGACAGCTGCCAGCACCATGGCACTGTGATTGAAGAAATGGATTATGGCAGCATTGCTGCTGCTCCTTGTTGGATTTAGAGGATGACAGTGCTAACAAAGTTCAATGACCCTCACCCGATGATTTGTCCTCCAGCAATGTTAAATCCACTAGAGAGTTCTTCACTCCCTGACTAACCAGAATCTTCAAACCTTTCTCATCAAAAGGCCACCTCTCTGGCGGCAGCAAGACCAGCCAATATAACTGTTCCAGCTCCCCCAATCACAGGATCCCGCTCTTGCTCCTCCTCCACTCAGATCCTGTCTCTGGAGGAGCAGCAAGAGCCTGGATAAGTGCAGCTCCAACAACACTCGAAGCTTGACACCATCCAGGACAAAGCAGACACCATCCAGGACAAAGCAGCCCACTAAATTGGCATTCCACCCCCCACCTTAAACACTCCTTATCCTCCTTGGGTGCACAGTGGTAGCAGTGTGTGCCATCTGCAAAATACACTGCAGCAAATCGAGAAGCTGCCTCCTACACTAACCTGTGATCGCTACCACCTAGAAGGACAAGGGCAGCAGGTGCATGTGAACACCACCTGCAAGTTCCTCTTCAAGCCACACATCATCCTGACTTGGAACTATGTAACAGTTCCTTCATTATTGCTAGATCAAAAACCTTGGATTAGAGTGTAGCACTTTGGGTGTACTGTCACCAGATGGACTGCAGCAATTCAGGAAGATAACTCACTGCCACTGTTTCAAGGACAAATAGCAATGGGCAAGAAATGCTGGCCTTGCCAGTGACTCTTGCATCCCATGAAAATTTTAAAAAGAAATTAATTCAACTACTCAGGCTGCCCCAATT
Source organism: Cetorhinus maximus (assembly GCF_964194155.1). Classification (NCBI taxonomy): domain Eukaryota; kingdom Metazoa; phylum Chordata; class Chondrichthyes; order Lamniformes; family Cetorhinidae; genus Cetorhinus; species Cetorhinus maximus. The sequence goes on from NC_135898.1 coordinate 72,182,939, forward strand.
AGTTGGTTATTACACGGAAGTCTTGGAAGCATGCTGTAAAATGCAGCCTGATCATATTAGCCCAAATTTTGCAGTTGTAATAAAGTCTGTGCTTGCCATCATTATTCCGTGAAACCGAGGATGTTGCATGTACACAGTTAAAAGTGGAAATCCTGAAGCTGCTATTAGTAATTCCCTGCTCCTTCCCAGGGTGTGCTATTGAAACACCAGAAATGGCAATCTTTAGGTCTAAAAAGCAAAAAGAACTTGCATTTATGTAGCTCTTTTCATGGCCACAGGATGCCTTGAAGTGCTTTACAGCCAAAAGTGCTATTTGCAGTGTAATCACCATTGTAATGTAGGAAACAATAATTGAACTGATGAGAACTTCCCTTTTTACCCTGTAATATCACTCATAAAAATTCCCAAAAAGTTATGTATTAAAATGAGGAGTAACTGGATTTATAACAACATTACCATGTCATAACTACTGCTGAACAATATCTTTGGTTCTGGAAAATTTGATTTGTGTAGAATGCCAATTTTTTTCATTATAATTCTGTAGTTTGTACTTTAAGTCTAATATTTCAGCTACCTTAATTCAATGTCTACATTCTGATATTTATTTTTCTCTCAGTAAAATTTACAGGAAAAAGTGGAGGATAATTTAATTTTATTTCATTTTCTGTCTGAGAATACTTCAGTGCGATTGGGTACTTAACTTGCTTGATGACATCACTGTTGCTAGATGCCTGGAGATCCCATAGACTTGGCAACAGATTCAAATTAACATTGGAAAAGGTGAGATCCATACCATGGATATCACTAGATCTTTGTGGGCACCTTAAAGGTCAGTAGCGAATGCCATTGCTTCACTGTTCACTGCAAAATCCAGGTTATTATGTCAATCAATTAATCATCTAACTTCTGTGGAAGCAGACAAAAGCTTTTGATGTTGATCAGCTGTGCTATTGCCTACTGCTGCAGCAAACAGCAAATTTGAGTCCATGAAAATGGGGTACAACAAAAATTGGTGGGGTGGTAAATAGTGAGGAGGGATAGCCTAAGATTACAGGAGGACATAGACGTGCTGATCAGTGGCAAATGGAATTTAATCTGGATAAGTGTGAGGTGATGCACTTGGGCAGGACAAACAAGGCACAGGAATACACGATGAATGGTAGGACCCTGGAAAGTACCGAGGATCAAAGGGACCTTGGTGTGCATGTCCACCGGTTCCTTAAGGTAGCGGGACAGGTGGTAGATAAGGTGGTTAAGAAGGCATATGGGATACTTGCCTTTATTAGTCGAGGCATAGAATATAAAGAGTGGGGAGGTTATGCTGGAACTGTATAAAATGCTGGTTAGGCCACAGCTAGAGTATTGCATGCAGTTCTGGAATCTGCATTACAGGAAGGATGTTATTGCACTAGAGAGAGTGCAGAGGAGATTTACCAGGACGTTGCCTGGGCTGGAGAGTTTTAGTTATGAGGAGAGAATGGATAGACTGGGGTTATTTTCCCTGGAGCAGAGGAGATTGAGGGGGGGACATGATTGAGGTGTATAAAATTGAGGGACAAAGATAGGGTAGACGAGAAGGAACTTTTCCCCTTGGTGGAGGGATCAATAACCAGGGGCCATAGATTTAAGGCAAGGGGAAGGAGGTTTAGAGGGGATGTGAGGAAGAATTTTTTCACCCAGAGGGTGGTAGGAATCTGGAACTCACTGCCTGAAAGGATGGTAGAGGCAGATAACCTCATAACATTTTAAGAAGTATTTGGATGTGCACTTGCGATGCTTGCGGCTTAGTGCTGGAAGATGGGATTACAATAGTTAGGTACTTATTTGACCGGCACAGACTCGATAGGCCGAAGGGCCTTTTTCTGTGCTGTGGACCTCCTGACTCTAATGAAAATGCCTCCATTTCCACTCGTTTACCCTGGGATTATTGGTGCAATCCAGTCAAAATTGGCTTCAAAAGCTGGACAGATGTGGAATTTTAAATGCAAGTAACACTCTAACATTTGTGGCTTGTGATCGTTTATGCTGGTTCAAGATTCAGTTCACCCAAATCATACCATTGCTCATAAAACTGCATGCCCAAACCCCATATAAAAATTCAGATTGCACTGATTCAGGATAACTCTTCAATTGCACTAATTTTCTCCGTACACTAGTAGGCACATTTTAACTTTTTTCTCAAAATATTTAGTTTATGAAAGTTGATTAGCCTACTTCAATGAAACTGAAGTCATATTCAATCCTTTTATTTGAGTTATTCAGGCTGAAGCATTTGCAGTCACCTTTAGCGAGAAATATCAAGTGGATGACCCATCTCTGCCCCCCATGAGGTCCCAGACTTAAGCCACTTAGATTCATTCCACATGGTATCAAGAAACTGCTGAAGGCACTGGAATACTGCAAAGGCTATAGGCCTGGCAACATCCTAAGAAGACTTGTGCTCCAGAACTAGCCGCGCCCTTAGCCAAGCTGTTCCAGTACAGCTATAACACTGGCATCTACCTGACAATGTGGAAAATTGCCCAGGTATGTCCTGTCGTCAGGAGCTCCTCAGGATATTATCCTAGGCCCAACCATCTTCAGCTGCTTCATCAATGAGCTCCCCTCCATCATGAGGTCAGAAGTGGGGATGCTTGCTGATTGCACAGTGCCATTCTCAACTCCTCCGATACTGTGGCAGTCCATGTCCAAATGCAGCAAGACCTAGACAACATTTAGGCTTGGACTGATGTGTGCCATGAATGTTGCTATTTAAGTGCCAAGCAACGACCATCTCCAAATATCTCCCCTTGAATTTCAATGGCGTTATCATCGCTGAATCACCCTTTATCAACAAGCCGAACTGGACCAGCCATTTAAATACTTTGGTTACAAGAGCAAGCTAATGTAACCCCCCCCCCCCCCCCCCAGGTTTAGGAAGGGAGTGAGGCAAAAGACGGGAAATTACAGGCCGATTAGCCTGACCTCGGTCGTTGGTAAGATTTTAGAGTCCATTATTAAGGATGAGATTTCAGAATACTTGGAAGTGCATGGTAAAATCAGGCAAAGTCAGCATGGTTTCATCAAGGGAGGGTCATGCCTGACAAATCTGTTAGAATTCTTTGAGGAGGCAACGAGTAGGTTAGACAAAGGAGAGCCAATGGATGTTATCTGCTTCGACTTCCAGAAGACCTTTGACAAGGTGCCGCATAGGAGGCTGCTCAGTAAGATAAGAGCCCATGGTGTTAGAGGCAAGGTACAAGCATGGATAGAAGATTAGCTGTCTGGCAGGAGGCAGAGAGTGGGGATAAGGGGGTCCTTCTCAGGATGGCGGCCAGTGACTAGTGGAGTTCTGCTGGGGTCAGTGTTGGGACCACAACTTTTCACTTTATACATTAATGATCTAGATGAAGGAACTGAGGGCATCCTGGCTAAGTTTGCAGATGATACAAAGATAGGTGGAGGGACAGGTAGCATTGAGGAGGCAGGGAGGCTACAGAAGGATTTGGACAGGTTAGGAGAATGGGCAAAGAAGTGGCAGATGGAATACAACGTGGGGAAGTGTGAGGTCATGCACTTTGGTAGGAAGAATAGAGGCATAGACTATTTTCTAAATGGGGAGAGAATTCATAAATCTGGAGTGCAAAGGGACTTGGGAGTCCTAGTCCAGGATTCTCTTAAGGTTAACTTGCAGGTTGAGTTGGTAGTTAGGAAGGCACATGCAATGTTGGCATTTATTTTGAGAGGACTAGAATATAAAAACAGGGATGTGCTGCTGAGGCTTTATAAGGCTCTGGTCAGACCACATTTAGAATATTGTGAGCAATTTTGGGCCCCGTATCTCAGGAAGGATGTGCTGGCCCTGGAGAGGGTCCAGAGGAGGTTCACGAGAATGATCCCAGGAATGAAAGGCTTAACATATGAGGAACGTTTGAGGACTGTGGGTCTATACTCAATAGCGTTTAGAAGGATGAGGGGGGATCTGATTGAAACTTACAGAATACTGAAAGGCCTGGATAGAGTGGACGTGGGGAAGATGTTTCCATTAGTAGGAGAGACTAGGACCCGATGGCACAGCCTCAGAGTAAAGGGAAGACCTTTTAGAACAGAGATGAGGAGAAACTTCTTTAGCCAGAGAGTGGTGAATCTATGGAATTCATTGCCACGGAAGGCTGTGGAGGCCAGGTCATTAAGTGTATTTAAGACCGAGAAAGATAGATAGATTCTTGATTGGTAAGGGGATCAAAGGTTGCGGGGAGAAGGCGGGAGAATGGGGTTGAGAAACTTATCAGCCATGATTGAATGGCGGAGCAGACTCGATGGGCCGAAAGGCCTAAATTCTGCTCCTATGTCTTATGGTCTAAGTTGGAGGCTGTGAATTCTGCAGCCAGTAACTCACCACCTGACTCCCCAAAGCCTGTCTGCCACCTACAAGGTATAGGTCTGGGGTGTGATGGAATATTCTCCACTTGCCTGGATGAATGCAGCTCTGACAACACTCCTAAGCTCGACACCAGCCCAGACAAAGAAGCTTACTTTATCTACATCCCATCCACCATCTTAAACATTTACTCTCTCCACTGCCAACACACAGTGGCAGCAGTGTGTACCATATACAAGGTGCACTGCAGCAACTCACCAAACATCCTGCAACAGCACCTTCCAAATATTGACTTCAATTGCCTAAAAGGACATGGACAGCAGGTACATGGGAACCATGCCCCACACCATCCAGCCTTGGAACTATATCACTGTTCCTTTACCATCGTTGAGTCCGAATCCTGGAACTCCCTTCTTAACAGTACTGTGAGAGTACCCACACCAGATCGACTGCTGCGGTTCAAGAAGGTGGCTCACCACCATCTTCAACGGCATTTGAAGATGGGCAACAAATATTGGCCTCGCAAGCAACATCCGCATCCCATGAAAGGATTTTAAAAAAACTCTAGTGGAGCTCTGAATTTATTAAAAATGCTTATTTTTGTTGGTAACCCCAATTTTAGTGCTATCAATAAACCTGCACCAGGTTACTGCTTTTAAATACATCATTTTTTAATGAATAGAAGAGGAAATAAACTATGCATTCTATTGCACTTCCCTATTTCACTTGCATTTGCGCAAATGCATTCAAGCGGCAAGTTGGAAGTGTAACTTAATGCAATTTTGACCATCCAAAATGGAAATTTTACTATTTTTGACCTCATTTGTTCAGACCTTATGAAAACGACTGTGTTTGCACTGACTGATAGACGTGTAGGCCAAGGCAACAAACAGTTCACCAGCCAGCTTGTATGTCTTTGTTTATAAAGAAACCCTTGCTGACTGCAATTCGTTTGAGCAAGAAGTGCAAGAGGTTAGTATTTGGCTCGCTCGTTGTCACTGTCTGTGTCTGCTTGCCCCAAGCCAGTGACATTTCTAGGTACCAGCATAGCAGTGTGTTCCCATAATTCCATACCTTTTTTGTAAGCTCTCCTGACCCTGGAGTGGGGCACCGTCCTTTTGAATACTGCAGCATTGTAATGCAAATTGAATATTGCTGAAAAGAGAAATGTTGAAGAAGCTTTTAGAATTGCACCCATCCGACCAAATGCAAGAATGCCAAATTTCAAATGATCACAACAGTTTATACTACAGGAGAACAGGGTGCTGATTCATTGGCAAATTGTCTCTGAGGCATTGCTACAGAGAAAGCAACGGGGAGGTTTTCAAGCTCCTGGGTACTTCAAAAAAGGCACCAGGCTTGAACGTATTTCATGTTTGCAGAGAATGAGTCCCTTCGTATGAATTTTATGTCACTTCTTGCAAGCGTATATGAGCCAATTGTAATGTTTCTAGTTAAGCACCACAATGAATAAAGCAGTGGTGTTGTAGTGTAGCTGTTCTATTCTGTAAAATGTTTTTGAAGAACTTCTGGAAGGGAGCTGCATATATCAGCAGAATCTTTTTTTGCTTGTGTTCAGGGATGCACAATAACAGGTGAGAATGATTATAGATCAGTGGTGAATAAACACCTCAGTAAATACTTTTTTTTTATTGCTGGCCTGTCCTTTTTTTCTTTTGCAATGTTAACACATCCACCTGGATTTTGTGGTCAGTGGCGAAGCAAGAATGCTCACCTCTGCACTCTGAGCTGCCCACAAAAATCTACCAATCTCAGGCATAATTTTTCCCTTTAGCAGTTTAAATCTGGTCCCTGTCAAGACGGTGTCTTGGTCAGCCAGCCGATAGGTAGCCAACCACATTGAAATATATGCGCACACAGTGAATAGGAGGTTAAAAGTACTTGAATTAAAAATGAAGTATTTTTCAGGTAGCAAAATAAATGATTGGATTAAAATAGAAGCTAAAAATTAAGCAACTTTTAAAAATTATTTTTAAAATGATTTTTAATCACCAGAGAGGTATTTGACATTCCACAATGAAAATCACGAATTCAGGACTAATGAGAGTGTGCAGCAGATTATGAAGTTAGTGCACTGTTAAAGAGTTATACCTCATCAACAAAATGCAACTTTCCAGAGGTTTTTACAGGAAGACTAACGGCTTAAAAGTGGAAGTTCTCGTCAATTCCATTGATTTTTTTCCATGATTGCAGTCTGGAGGATGGGGGGTGCTCAACAGCACACCCTCTGGAGAAGTGTTGAATCACTGACAGTTTCTGTGTTTCGGTGTTATTCTCCACATGCGGACTTCAGAAGCTGCTGTCAGTTTCAGAAGAGTAATGATGGTGAATGCTGAGTTTTACTGTCACAAGTGCCACAAAATCTGGCCATCTTGTCTGTTTGGACCCTGTTATTCTAGTAATGGCTTTATTCCAACTGCTATTCCCTCCTTTGAAACCTACAAAGATGTCAAGGTTAAAAAGAGACATTGAAGGGAACCTATACTTATAAGCTTAGGATTTTCTATATTTGGATACATTTGTTTGCCTAATACTGCCAAATATTGAGATTTTAGTGCTGTAACTATAATTAGACATTCTTACCATTTTCCATTTGAGGTTAAACATTTGACAACAATGTGTGGATTGTATTTAGAAATGTGCTATTTACTTAGCATTTATGTTTTAAGAAACTTCTTTTAATTTTCCCAGTTAAGTAGCAAAAAAATGTTAATTTTATAAAACCATCACTGGAAGTATTGGGTGATATTTTTGATCCAGAGATTTTCATCTTGTATAGCTTGGAGAAACAATCTCTTGTAATGAGCTTTACTTGTAGTAGACAACTACAGTGCTCCTTGATTTGTTTTCGCAATGGAGATCCGATGCATTACAAGGTCACCTGCATATTTCATTCTATCGGGCTGCTTTGTTAGCTCGCAAGTTGGTTTTATGCCTTCATGTATTTCCACTTCGGTGTTCAAAATGGAGGTGTTTTGATGGGGAGAAAGAGTCGGTAACCAAAGAACATGTTGAAGATAATTTACTAAAGAACTGTTGTGGGGGTGGCAGGAGATCCCTTCACTACTGAGTTGGGGGTTGGATTAGCTTCTCCTGATGCTCTTTCCACTTACTCTTATGCAACAAGCTCTTAGGATCTAGAATACGCTGTCTGAAGGGGTGGTGCAGGCAAATTCAATAACTTTCAAAAAGAGAATTGATAAATAATTGAAGGGGAAAAAATAGCAGGGTTGTGTGTGTGATTAACTAGACAGCTCTTTCAAAGACCAGGTACAACTACCTTGACTCCAGTTCTTGGCATCCCTTGTGCCTGTGTATGATTCTAGGATTTTGATTACCCATGACCGTCTGACCATCAGTTGTCTTGTGCTTGTCCCTTTATAGCATCAGGAGTGGTGAACTGAATCCATATTTGTGCTGAAGTTATCAAGTACTAGTTTGTTTCTTTTTAATGTTGTTAATCTCGGGGGGTTTTTATATTGTGTGCCCTGCTCATACCAAAAAGTCATGATTTTGGCTGACACTTTTTTTTAAGCCTGACCGTGTGTGTATTTCTGATAATTGGCAAAGTCTGAAAACTTGTTTACTCATGGAGCCTGTCCTCCTTCTGCCATTACCTGCTAGATTTCAGACTGGAACTGTAATGTAATGTTGGCTTCATCATTTTGCTCTATTGCAGTTTGGGGTCTTGGGCAGAAATCTCCTTTCTCCTATACCAAACTTCTGCACTAGCTTACTGTAATCTCCACCTATTCAACTGCTGTCTGTGGAGACTTTGTTTGTTTTATGCAGCATTGCCTTGACTCCAGTTCTTGGCCTCCCCTTACAGGCTCAGTTTGTGCTCTTCCACTAGGGCTGTACTTAAGGTTAGTTCAATTCTTAACAGAGCAGTCCCTCTTGACTCTCATCCTGCTCTGCATTCAACACCATGCTATTGAATGGACGCTGTTGCTGCTTGCATCCTGTGACCCCTGACTCTAATCTACGTTATCCTTCAGTGCTTTAGCAACATCTAATATTCATCACTGTATCGGATTGGACCAACTCCTCAAGCTCCTGCTGTTTCTTGAACGAATGCACTCATCTGTATTGATCATGTGAATTTGGCCTTCAACTTCCCTGATCGCTTTTTTGTTCTTTACTGCTCAGTCTCAGCATTTTTCTTTTCATGGCCCTTTGTTTTGCTGGTCCACCAGACCTATGGTGTGTGCTAGCAACACCTGAAACTGAACCACAGAATCAACTTCTGATTGGGAGAATGAGTCAGTCAAATCATTCTTCTGCCATTTTGATTCCACTGAACCTGCACCAGTGGCCCTCTGCACTCCACGCTCCCTCCCTCTCTTTCCCCACACACACACACCCCCCCCACCCCCCAAAACCAACCCCATCCAATGGATGATGAATTCACACTGCCTCCCAACTTGAATGGCTAAACCTGAATTTTGATTCATGGATGTCAACTTCATCCCATCACAGATCTTCACTCTCCTCAGCTGTCCACCTGCCTCACTTTCTCTTACACTTGTACCTTTCCAGCTTTCTTAACATCATTCCCACAAAATAACCAACCAACTTGCCCCTGCCTACCTGCCCCATGCTAGTTGACATTGTAAGTGGTTTTCCGTTTTTTATAGTTAGCCCTTTCAAAACACAATCATTAGCTCCTCATCATGCCTTCCTGGCTAACCTCCCATCTCCTACCCTCATAATCTTGAACTCATCCAAAACTCTGCTGACAGTGGCCTTACCAGCACTAAGTATAGGGGAGATGGGTAAAATGTACTCATTGACCTATACTGGCTCCTGGTCCAGCAACACTTCAATTAATTTTGAATTCTCATCCTTGTTTTCAATCCCTCCATTGCTTTGCTTCCTCCCAATCTCTAACCTTCTCTCCAATTTTACAACTTTCTGATATTTTAATTGATTCATCACTGGCCTTCAGCTGCCTGGGCCCATTTGTCATCTTGTTTTAGGGCATTCTTTTATGACTTAGCTGTTTGATTTAAGCTTTTGGTCACCTGTTATAGAAGTGGTTCAATATCAAACTTTGTTAATACTCCTGTGAAGCACTTTGATGTTTACTACACCTAATGGATGACTGTAGCATCCTTTAGTTGTCCAATTAAGGGCTGCCCGCCCTAGGTTCCACTAATGGCTGCCTGTGCCGAAGAATCTCCAGATGTGCATTATCTCTTTTTAAGCTTGAGTCCTGCATCAATCCATCGTTGGTCTTTCTTCTTTCTCTGCCATTTCCACCACCACCAGCATGATGCCACCCCCAAACACATCTTCCCCTCTCCTCCCCTGTCAGCATTCCAAAGGGATCATTCCCTGGTCCACTCCTCAATCACCCTCAACATCTCATCCCCTTCTGACGCACCTTCCCATGCAATCACAGGTCGTGTAACATCTGCCCTTGTACTTCCTCACTCTCCAAGGCCCCAAACACTCCTCCTAGGTGAAGCAGTGATTTATTTGTACTACTTTCACTTTAGTCTATTTGGTGTTCTCAGCATGGCCGCCTCCACATTTGGGGAGACTAGACACAGATTAAGTGACCGCTTTGCTGAACTCGTAAGCTCAGCCTTCAAGCATGACCCCGAGTTTCTGGACTCTCAACATTAACTCTGTTTATCTCTCCACAGATGCTGTCAGACCTGCTGAGTTTTTCCACATTTCCTGCATTTATTTGCACTGAGTTTCTGGTTGGTTGCCTTTTTAATTCAGCAGCTTGCTCTATCACTCACGTTTCTGTCCTTGGCCTGCTGCTGTGCTCCTGTGAAGCTCAACACAGCTTGAGGAAAAGCACCTCATCTTCCAGTTAGGCAATTTACAGCCTTCTGGACTGAACATTGAGTTCAACAATGTCAGGCCATGAACTTTGTCCTCATTTTGATTCCCTTTTTTTCTCTCTGACATGTGCTGGTTTGAATCTTTTTTCATGGCTTTGCTTTTGGACAAAGCTGTTCATTATTTTGGTGTTTACACTGGCTTTGTTTCTTGAATGCAACTAATACCATTCCCTTTGCCTTTTGTTCCATGACATCTTTGTCTTTCAATCTCTCCCATCCTCTACCCTTTCCCAACCCTTTCCTTTTTTGTTCTTCCTCCCCACTCCCCCCGCATAAAACCCATCACATTGTAAGCTCCTTCAGCTCAGAAGAGTCATATTCTCATTATCTTGCTCTCTCTCTCTACAGATGCTGCCAGACCTGCTGAGTATTTCCGGAACTTTCTAGTTTTTGGGCTCTTGTACATGGGCCTTTCACCCCATAAGGGATGAACAGATTTCACTCTATAATATATTTCGCCTTGTATGTTTTTTAAAATGGTGCCTTTGACCTGCTAAAACAGTTGTTGACTAAAACATTGCTATAGTTGGTAAGAATATAATTATCATTCTTCAGCCTGCAGATAAATCTGTTCCAGGCTTCTCACGTCATTCAGTTACTGAAGTTTTAATGGTCCTTGGATTTCCATAGTGATTTGTCTTAAAGCTTTGCATTTCCAAGCAATGAAATAAGACAGGTAGCTGTCATTAAGCCTTCTGTTAACTGGTAGAGTTACCCTACTGCAACTTCCCAGGCAAAGAAACTTGTAATTGTATAAGACTTTTTGTGTGCCGGGATCAACTGACGTTTACCACAGACTTCAGTTAGATTCTAAATGCTCAGTCAACACTGGCTACAATGTTTGAGATGTGCTGATGAACCTCTGTGTTGATTTTTTTTAATAGCATTCATTATTAGTATAGGATTTTAATTTTTAAGGTCAAATTACTGGGCCCTTTTTGTGCTTGGTAAGCTCACTTTTTTTATTGAAAGCCCCCATATTTCATTTCACTCCTGGCTGTTTACAGAGGGCTATAAGTAAATTATTCATTCAACGGTGATTCAGACAGGCACTTACTGTCTAGCCAGGTTGAATGGTTTGGTTTCCAAAGGGATTTATGTGCATAGTTGCCATAGAAAATTAATGTGGTTAAACTGAAATATTTTGCTTCACTGAAGATGTCTCTAGTCACAGTACAATTTTGCACGTATACCTTCCTTTAAACCATAATTCATTGCGTTGTGAATATTTACTAATGAAACGTTAATGGCCTTCACTTTATTTTAAAGTTGCTTTTACAAATGTGAACGAACACAGGGTCTATTTATAAAAAGAAAAATCTATTTCAAATTGTAGATAAATGCTAGGGTTTAGAAGCATACAGCATACACAAGGGCATTAATATTCTTTCTGAATAGGTAATTAGGCTGGCAGACTACACCAATGTTGTTTGGACAGTGCTTTATACTGTCCTATGTAACTACTTTAGCTTTGTACTGTATATATCATCTAATTTGCATTTTTTTAAGTAGCTAAATACCTATAACTAACAACAAGACCTCTTTTTGTGATTAGTATGCTTTATTAACATCCTATTCTGGTTTCTTGTTTCTATACTCATTGTTTACTTTCATCTGTATTGAATCATAAATGTCATAAATTGACCCAGTTGTCTGAAAGATCTAAATCCTTTTGATTCAGTTTGCTTAATTGTTTGTTCTACCCCTTTAGATCTGCAAACTTCACTTACTATACATTAAAATAGCAGGAATCCTAGATTTTCACCCTTGATATCCTGCTTAGAACCTCCCAAGCTTTTGGAGTCCCTATTTGTGGCACCTTGTTTCCAAACAAGTTTCATTTTTAGTTACTTATTATTTTGTGCCTATGTAAAAGGTTCTCCTACACTTAAATTTAATCTTGCTAGTCTATCGTTTCCACATTATTTCTCGAACTTTCTTTAATGGTCTCATTAGACACTTCCAAATCCTCTACAATCTCTCTTCCTATATCTACTAAACTTGCACCCATAACAGGAGGTGGGACCTCACCTAAGTGGAAATTGTCTGAAGCAGGCACTTGAGCCGTTTCCTATGAGATGTTAACCCCAAAGCACTATTTACTCTTAGGTGGATGTTTGGACCCATGCCACTTTTTGAAGAGGAGGAGGAAGAGGAGAGATTCTTGGGTCCAGGCCAATTGTTTTTTCTTTTCCCAAAACAGTACTAAAACAGACTCTGACAAGTCCTTTAAAGACTGTTTGAACAAGACCCATGAATGGTACATACTTACTGAAATTTAATTGACTAGGATATTACATAGAGCATTGTATTGCCAACAGCCCTGTATATGAGCCAAAGGCTCTAGTAGTTGGTTGTCTTTTTCAACAATTTTCTTGAGGCCCATAGAAATGTTGGAAGTAGTTTCAAGTAGGTTTTCTTTATCAACAAATTCATTGCATTCCACTATTACAAATTCCATGGTGCTTTTTTTTAAAAAATGAAGTTGGTGAGAGATTGGATTTGTACAGCAACTTTACATCCCAAAATGCTTTACTTATAATGGATATAGAAGCCTTTCTTGTGCGCATTTGTATAATATGATTAGCTTTTTATAATGTCAATATTCAGTAGCTGAAATATGTTTCTTCAGTGCAGATACTTGTTATTGCAACTATCTTTAATCAGCCTATGCTGTAGTAATTTTCCTTTCTTTTTTTTTAAGATAGCTGAAGATCAGGGAGAGATGAATGGATATCCTTCCTATGTTTTAACTGGCTTTGAGCTTCAACCAATACTCCATTTTGTATGGCAGTTAGATGGCTATTGGATCCTGGTGAATTCTGCCAAGTTATCTTGAAGGACTGAGCTTGAGCTGTGACAAGCAAGAGAGGACCGAGCAGAAGGAAGTCTGACTTTTTTGGACTATTTATGGCTGTGATGTAGCCCATATTCTTGGGTGGACAGTGAATAGTATAATTTGGAATGTAACTATTTAAGTCACTGTTTCATTGTCTAAGACTTGTCTCAATTGAATAAAATTACTGCAAAAAAATAATTCCAGGGTGAATAATGGATAAAGACTAGATCCTTTTTTTATTTTGATTCAAATGATTTTTTAAAATTATATAGTGCAGTAGTTTTAATACAGTGAGTATAAGATGTCTTTAAATACTGCATATGCCCATTTGTCCCCATGATTGCAAGGCATATTGGGCGTTGTTTGCAATTTCATTGGCATTTAGCAGCATATCGTTATATCAAAGTGCACTAGATGCAAGGCTTGCAAAATGCTAATTGTTACCTCTTCTCCAGTAGCACTCACTGGACATGTACCCAATGCACAAGTAATGTTGAAATAATGCGTTTAAAACTGTTCCATAGTGTAAGAAATCATGAAATTGTAATATTATAAATTTAGAGGGGTGAAGTTACATCCAAGTTGTTAGGAGGAGCCCATATTGAGCAACATTGAATGTTGGCCCCTTTCATTTGCCATAAAACAATATCATGGTTGGCACTAACCTGCATCTCTAATTGCATCATCTTCCAGTGTAGCAACTAAAGTTGGTATTGATGGTGGCTTGTTTTAAGGAGTATGTTGTGCGCAATGATGTTGAAGTAACTGAGCAAACCATGATATTTAGTTCAGATGTACTATTAACAGCACTGGACACTGCATAACCAGATTGTGTTGGGAGGATGGAAGTGAAGTCTAGGCTACTGTAAATCAGTACTGCTGTTATTGTTCCACCATTAAATTTTCACTCCTAGTGCTATTATGTGCATGAAATTTACCAAAAACTGAAGTGCTTCCACAGAAATAAACCAAAATTATTTAATGGAGAGGCAAATTTAGTTTAAAGAAGATTGGGCCATATAAAGATTGTTTGCATAATATCTAAATTGTTGAAAGGGTTAACAGCTTTGTGGAGTGCATTGCTTTTGTCTTTTGAATGGCAAGTGTCTCTAGTATGTGTTATAAATCTTGCACAGTGAAGCTCACTATGATTGAGCCTGAGTCCTTTTAAAGAAACAGTGAATTATCCGATTCCATTTTCTCTGAAAAAGCAACACCTGTACTGCCAGTGTACTGGTGTCTTTTTGCTCCATTTTATGCTTTAGAACTGCCCTTTTAGAGCACTTCCACAAAATGTCAGTTGGTAAAAGCAATATTGAGCCAATATTCTGTCCAGCTTTTGGGCAGGTGTAGTGTTTCCAACTATTCAGTTGGACTTGGCAGCTATGGTGAGGAGGAGTGAAAGTTTGATCCTGCTGCAAAATACTTGTGCAGACATTAAACAAGTACCGAATTGGGCTGAGCTGAAATGCTGTCTTCAGATGAATAGCACATGTAAAGAAGGATACCTTGAGGTTCTGGAGGTTGCTGGTCTCCAGTGGAATTGCATCAAAGCATGAGTTGGTGCCTTCAGAAGGGGTGGGGAGAATCCAGGAAATGGGATGAAAAGAATGTTTAGAAGCAGTTTTTGATATGGAGCTAGTGGATCTGCTATTTTCTACCATGATTTCACTGGAGCTGGACATCATAATATTGCATAAAGGGACATTCTAGACAAAACGTCCGTCCACCTTAAGGCTTCCTCTATCCATTATGAGCACATAGAAAAAGTGAGCAGGTAACCTCTCTAACTGGAATAATAGGATAATTCAAGTGTTTTGTCAATCTCAGTTCATGTACGTCTAGGAAACCAGAGACACTTGTCTGAAAGATGCTTCCAACATTTCACTCTGTATTCCACCCATTTTTGTTGCAAAATAGGTATGCAAGGAAACCTAAATGATCAGTGTAATACATATGTATTCAAACTTGCTGATCTTAAGTGTACATCACTTGTTTTGTATAGTTTGTCAACCTGTTCCTGCAAAAAATCTTGTCCTTTTGCCTTTTCATAATTATTTGCTGTACCTTCTGAGAAGGAATGTTAAAGATCTCTTATTGTAGTATCAATTGCAACAAAAAGTGACTGACTTGTATCTTTACCCTATTTATAACACCAGCTTCAAAAAGTAGCTCTGCATGTTCATACTTCTGGTAAAATCACTTTTTATTGTGCAAAGTGGTTTAGCAGCAAAAACAGGGCTGTTGCTTTCTTGAGTGGATAACTCGTCAGATCTCCCTTGTACTAATAGTGCAGCCTTGGGAGCTTTTTTTTTGAAAAAAAAATTAGGGAGCTTTTTTGAAAAAAAAATTAAAGCCTGCATGTACAATAGCTTTCATCCATCAATTTACCCAATTGTTTACAAGACTTGATGCAGATGATAGGTGCCTTCCTACTTATACAGGGACAATTTCAGCCACTGACTGCTACCAACTATATGTCTTTGTTTTCAGTGGTGTGGAGACAAAAGACTGGACTCCTATGTGCATCTGTGAAGCCATAAGACCCGCTTTGTTGAAAACAACAAATTATAGATTTGTAGTACCAATCTGCTGTCATTTGGTTAATTTCATTTTCTTTTAAAAAGAGTAGAACATTTGTAATGGAAACTAAATCCAGAGGTAAAGCTCTGTCTTGCTTATTGAGTTTCATTTCCTTACAGTGGAACTCTTCAATGTGTGCTTAAAATATACTGTGACATCAAGATGGTCAAAGGCTACTGCAGGACTTGATTGTTTTTTTCCTATGTGGCTTTCAACGGTTATAGACACAATCTCAACTCCCCCATTTGGACAGCATGAGCAAACCAACTGGATTTGGGTAAAATGCAGGTATCAAAAGACTCCCTTGAATCATTAACAAGCTATGGCATGTAAGGGACAGCATAAAACCTCAACATCGATGACCCTGCACTGAAAATGTCAACCTAAATTGGATATGATTTCCTGGGTTGTAAACTGCAGTGAATGGTAATAGTTTATATACTGAACAGGAGAAATTTTTATTTTGTGATTGTATCAGTTAATTTTAAAATGTGCTCTGCTGTACTTGTAAATGCTAGTGAATTGTATTCGGTCTTTGTATGACTTGCTTTACAACAGATTGACATTATGTATTTACTAGTGCACTTCCACTGTACAAACTGCTGATATATTGGGAGTAGCAACAAGGTAAAAAGCTAATCGGCAATAAAGTCTATTGAAACACTTTGAATTTCATTCATTTTTAGAATACTGACGTTGAATCTGAATTATTATAGCTGCAACAAGGCATGTCTGAAACAGCATGTCAATTTATGTGTAAAGTCCTTCCATCTTCTACCATTTCAGTGATTTAATTTAGGGGGGGGAGGGGGAAGAGGAAGAGAAAGAAACCTGGAAGATACCCAACAAAATATCTCTAATTTGAGATTTTTCAGTACAACATAGCACAATGAATTGGATAGTTAAGCCACGTTGTGCTTAATCATTTTTCCAACCCTGTGCTATGTTTACATCAAGAATTTTAGTTAATAGGAAATAATGGAAGTTTAATTTATAAGCTGTTTGTTATATGCTCAAGAAGCTATGGTTTCATGGTGCTCCCCTTGCTTTTGCCTATAAGGTCTGTTTATTCTGTCTCTTTTTAAATTAAATGTTCCCTTTTCAGCACTTGTCCCAAAACTGATTTCAAGTGCTGTAGTGTCCTAAGTAGTAGGTGTGCATTAAATGGAACAAGGAAGCCAGAAATTTGAGGTCATCCTTGGCCAACAAGATGGGGCTAGAAGAAGTTCCTTTTGAAAGTTCAGCTTTTATTGTAAGTGCTGCACAAAATTAAATGAAGGGACAGAAAGGACATTGGCAAACTTTGCCATTTTTAACTGTTGGATAAAGATTGGGGTGGGGATGAAATGCAGGTGCATCTTTTGGCTGTTTGCCCATATGTATTTTCTGTATAGTCTGATCTTTCTTCGTAGCCTGGCATGATTTGTTAGAGAATAGCTATGGTCAGTAATTGCAGGGAAGCATATCAGTAAATAAATGCCTTCTGTCCTTAATGTTCATTTTATATATTAAAATACGCAGTCATTGTTGAATAAAATTGCGAGTGTTTGAATTAAAAAGACTTTATAAATGGATAAAATTTTGATGACGGACATTTCCAACTGTCCAATTACAAAAACAAGTGCTGTACCCCAGTATTCTTGTATGTCCATTGAAATCATACTTGTTTGCTGTGTCACCAAATGGTCTGAGTATTGATGTCAGGAGGTGGAAATGCAATTTTTTTAATGGAAAAAAGTTCACTTCGGCGTTCTTTCATTACTAATGTTCGTTCAGTTTGTTTCAAAGCACCTAACATGGTTAGAAAGTTTTCATACCAGAAACGCAGTGCTATAATATCAAAGCAAAATAATATGGATGCTGGAAATACTCAGCAGCTCGGGCAGCATCCGTGGAGAGAGAAACAGAGTTAATGTTTCAGGCCAGTGACCTTTCGTCAACTCCGTTTCCCCCCCACAGACGCTGACAGACCTGAGTATTTCCAGCATTCTTGCTTTTAAATGCCACCACGGTATTAGTGTCTCAGATGTGATCAGATTCTGGGACTGGTATTACCTACCCACCCAAAAAAACAATCTGTTGCAACTGAGCATGCTTTGGATTGCTTCTGAATAAATCTAGTCACCTCTGTTGTAGATCTCAAATAAGTGATTTATCAGCATTCGGCAGGCTGAAGCTGTTTAGTACATTTTTTAAATCTTGAAGGAATAGATAATTTGCTTATATACAGCCTTCACATTGCTTGATGTTTGAAAGCACCAAATTATTAATTATGTAAATATTTTTATTTGATATGGAAGGGTAGCAAAATACTCAGAGCTTCAATACAAGTTATAAGGAACGTTAATTTATTGAGACCTGATGGAGGGTTTTTTTTGTTCACTCACCATGTTTCAGTGTTCAAACCAGGGTACTAACCTTGGAGATGGCAAAACATGAGAATCATGAACAGATAAATAGGTTCAAAACCAAAGGAATGAGCCCTCCGCTGTCTAGTTATCTTAGTGGGTTAAGTATTTTGGCAAGTAGCCATGCATTGTGTCAGCAGCCCAACCCAATACTGCTCTCATCTAAATTCCAGAAATAGTTAGTGTCCAAAAGCAGGCCAAAGAGACACTTTAAAAAACAGCTTTTTAAAAGAAAACATAATTCTGGCCTGGCGCACACGTGCATTGAAACAAGAGACAAAGACATGAGAGCATGGTTACGCAGCTGTTAATTCTTAAAACAATCGGGGGTGGGGGTGCAATTTGAACATTTTTAAGTCTTAAAAGATCAAAACCTGAACTTGTATATGTCAAATTCCACAATTAATACCAATCATGAGGAGAGTGCGTGAGATGGACCTGGAAACTAACTGGTTATAAGAAAAAGTTCAGTTGACCTTATTGACCTTGCACATAGTTACACAAGGACTATATCATAACAAATGAATGTGGAATTGATTGAAATTTTTTTAATATATCAACTAATTCTTAGGATGTGGCTGTCACCTCGGCACCCATGTATTGGCCAACCCTAGTTGCACTTGAGAAGGTGGGTATAATCTGCAATGCCAGTCTAGCAAGTTTTTCCAACCCTGTTCTTTGATTCACTTTTTGTGAAATATGCCATCCATAGGTCATATCTACAATAGCCGTTGCTAATAAGGTGACCTCAGATAAAATATTACACTAAAATTGATTCTGGTGATTATACCAACAATGAAAGACCCATAAAGGGCATTAAATTTGCTGCTCCTTGTATGTAACATATATGGCACTCAATCCTTTCCAAATCCAGCAAACCTAAACAGTTTTAGAAAATTGACTACAAAACATACGACTACTAAGGAATGAAGGTAGCAAATCTATTGACTCAGACTATCAGTTGGTTGAAAAAGGTCAGTATAAGTGCTTAGATGAGAATCTGCTTTAATAACTTCAACCACAAACAATGCAGGGTTACAATATGCAGTGAGAACTTAACCATCATTCTGGCGCTAATGCTGTCAGTATATTTCAGTTTTGGTGACGTGGCATGCTGGAACATCCAGTGTAACACTGTTGGAGTTGTATAAGAGCACACATCAAAAGACCTTGCATTGGTATAACTAGTGTGAAATTTGCCTTTTATTAGAAATGTGGCAGCTTTCTGCACTGTTTATCTTGGTGTGATAGAACTGATGACTCTCAAAAGTCAACAAAAAACACTTCAGCATTGTAGGATGCAAATAAATCACACTAGTGATGCATCTGAACACATGCACTAAGTTCTCCATAGGAAAGTTAGTGGATATAAGTACATGATCTACACGCACACACTATTACATAAATAGTGCAGATCCTGCACTGGCAAGTACAATAGAATGATTCATAATTTCTTGTGACCATGTTAATGGTTGCATTCATTGATTTATATTTATGCAGTGTTTTGTTTAACTGAGTGGTATGTTACTTCTGCTCATTAAAACTGAAGGTGGCCTATTCGAATCCAGAACAGGGGCCATGATAAAATTGGAGCTAGACAATTTGGGAGTGAACTTAGCACTTTTTCCACCCAAAAACGTAGTGAAGATATGGAATTCTTTCCGCTCAAAAGGCTGTGGATGGTGGGACAGTTAAAATTCTTAATTAAGTTATAGATTTTTGTTGGATAAGGGTATGCAGGGCTATTTGTTAAAGGCAGGCAAATAGGGTCTAGCTATAGGTCAGTCATTATCCAACCGAATGGCAGAACAGGCTGGAGGAGCTGAATAACCTACTGTTTTTATGATTCCAGCAGAATTTATATGCTTTATGGCTTGACTTTATTAATCTTGTTAGCTGTCATAGCTTTGGTCCTAGCAGCTATCTGAGAACATTGGAAGGAGTATTACTGGAACCTTCTCAATCAGGAGTCAACAGTGTCAGACAAGACCATCAAAGCAATCTCTCAGCTGCTTTAAAGGTCATATTTGGTATGCTGCCAGCACTTGCTGAGATACAAAAGTCTAGCCAACAGATGAATAATAAGACATGTGGTCCAGGCAACATTACTGCAACGATCCATAAAGTTGGTGGTCATGAACTCTTGCTCAAACTCTCAAAACTTCTTATAAAAATCTGGGAAGAGGAGGTATTCCCTCCCAACTTCCACAATGCCACCATTGTCTCACTTTTCAAGAATGGTGATAAATCAATTTGTGGGAACTATGGAGGCATATCTCTTCTGTCCACCGTGGGGAAGATTCTCACACAAATCTTCCTGAACTGCCGCCTACCTGTCAGTGAAGTCATGCTTCCAGAGACCTAATGGGATTTCTGCCATCCAGGGGAACCAGAGATATGATCTTTGTCACTTGACAAATCCAAGAAAAGTGCCTGGAATAACACAGAGGTTGACACAGTATTTATTTATCTGTCAAAGGCTTTTAACTCCATTAACTGCGAAACCCTTTGAAAAGTTCTTCAGAGACTTGGATGCCCAGCAAAATTTGTTACTACCCTATCCTGCATGACAGTATGACAGCAGTCATTCTTTGCTATGGATTGGAGACAGCCCTTTCATGTCCAGTCTGGTGTAAAGCAAGGCTGTGTGATTGCGCAAATCTCTTCACTATTTACCTCAGAAGTTGTTGAATACTTTCCATATCTCGGTAGCTACCTTTCTCATAAGATCACCGTCAAAGTGCAGATCAAGCACAGAATTGGCTGTGCCAGTGCAGCCTTCCAGAAATTGTACAACCAGGTCCTTGACAACAGAGATCTCCATAAGAGGACAAAGGCTTTACCTTTAGTCTACAAGCCTGTTGTAGTCACCAGCCTTTGATATGACAGTGAGACTTGGGTCACCTACCAAAGACACCTCTGGTCACTATAGAATTTCCACCAGCAGTGTCTCCACAGGATACTTTAAGTCAAATGGGCAGGCAGGCGAACAAGCTCCAGCATCCTTACTAAAGACAATTCATCCAGCATCGCAATCATGATCATGCGATATCAGCTCTGCTGGTCTGGACACTGCATGCGCATGCCAAATAATGGGCTTCTGGAGCAGATCCTCTTCGTAACTTAAGAGTAGCACCTGATTTCAAGTAGGACAAAGAAAACGTTTTAAGGATACTGAAGGCCTCATTGAAAAGGGGAAAAATTGACAATGTTGCTTGGGAGCATCTTGCTGTTAACTGTGCCAGTGATGGTGCCTAATCCAACAAACCGCAATACAGTCAGAAACTAACCACATAAACTCTGTTACAGAAAAGCAACAAAAGTGGAAGGAGAGCAAATTATGGCATTAAAACCCTCTCTTCCTCACAGAAACTCTTGTCCTTTCTGCCCAAAGACCTGTGGCCCCAGGATTGGCCTGCTGAGTCACCAGAGGACCTACAAAACATGAAGCCTGGCAGACAATTTCCTTGCTTCGAGGGACTGATGACGATGGTCTGTGGCATATTGCTTGGCCCTGAGCTCAGTTTTCCCTCCTACGCCAGGTCCTATCAAGATTACTTTCTTGCACCTTTGCAACATTGCCCACCTTGGACTGTACTTCTCAATGACACATGCTACCAAACAAAAGCCAATCTCATTATCTTGGGTTATTTTTGAGGTTAAAGGTACATTATAAATGTAAACTGTTATTGCCATTCCATGGCTTGACTTCTCTAATATTTTTCTAACTGGGTTTCCCACCTCAATCCTTCATAAGTTTACAATTCATTCAAAATGCCTCACCTGCATAATCTCATATTCCAATTACACTATCCTCTAAGCACTACCAGTCCCCAGTCTTTCAGGAAGTTCACTTCAATATTCATGTCTTCACATTCTAATCCCTCTCTTCTTTCCCCCCTCAAGCCTTTGCCATTTGTCACCATAGGATCTCCAACATTTTGCCCACTCCACTACTAACAACATTCCTTGTTACTCTGCTCCAACTCTGGCTGGTTGTTCAGCTACAGTGTTCCCGTCCTCTGCAACTGTGCTTAGAATCGTAGGCCTGAATTTTTCCATTGTCAGGCAAGCACGATCGGTGGGCCCGGGAGCAGACCGGAAATGGGCAAGTGGCCGTAATCGGCCCCTGATTGCGATTTCAAGCTGGCTGGCCAATTAGCGGCCAGCCAGCATGAAACCCGTGCTGAAATGCTCAGCACTGCCAAGGTGGGGGTGGGAAGAAGGTGGGCACCAACGTAACCAAGGGTGCAGGCAAGTGCTTCAAGAGAGCTCCCTGAAGGCAGACAGCTGTCCCAGAGAGCTGCTGACCTCCACAGAATAAAGGAAACGACAAAAATGCTGCAAATTATGTCCATGCAGCACAATCAAGCACCTGAAAGCATCCTCATTAAAAAAAACCAGTCCCCAGATATCTCTCCTTATTTTATTTCCCCACGGAGATTTCATCCCGCCCTGGATCGAGGTTTGAGCAAAAACGCGAATGCCGCCTAGGAGAATGGCCCGTCCGCCAACAATAAGTGTGGACGGGCCACGTGAAATCGCTGTTGATTGCATCGTTAATGGACCTAATTGCCCACTTAATTGTCGGCGGAGGCGCTTCCGACTGCCGCGCATGCCCACTAAGTGAGATATCGCGTGAGTACGCAATGACGTTGGGACGCTCGCCCAATGTCATCTCAAGCTATTTCATGTTCGTCTGGGTCGGGCGCGCGCCCACCCACGGGATGTAACATTCTGGTCAGAGAATGACATAGTACAGAATGAGGCCATATGTCCCATCACATCTGTGCCAGCCAAAGCTATCTAATTAATCCCACACCCCGGCTCCTTCCCCATAGCCCTTTTCCTTTCAAGTATTTATCCAATTTTATTTTGAATGATACCAATGAATCTGTTTCCACCACCCTTTCAGGTACTACATTCCAGACCACAACTCACTTGTGTAAACAAAATTTCCTCATATTACTCATGTTATTCTTTTGCCAATCACCTTAAATCTTTGATTTCTGGTTATTGATCCTTCTGTCAATGGAAACAGTCTCTTCTTATTTACTCCAGCAGAAACAATCAGGATCTTGAACACCTCTATCACCTTCTCTTAACCTTCCCTGCTCTAAGGAGAACAACCCCAGTTTATCCAGATAACTTAAGCCCCTCATCCCTATTACCATTCTAGTAAAGCTCTCCTGCACTCTCTCCAAGGCCATAACATCCTTTCTAAAGTGTGGTGCTCAGAATTGAACACAATACTCCAGCTGAGGCCTAAAACACTATTTTACAAAAGTGTAACATAACTTCCTCACTTTTGTACTTTATGCCTCTACTTATAAAGCTCAGGATTCCACGTGCAGCTTGTCCAGCCATCTTCAAAGATTTGTGTATATACATTCCAGGTTTCTCTGTTCCTGCACACCCTCTAAAATTGTTTCATTTGGTTCATATTGCCTCTCCTCATTTTTCCTACCAAAATGAATCTGCATTAAACTTAATCTGCCAATTTCATTAATCTCATGTCCATTACTATCTCTTCATTGTTTATTACTTTTCTGAATTTTGTATCATCTGCAAACTTGAAATTATGCCCTCCAAGCCCAAGTCCAGACCATTAAAATATGTCAAAAAGTCCTAATATCAATCCCTGGAAAACAGCACTCGAGTCTGAAAAACTTAGTTTCTGGGAACTAAGTAGATCAACCATTCTCTTATTCAATGGCAGAGCAGACATGAGAGGCCATTTGACTGACTCTTGCTCCTATTCTTATGTTCTTATATACACCAAACTCTCTGCTTTCTATCCCACAGCCAACTTTATATCTAGATTGCCAGTGTCCCTTTGATCCGACGGACTTTAATTTTACTAAGGGGTCTATTGTGTGGTACTTTGTCAAATACCTTTTGAAAGTCCACATACAAAGATCAACTCTCTCCATAACTTCAAAAAGAACTCAATTAAATAAAAAAAAATGCTGCCTTTAATTTATTAACCCATGCTTTTCCAAAATCAGTTCATTTTGTCCTAGAGTGTTTTCTCAAAAAATATCCTTAACATCAAAATTAGGCTGAATAGTCTGTAATTGCTGACTGAACCTCTCTCCCTTTTTTAAACAGGGGTGTAACATTTGCAATCCTCCAGTCCTCTGACACCACCCCCCGTAATAAGGACGTTTGAAATTCCTCTGTAATTTTCACCCTAACTTCCATCAGTAATCTATGATGTATTACCCGCCCCCCAGCATCAAGGGACACCCAAACTGGAAAACAACCTCCTGTCCTCGCGATTGATCCCCCCCACCCCAACTTCACCCCACCACCTTGCCAGGGACTGTCTTATTGGCCACGGTGATCCCCAAACCCACCTACCTGCACTCTGGATTTCCTCAATGGCTGTTGCTCCTGGGACTGCTGCAGTCCCAGCAGTGGCCACCACTTACAGTGGCCACTTCTGGGACTGACAAGCTGCTGGCCCTCTAATTGGCTGGCAGCTTTTGGAGGCAGGACATTGTGCTTTAAAGGGATGAAGGCCAAGACTTAGGGGCAATTAAATGCCTAAACAACATAAAATATGGTCGTGGCTCCCAGGGCCAGCAGAGGAAGGCTTGTCCCCGACTTTCCTGTGGGTGGGCGGATCCCTGTAAAAATCCCAGCCAAAGTTAAAGTTTCAGGTCAATGCTCTTTCATCAAAATTGGAAAATGTAGGATAATAACAGGTTTTAGACAAGTTCATAGGCAAGGAAGGGGGTGGGGTGGGTGGAAGGAGGAAAGAACAAAAGGGAATGTCTATGATAGGAAGGAAGACAAGAGAGATTAAATTACAGAAATGTAGGTGATTTTATCTCTTAAGTTCGGAAACCTAGAATTACAAGACACAATCTCACATTAAATTCAACACCTTTATTGAGAATTTTATGTAAAACAGTAAAATTAAATCATACAGTTAACCCTCAGGTGGTCACTGAGGTCAATCTCAGATGACTATAGGTCGCTTAGGCTTATGTGGCAAGTAACGTTCGTGCCATGCAAGTGCCAAGCAATGACCATCTCCAACAAGAGAGAATCTAACCATTGCCCCTTGACGTTCAATGGTATTACCAGCACTGAATCCCCCACTGTCAATTTCCTGGGGGTTACCATTGACCAAAAACTGAACTGGACTAGCCATATGAATACTTGTGGCTACAAGAGAAGTTTAGAGGCTAGGAATCCTGCGACAAGTAAGTCACCTCCTGATTCCCCAAAGCCTGTCCACCATCTACAAGGCAGAAGTCAGGAGTGTGATGGAATACTCTCCACTTGCCTGGATGAGTGCAGCTCCCACAACACTCAAGAAGCTTGACACCATCCAGGACAAAGCAGCCTGCTTGATTGGCACCACATCCACAAAAATCACTCCCTCCACCACCAACGCACAGTAGCAGCAGTGTGTACCATCTACCAATATGCACTGCAGGAATTCACCAAGGCTCTTTAGACAGCATCTTCCAAACCCATGATCACGACCATCTATAAGGTGAAGGGCAACAGATAGATGGGAACACCACCACCTGGAAGTTCCCCTCCAGGTCACTCACCATCCTGACTTGGAAATATATCGCCGTTCCTTCACTGTCACAGGGTCAAAATCCTGGAACCCCCTTCCTAACAGCACTGTGCATGTACCTACACCACATGGACTGCAGCAGTTCAGGAAGGCAGCTCACCAACACCTTCTCAAGGGCGACTAGGGATGGGCAATAAATGCTGGCCCAGCCAGCGAAGCCCATATCCCATGAATGAATAAAAAGAAGCTTTGACCAAGATCTTCCTACTTGGTTCACTGGGACTCTTCCTGTCCATAAATATCTTCTGTCTTCTTTCATCAAGTTCATGAAAGAGCTCCTGCACAATCCTCTTCTGGATGCAGATTGATTGGTTGGGTGCATGATTGGCTGTTGGTTGGTTTGTGTATTCCCAAATTGTCTTCCAATGGCTTAGCCATATAAGGACTTCTACTTGTCCCGCTGTGATTATCTGTCTGATTTCAATCAGCCATCACTGATTTCAACCAGTTTGCTGCAATTAACTGTTCCATTCAATTAAAATTGTCCTATTCAATTCAGCAGCATCACATTAACAAGTATCACATCCATCCAGCTTTTGCATGACAAATATTTCTCTGAACTTGTAGCCAGTCTGTTAATCCTTTCCTTACAAAGCAAGGCAAAAATAGGTCTTAATGGGACAGGTAAAGAAATAAAAGATGGCTTCAAAGGAGATGTAAATGTGATTAGCAGCATCGTTACCAATAGCTGCTATCTGAAAAAATGGGAGCAGAGGTTATAATCTGAAATGTTTTAACTCTGTGTTGAGTACAGAGTGTTGTGAAGTGCTTTGTTTCACTCTTCACAGATGCTGCTTGATCAGCTGAGTATTTCCAGCGTTTTCTGAGTCTATTCTCATACTCTCTTTGCCCCTTTTATTTCCTTTTTAAAATCTCTTCTGTACCTTCTAAATTCAGCTTGATACTCTACTGTATTATTCAGTTCCTTTTCTTCCTGTATTGATAATCCTCCTTTATGCATTTGGCCCTTCACTGTAGCCCCTCTCTATTTTCCTTTTTATCTACCTATGAGGAATGCTAGGGAAATTAAAGTTGTCCACCGTTTAACTTTAATAAGTTACCAATCAATAAATTGATAAAATATCTCAGAGCTAAACTTCAGACGTCTGATTATTTTGTTTCCAATCAGATAAACATTCTTTTTTCCCTAAAATGCTGGTGATTATTTACCAACTGAAGTTTTGAGAAAAAATATTTGACAAATCATTCTGTAACTCAGGATCTGTGGTGCAGAAGGGTTAACCATTGTCAAACATGGAATCTTCCTCAAGAGCTGCATTGTTGATTTTTTTCTGACCAAAACTGTTGCCGTAGCTCTGACATTTAAAGACTCAAAGTTAAATCAGTGAACTGCAGTCTTGTATTAAAAACAAAAAGCTAAAAGCTACTGCGGATGCTGGAAATCCAAAACAAAAACAGAATTACCTGGAAAAACTCAGCAGGTCTGGCAGCATCGGTGGAGAAGAAATCAGTTAACGTTTCGAGTCCTCATGACCCTTCGGCAGAACTGAGTATAGTTAGGAGAAGGGTGAAATATAAGTTTATATTTCACCCCTCTCCTAACTATACTCAGTTCTGCCGAAGGGTCATGAGGACTCGAAACGTTAACTGATTTCTTCTCCACCGATGCTGCCAGACCTGCTGAGTTTTTCCAGGTAATTCTGTTTTTGTTTTGCAGTCTTGTATTGCCTGTACTGTTTGCTTTGAGAAGCTGTACTTAATAGACAAGGACTGAATGATATATCTACGGCTACTAATTTTCTTCTCCTTTCAGGTCTTCATTACACTGTTATGCTACTTCATGATCTGTTGACCTGTAATGAGCAATTGTTGTTTTTAAGTTATTTTCCACGTTATTGTTTTTCATTTGTGCATTTCTCTCATCCTGGGATGTTCTTGCCTTTAAAAGTGCAAAGGCAAGATATAAGTAATGAAGATGAAAGCAAAATGCTGCAGATGCTAGAAAGCTGAAATAAAACAGAAAATGCTGGAAAAACTCGCAGGTCTGGCAGCACCTGTGGAGAGACAAACAGAGTTAACATTTCGACTCTTCTTCAGAACTAAAGAGAAGTAGAAATGTGATGGATTTTATACTGTTTAAGAGGAGGTGGAGCAAGTGGAGCAGAATAGAAGGTCAGGGATAGGTGGGAGCTAAGGAGAGATTGACAAAGATATCATGGACACAAGACAAAGGGAGTGTCAATGGCAGTGGTAAAGACTAAAGAAGGTGCTGATAGTGGCATAAAGGTAAGAAAGCAGAACGTGTTAATAGCAGAACGAGGGTCAGTGCTCTGTGAAAGCACAACATATAAACTAGTGGCAGGTGGCCCTGTGAATGAATAAATAAAAATACCATAAATAAAAAATATTTTAAAATTGGATTTAAAAAGGGGTAAGGATGGAGGAGAGAGTTCATAGTCTGAAGTTGTTGAACTCAATGTTCAGTCCGGAAGGCTGTAAACTGCCTAATTGGAAGAAATTTGAGGTTGATTTAGTTGAGACTTCACTGTAACAAACTGACAATTTTAAACTATTACCTGAAAGGAATCTAGGTAAGTGTATTAATATGATTGATTCAAGCAAAAGCAATATAAAGGGAAGTTTTACAGAATCTTTTCAATCAAAAGGCAATTGAGATGTCGACTAAGTTACCGGGGGAAGGCTAGTAACATGGGATTGGATCAAGGGGCAATGGGTCAGTTTCTCAGAAAGAGAAGGAACAGAAGGATACATAATAAAGCAAATAGATTGGCTTGACATTTTAAAAAGAGATATGTTTGTTGGCTTCAAAAGCCTTTCCTGTTTATATCCTTTGTGGACTATGATTCATTACTTACTTTCCTTCAAGTATGTAGAATTCCCTGGTAGGTGACTTGATGCCACTCTTGATCTGGCTACAGTTAGGTGCACCCTAATTTCACTGGCTCACTGATTTTCTCTCCTTCAGTGGGTTCCAAAGATCTTTGCCTTTGCCTGACAGCTAAATACAGGGTTGTTCAGGCCCCAGTTAATTATTAAAATGGCACCGTCATGCATGTGTATTTTAACAACTCACCACTCCTTGCTCCTTTTACTTGTTTTTTTGGCATAGCTGTGTCTGTGTTGGAAGCAGTGAAAGTTCAGGGGTTAAGTTTGTTTTGTTTTGGTCTCTGGGGGAAATAGTTGGGTGTAGGAGTGCCAAAGAGAGCCCTTGTCCTTGCACTAATATTGAGCTGTCCTTCCCAGTCAGTGAGTGGGTTACTGTACTAGGAGAGAGCAGATAACAAGAAGGGTGTGACAAGTAGGTCTCCATGAGCTCTTTAGTACTTTTTCAGTTCCACCTGGATGCTGAACATATAGGCCCAGATTTTGCAGTTGTAATGATGGTGAAAATGTTAGCATTCGCTGTCATTACTGCTGTAAATTTATGGCAACTTGTGGCATTTGCACACGTGCAGTTAAGTGCAAAGTCCAGAATTTGCTTCCAGTGTTAGTGCTGTTTTCAAATCCTCTCATGGCCTCACTCCTCCCTATCTCTGTAATCTTCATCAACACTCCAAGACATCAGCATGGTTCTAACTCTGGCCTCTTGAGCACCCCTGATATTAATTGTTCTATCAGTTGTGGCAATGTATTCTGCTGCCAGGCTCTAGGTTCTGGAATTCCCTTCCTAAACCTCTCCGCCTCGGCGCTTCTCTTCCCTCTTCTAAGATGCTTCTTAAAACCTACCTCTTCAATAAAGCTTTTGGTTATCTGCTTTAGTATCT
The DNA here is from genome assembly GCF_964194155.1 of Cetorhinus maximus. NCBI lineage: Eukaryota > Metazoa > Chordata > Chondrichthyes > Lamniformes > Cetorhinidae > Cetorhinus > Cetorhinus maximus. The sequence continues at coordinate 72,212,354 of NC_135898.1, forward strand.
CCTTATGTGGCTTGGTGCCAAATGTTGCTTTATAACACTCTTGTGCAGTTCCTTATGACGTTTCATTATGTTAACGGTGCTATAAAAATGCAAGTCTTGTTGTTTTTGTGATTTCTTTCTGCTCCACAAGCTGCACTGTTAAAGTCACCGCAGATGGAAATCTTTAGAAAACACTTGAATTGACACAAATTTCCACTTTTTAAGCTCTAATCTCACTGGCAAAAACACAAAAAAAATTAATAATAGATGAATGGGGTGAAACCGGGTTTTTAACAACGTACCAAGTCATAATTACTGCTGAACCATCTCTCGGCCTCCATGAGCTAAGTTTATATTTGCTTAATGTCAAATTTCTTTCTCTCTTTCTCTTTCCATCTCTATCCCTTCATTCTCTCTCTTTCTTGCCTCTCTCCCTCCCCCGTACCTCCACTTCCAAAAAATAGTTTTATTGTTGTACATTATCTTTAGCCTGCATATGCACATGAGGAATGTGTAGAAAGAAAATTAAATCTTGTGTTTATTATTTATTTTGTTCTTCAGGCAATGTTAACTGTTTTGGACACAAATGGAAGAACCATTACACAACCTTTTTTGGGTGACAGCCATGAGTACTGGGTGCCATTTTGGCTCAGTGCTACTTCTGTGACCTGGTTCCCAGAGAATTGAAGTTTCAATGTCATAGAGCAGTGCCAAGTTACTTGAAAAATTGAGTACAGTAATAGAGCAAATTGCTGTGAAAATAGCTCCTTATTTGTTAGCTCTGGAGTAAACTGGGACATCCTGAAGACATTAAATTTAAGGCACTATATAAACGAAAGTTCTTTCGTTACTTCAAAAGCGACATAAGATTTTGGGTTGGGATAATAAATAGGTGAATAACAAAGTGCTGCCTGTATTTGGTGGTCATTGTTTTCGCATGGTACGCATACTTTAAAAGCCTGACTGTATCAGGGAGATCAGCCTTCAGGTTGCATTAGTCCAAGTTCAAGTGACGTTTAGAATGATGCATTATGCCATTTCCATATTGGACTGGGAAGGGTATAAAAGTATGTGGTACTGTTGCAAACAAAATGACTCATTTAATTTCCAACTTTAGGATAAAAAAGATTATTATGCCAAAGTAAAAGTGGATCATGTTTTGGAGTGCATAACAAAATGGTACAGGAAATTGATTTAACTCAGAATGGTTGCATTTACAATTTTATTAAAATGTCCTGGCTCCTGTTTAGTAAAGAAAAGAATGGGTCGGTTATGGTCTTTGCAAAAAATAGGGAGATTTCTCAATTATGTTTTCCTGTGACTTTAGATAGAAGGAAATAATTTGCATTTGTATAGCATTTTTCACTGCCTCAGGACACCCCAAAGAACTTTACAGCCAATGAAGACTGGATCAATGTGGTTTAAAAATTGGTTTCAGACAGCAATATGCCTGGGCACAATTCAGTGGTGGCAAAATTGGATCTACGAGCCCTCATTTTTAGGGGCTACAAAGCCCTTTATGGTTCCAAAAATGGCATGCTTGCACACCTTCAAAAAGAAATGCGCTAGTTGTTGTATTAGTAAAGGCTTCAGTGTTGGTGCCTAACATTGGCCATCGGAATGCAGAACAGGGAGTTTGTGACATCAAATTGAAGCCAGCACTACCATTGCTCTCTCTTAAACTCAAAGAACTGAATATGACATCAAGCAGCGTGAAGGACGTTCCACTAGCACTATTTAAAGAGATCATCAACTACTTTTGGTGAGTTGCTGATTGATTTTTCCTGGCTGTTGCTGCAATTCTGAGTTTTGGGTGCTTTTATAGTTAGTTAAGTTTGCAATCGTCCACAAGGATTGGTGTGGCAGGTGTTCAAGTAATAATTGAACTGACTTAAAGCCCTTTGGCTTATGCACAGACCAGTTGCTCCCAGACATGAGTAGACAAATAGACATTTATCTTGGCATTGAGCATAACTGGGTGAATGAGCAGAGAGGTCTCACAGAGAAGAACAAGCTGCTATAAGTGGGGAGAGGAGGAGGGGCAGAAGGTCATATGCACAGACAGTGCTTAGGTATCTTGTAACTGAAATTTAGCAATGACCAATGCTTGAAATGTCAGCGCTTTACTAAGGAGGTTGCCACTGAAATTTGCTGCCTGCTGTAGCCACAACTCCAGCCTCAGAGCTTGTTAAAGATGTATTGCCAGTGGCTGTCGAGGTAACTGTGGCTTTGAAATTGTGTGTGTCTGGTGCCCTCCAAACTGCTGATGGAGATATAAGTAATGGCTCTCAGTTTGTAGTGCTGTGCTGCATAAGGGAGGTCACGGAGACTCTCAATGAAAAGAGAGGCTACTTCATTTAATTTCCTTATGCCAGAGAAGCAGGCAGAGCGAGCACCAGAGTTTGCAACGACTGCAGTCTTCCCCATGGTGCAGGGTACCATTGGGTAAATGCATACATTGTTTTGCATGTTCCTCATGTCAACTCTGTTCTGCCATGTGCCTGAACCAAAAGAGATTCCATTCTCTCACTGTGAAACTGGCCTGTGAACTCAGAGAACAAATCAAGCAAGTTAATACTCAATATCATGGCAACAGTCACAATGCATTCATTCTGTGGCAATCCTTTGGGAAGAATTTTCCTCCTGTCGGGGGGGAAGTATAGGAGCGGGCGCATGCAGGCGTGCCTCTGATCGATGCTCCCAATCGGAGGCGCGCTGCCATTTTACATGGGCGGGCCAATTAAGGCCCACCCGGTGTGACGTCCGCACAGAAGCGCAATGTGCGGGTGGGGGGGAAGATTCCCTAAGCTGAGAGTGCGCTCTTTCGCGCATGTGCATGGGAGAGCACACTCATCTCCCTGAGGCTAAGTGCTGCCTCAGGGAGATTGGCGCCAAATTCAAAAATGGTCAATGGACAAAAATAAAATTTCCCTGGCATGTCCCCTCATGTGATACTGTCACATGAGTTGGGACATGTCCATCACTTCTATTCAAAGTTTTATTAAATTTTTAAAAATCCTCATGAAACCTCATCCTGCCCGTGGATGAGGTTTCATGCTTTTTTTGAAGCCCGCCTGGGCTCCTGGCCTGCCCGCCAACCTTAAGGTTGGATGGGCAGGTCCATTAATTACTTCAATTAGTTTTCAAATGGCCTCAATAGGCCGTTGACAGGTCGGCGGGCGCACAGCTGATTCGGCTGCGCCCCCGCTGACCTGAAAATAGAAATGATGCGGAGTGATGTCGGGAGTTCCGCCCGATGTCAGCCCACGTCATTTTACGCGTCAGCAAGTAGGCCCCTCCCCCCCGCTCGCCGACCTCAATATCCTGGCCCTTGAGTCGGCTGTATTACAGCCACCACAGCAAACCAAAGGGTAGTTATTGGCGACATGGCTTATGATTCCATTCTGCAACACACACACACATCTGCAAAGCAGATCTATAATGAGAGTCATGCTGCCACAGGACACCTGATAGAGCAGACAATTGGTGTGCTGAAGAAACAGTTCTGCTGCCTGGATCACTCTGGGGGAGCCCTGGAATACTCAGCTCAGTAAACGTCAAGATTCGTGGTGGTCTGCTGCATGTTGCACAACCTTAATATCATGAGGGAACAGATCTTGCCATCATCTATTAGGCAAGAAGCTGAGGAACAGGGGCGTGAAGAAGAGAAGGAATAGGGGGAAGCTGAAGAAGAAGGAAGGCTGCAACCTCTGTAGCCTCTTTCTGCCCAGACTGTACATGAAGAACTAACCCAGTACTATTAACATCAACCCCAAGCCTCCATTCGCCAACAGTCCCATGCTCCTTACCATCCTTCTGTTACTGACCATCACAGTGGTTACTTGTCCACAATGCAAAAATAAAAGAAATGGTGTTTCTTCAACTTCATTGTCTTCTTGCTCTTTCAGAACTGTCTGGCCAGGCTGCAGTGCTTGAGTATCTGAATTGGAAAAAGGTCAAGAGTAGGCTTGCGATGAGGAGAATGGAGGTGGAGGTGAAGGCTTACACCATCTTCAGTTGTAAATCAAAAGAGATTGAGGGATGAAGGAAAGTGGGAAGTGAGCATGAGGATTAGATATGAGGATACCATCATCTTTAATGGCTTCAGTCCTGTCACTGGCCATGGCTCCCCCATAATGGCTTGCATCATCTACTCCATGGGAGTCAGCACATGCAAATGCATATCTCCTCCCAGTTCCTGCTGCCTCTCCTAAAGAGAGATGGAAGTGTGTCAATAAGCAATGTGCAACCTGATTGGGTGCTGTGGCTGTCATGGTTGAATAGTGGCCAATATGTGCAAACTATGAGATGTAGATTTGAGGCTTGCAGCAGCGCTGTGTGTGAGAATGCAGAAGAGCTTATGAATGTCAGCATTAACACATGATTGATAGATGAATGATGGGTGTATGGTGCATTGAGCTTTGTCTGAGGCTGGTGGTGCAGCTGGTGGGTTATGGCATTTGAAGATATATTCAGTGACCTTGACCATTCCTGGGGCTATACTCCTGGCATTGACCTCTTCGGCTATCCTTTCCTATACCTAGAAGGCTATACCTTCTCAGCAAACGCATGAAGGGCCTCCTGTCCTCCTGAGGATACAGGTCATTTCTCCTCCCTTCCACCTCTTCCAACAAGATCTTCAGAGCAGAATTCAAATACCTATCTGTCTGCACCCTCCCTGGCTAGTCATTGTTGCTTATTGCACAGCACAATTCCCATAATGATGTCAGCACCTATTCCAGCTCAGTGTATTTCCCCTTTAAGATGTGCAAGCCAACTTTAATTAGTGCTGGGCATTTACAGTATTGAGCCCCCTGCTGCTGCAGTGTGGGGACCACTCGCTGCACACAGAGATCATTATATTGAGCAGGCAACACCAAGTTGGCATGCTGGCTTCCTTCCACTGAATGCGCATGGTTTAATCACGCACCACAATCCAGTGTCCATTTTTGGGGGCCACCAAATTTAAACCCCAGTGATTCTGTGGCAAGATGACCAGTTTAAGAAACTATTTGCATGAATAAGATCGTGGAAATGGAAGATTTTTATTGCGGATAGATTTCTTTTGTTCTGAACGCCTTGTTCAGAAACTGAATCAAAGATGCCTAGATCTGTCGAAGTCAAGCAGGGCAACAGCCTAATAGTTGAATTCACAAACTTTGACTGAAACATTAAAGAGAAATATTTCAGGGAAAACAGTAATTCTCTGACCATACTTTTCCTCACAAGGTAAACAGCGTTCTGTTCACAGGTTGTGACTTCAAAGGCAAGGCAGCAACTTTAGGGGTTTCCCATAGCATTGAAACTCATTGCAATTCATCTCTGATTACTATTGTTTGGTTTATCTGTATGGTTTGGAAATTCAAGTATCATTCATACACAACTTTGCATCATTAAGGTCTATGAAAGATTTCATCCAAGAATGTCTTAAAAGAAATCTGGTAAATGGATGTTTACAGTGAATGCAGAATTATTGTATGACATATTTGTTTTTCACCCTCCGTTAAATTTAGTTTTAAATTTAAAATGAAGTCTGAACGTGTGATTGTTTCGAGTCCATATGACTCTTCTTCAGGGTCATACAGACTCGAAACGTTAACTGTATTTTTCTCTCCACAGATGCTGTTAGACCTGCTGAGTTTTTCCAGCATTTTCTGTTTTTGTTTCAGATTTCCAGTATGCGCAGAATTTTGCTTCTCTCTGAACATGTGATGCTGTTTGCTTAAATGAACAAGCCTAAGGACAAAAGCCAATTAGCTGACGGGTTTTCTTTTTCATTATACCAGTGTTTTGCTGGCACTTGAAGTCAGGGGTATGAAAATTGGAACTGCCCCATAAGTAAACTATGAGTATTGAAATAATCTGGATTAAGGATAGAAAAGACCCAAAATTAAAATTCTTCAAAATAATTGCACATTGTAAGCAAACTATTCATTTTCAAGTTACAAACTGCGCAGGTAATTAATGAAACAGTAAAGCTATTTAAGAGGATAATCCTTTGTATGTATACCAGAGTTTATATTTTACAATGGGATTTATGTGTACACTGGTCTGCTGACTAAAGTATATTTTTATGTTCTTGTTATGGAAGATGATTAATTATTTATTCTGCTTCATCAGGGACACCGTTTATAACACAGTCCTTGAAGTTTGAACAATGTTTTGCAGTGATGGCAGCTGGCTTGCAGCACTTTTCCTCGGCCGTTGTTTGTGCTTTCAGTTATAAGCAGTACAGCAGTGTTGCACTACTAGTAGTCACAGTCATTGCTGGTTAACATTGAAAGCTCATGTCTACTGACCTGTGCAACTTTCTCCAATACCGCAGGAAGATCGGTCCCCCTGAGTGCCCATGAGTAGCAATTTACAATTCTATTGCGCTTTTCACTTTTGAGGAAGAAGCTTGAATGTGTTACAAGAAAAAAGAGGAGTCCTGGCCAGAGAGTTGGGGAGTGGCTCAATGCAAAGGATTTTTTTTTAGGAGGCAAACTGCTTATGGAAAGCATTCAAGGATAGCAGCATAGGCATGTAAAGAGGGGAGGAGGAAGTTGGTGTTGGCAGAGCATAGGGTTTGCGTGAGGATGTTCAGCTGGACCTCGCTGATAGGAAGAGACCATGAATTGATTTGAAGGCAAGGGTGATAGCTAAAGAAGTTTAGCAAATGTGGGGTTGACGGGGATTGTGGAACTTTGTGCAGAGTAACACAAGTGTTTGGTGCTCTGTAGCTGGGAGTTTGTATAGGAGAGAACCTGGCACACTGGAGGCAATTGTTGGAGACGTTGAATTTCAAAGCAATAATATTATGGATTAAGTGTGGTTTTGACAGCAATGGAGCAGAATTAAAGAATGGAGTGATTCAGAGATGAAAGATTTGGATGTAAGGAAGGAAACTAGATGCGTAGTTGAATAATATGCCGAAGCTCCATAAACATTGAAAAGAATATGTTGATATGGTCACACTTGTTAATGTGGTATACACTTGTTCTGGCCTAGACATTCTAATTTTAGCCAGCTAATGAGGCAGGATAAACTTAGTAACAACTCTTTTAAGCTAAGTACCCCTCCCCTAACCCAGTGACTTTGTGAGACTTTTAATGGGGCCTTCAGCACTAATGTGTGTGTGTATGTATATATCTTTATATGGAAAATATAGTTTTAAAGGAGAGTTGTGAAAGGTTTAGAATTTCAGTATCAGTATCTCATTTGCCCTATATGAATTTTGTCCATCTATATCAATGATTACAAAGCATAAATGCTATTAATACATATCTGAATCAAATATGAAATGGTATTTGGTTAACAGAAGGGAAAATCCTATGTTGAAGTTTTTGTGAAATGTGACTCTTGTCTTATCCCAGCTACCCATAGAGATCATTTATGTCAGAATGGTCTGAATTGAGTGTGTGGTTTCCCTGCAGTTCATGGTTTTACTCCAGCTCGGTGTGTCTGGAGATACCTGATTTACCTGGTCAATATTTGCATGTTTGTTTTGCAACAGAAATTAGGAGCTTTGCATTGGGTGACTCATTATCAGAGGGTGAGAAATCTAGCCTAAGTATTCTAAACAGTCTTCCTGTTGGCCTTTCATCTTTCATCCTCCACCCTCAACAAACTCCAACTTATCTCACCCTCCACCTGTTCAACTCACTCAAAAACCTGTCAAAAGCCCCAAGAGGAGGCCATCTACTTGTTCCTTACCAGCTTGTGCCTCCCCCCGCCACTACAAATGCCTGTTCTTCACTTTAAATAAAAATTCTTACAAATGATCATGATTTTCCCCAACCCAATTAATTGATTCCCTTCCAAAAACTTTCAGACCAAATAACCTACTGTATTCCCACAAACCACATTGCCTCACCTCTAGTAACAAATACCATACTAGATCCTTGCAGAAGACTATACGCTCTCATCAACATTGTACAATACCATAGGAGAATTGTCTGCATATTATTAAATCGTGATTCCAATGCTCACAACTTGTTTTTCACAAATTATTTCTGGTGTGATGATTCTGTCACCTGGTTGATGCTTCCAGATGTAACACCTAATTGCTTTAAAACTACAAAGTGTGTATAAATTGCTAAATGTACCCCCCGCCCCTCAGGCTTCCAAAAACTAGGTGGCTATCCACCAATCTCTGTCTCGTGGTTTGCTTCCATAGTTGACACGGCAGGTTAAGTTTTTTGATCAATGTCAACTTCAGTGAGCCCCATTTCCTTTAGGTAAGTTTTAAAGATATTTGACATTTGATTACCTAGGTTTTATTTCCTCCTGCTGCCAACTGTGCATTGTTTAAAGTGATTCATTTTAAATTTATTTACCTGCTGGTGCTTCCTCTACCTGGGGACTCTCCATCCTCAAGAGCCATCTCAACACAGATTTCTGGTTGCACCTTCTCACTAGTCCTCACTAGTTACCCACCATCTACCTGGCCAATCTATGTCACTGGCTGCTTACAAACCAATGTTCATCCATAATGTGTGTGGCCCCTCCCCCCTCCCTCTTGGGCCCACGCTGTCTGTCCTTCCTCATCCCTAGTGTAGGGTAGTTAAAGGGCCTTCAGGCTCAGGTTCTCAGTCTTCAGGTAAACAGTACTTACATTCTATTTAAAGCTAAACAAATTGCTGGTTTTCTGATTTAGTGCTGCCTGCCCAAGTGCCGATTGTTTATGAAGTGTGAATTTTTCCTGGACATGCTGTATAAATGTGCATTTAACCTGATCACCCGTTATCCTGTATAAAGTGAGAGATGATGTATTGTAGCAACTTACTGGTTACCCCAAGCCTGGTAAATGAGTGACAGCAAAATTTTTCTTTCTGCCAGAGAAATTAATTTGGTGCATTTACTGGGAGGCTAAGAACATTCAAAATTATTCTTTGTGCTAATGGGCCATAATTTCCAAGCTCCAGAGCGTCATATTTTGGGGGTGCCCCAAAGATGCACTGGGGAACCCCTCCTGGAGGTTCCCAGGAAAGGTTTGCATGGCAATTGCCTGGGAAGTGCAAACTTCCAATGGACAATTGCCCTGCATTGGGAACCATCTGAAAATTGCGATTTAAATCGCAAACTTCGGATGGTTCTGACTGGGTTACATCAATATTTACCCAGAAAAAAGTTAGAAGAATTAAAACCAATTCTAGCTTCTGGATAACTATTGCACAATCCCACACCAACCCCCAAGGGACTCCCCACACACCCCCCCCACCGACCTCTAGGGGACTCCCCACACTCCTGACAATTCCCCCCCTCCCACGTGTCTCCCACACTAGGTAGAAATTTTGTTGTGGAAGTGGAAAACTCAGCATATTTCAGGACTCTGAAAACACTGCATACTCCATCGTCCAGCTGGTTACAAGGACACGAGCACAAGGAATAGGAGCAGGAGTAGGCCATTCTGCCCCTCAAGCCTGCTCCACCGTTCAATAAGCTCATGGCTGATCTGATTGTGGCTTTAACTCCACTTTCCTGCCTACCTTCACCCCATAACACTTGACTCCCTTGTAAATCAAAAATCCACTGGTTCCATTGTTACCTATCCGGTTGTAGGCAGAAAATCACCTGCAATGGCTTTTCCTCCTGTTCCTGTAGCATTACATATGCCATCCCAATAAGGGTCTAGCCTGGGCCTCCTCCTATTTCTCTTTTTACGTGCTTCCCCTCGGTGACATCATCTGAAAACACAAACCAAGTTGTATTCACCTATCACCCACGTGTACTGATCTGCAACCTTGTGAGATATTTGTTCTTCTCCAATTCTAGCTTCTGGTGTCCCTGATTTTAATTGGTCGACTATTGGTGCAAGTACCTTTGAGCTGCCTGAATCCTAAGCTTTGGAAATCCCCCCCCTAAACCTCTCTACCTCACTTTCCTCCTTAAGATGTCCCTAAAATCTACCTCTTCGACAAAGCTTTTGGTGATCTGCCTGATACCCTGTTACTCAGCTCAGTGTCAAATTTTGTTTGATAACACTCTTGCAAAGAGCCTTTGGATGCTTATTACAATAAAGGCACTAAATAAATGCATGTTGTTGTTGATTTATGACATAAACTGTAGACCCTTTCTGTTGGTCTTGAATACACCACCATCTATCATTGTAGTGAATCTAAAAGCACGGTGAGTGCACCTACATGCCCTCACTTAAATCATGGGCAGGATCTTTAGGTTGGCGTGCAGATATGAATAGCGGGCCTGGGAGTGGCTGGGGAATGGACCACTGCCCACGATCGGCCCCTGACTGCGATTTCACGCTGGCTGGCCAGTTAACGGCCAGCCACTATGAAATGCATGCTGAAACGTTCAGCGCTGCCGGGGCGGGAGGAGGGCAGGCACTGACATAAACAGATTTAATAGCTGAGCACGTGGAAAACAGTGGCAGAATCGGACAGAGTCAGCATGGATTTATGAAAGGGAAATCACGCTTGACAAATCTACTGGAATTTTTTGAGGATGTAACTAGTAGAATTGATGAGGGGGAGCCAGTGGATGTGGTTTATTTGGACTTTCAGAAGGCTTTCGGCAAAGTCCCACATAAGAGATTAGCATGTAAAATTAAAGTGCATGGGATTGGGGGTAGTGTATTGAGATGGATAGAAAATTGGTTGACAGGAAACAAAGAGTAGGAATAAACAGGTCTTTTTCCGAATGGCAGGCAGTGACTGCTGGGACCCCAGCTATTCACGATATATATTAATGATTTAGATGAGGGAACTAAATGTAATATCTCCAAATTTGCAGATGACGCAAAGCTGGGTGGGAGGGTGAGCTATGAGGAGGATGCAGAGATGCTTCAGTGTGATTTGGACAAACTGAGTGAGTGGGCAAAAGCATGGCAGATGCAGTATAATGTGGATAAATGTGAAGTTATGCACTTTGGTAGCAAAAACAGGAAGGCAGATTATTATCTGAATGGCTATAAATTGAGAGAGGGGAATGTGCAATGAGACCTGGGTGTCCTTGTACACCAGTCGCTGAAGGTAAGCATGCAGGTGCAGCAGGCTGTAAAGAAGGCAATTGGTATATTGGCCTTCATAGCGAGAGGATTCGAGTACAGGAGCAGGGATGTCTTGGTGCAATTATACAGGGCCTTGATGAGACCACACCTGGAATATTGTGTGCAGTTTTGGTCTCCTTATCTGAGGAAGGATGTTCTTGCTATAGAGGGAGTGCAGCGAAGGTTTACCAGACTGATTCCTGGGATGGTGGGACTGACATATGAGGAGAGGTTGAGTCGGTTAGGATTATATTTGCTGGAGTTCAGAAGAATGAGGGGGCGATCTCATAGAAACCTATAAAATTCTAACAGGACTAGACAGGGTAGATGCAGGAAGGATATTCCCAATGGTGGGGGAGTCCAGAACCTGGGGTCACAGTCTGAGGATATGGGGTAGACCATTTAGGACTGAGATAAGGAGAAATTTCTTCACCCAGAGAGTGGTGAGCTTGTGGAATTCACTACCACAAAAAGTAGTAGAGGCCAAGAAGGAGTTAGATATAGCTCTTGGGGCGAAAGGGATCAAAGGATATGGGGAGAAAACGGGAGCAGGTTATTAAATTGGATGATCAGCCATGCTCATAATGAATGGCGGAGCAGGCTCGAAGAGCCGAATGGCCTACTCCTGCTCCTATTTTCTATGTTTCTATGTATTTGTATTTTTTAATGTAAGAACGGAAACCTCATGCCACTCTTGGATGAGGTTTCATCAAAAATGCAAAGTCCGCCTGGCAGATTCATCCGTCCGCCGACCGTAAGGTTGGACAGACCACGAAAACTTGGGGACAATTGGAACTTTAGTGGGCTTAATTGCCCTCTTAATTGTCAGTGGGCACGCTTCCGACTTTTGCACACACTTGCCGACCGAAATATCGCGTGACCGCGGGATGACATCAGGACGCTTGCCTGACGTTATCAAGCACTACTTTACAGTCAAGCAGGTCGGGCACACGCCCACACACCGACCTAAAAATTCTGCCCCAAATGTGTAAACATAGGCCCAGTGAGGATGAGGAATCGAAGAGCCAAGATTCTATACTGAAGAGCACAGCGTTTTAAAATCTTGTTCATCAATGCTGCTATACTCAAGTTCCAAGTCAGGTAGCTCAGAAATTTGTATGCTGAACACATTGTTCACACCGTTGTTTCTTGATGAGCTGTTTATGCATCATAAACGTGGTATATAAAATGCACAGCCGGATATTGAGTTTATCCGCCCGACACAGGCTTGGTGTCTAATGTACTTGATGTGGTCTTTGTAGTGGTTACGTGGACTGCAAAAGGCTGTATCACCCTGGCTGATTTGGATTGAAGATAAAATATTCCTGTGGTGTTGCATGAAGAGGTTTGACAAGCTTACAAGGAAAAATTGTGCTTCTTCAGTGGGAACACTTGATACATTTTTCATTAGCAGCAACAACCAAAGCGAGGAGTTTACTAATCTCCGAAGATTTTTGGAAGCCCTCTGTGCTCCAGATTCAAATTCTAAAAAATTGAAATCAAGCTAAACATTCCCCAGGTACAGTGCTTAATTTGTGTACATTCCAGACATATTGTAACATTATCAGCCACTGTCAAAATGGTCAGCTGATAACATTCATACCCACTTAAAACCGCGATTAGTGTGGCTCATACATACTAGCTAAATGTGTGAGAAAAACACTAGAAAGTTAAAACTGAAAATCAAATGGTGACACATCATTGCGACTCACCAGCATTTGTCAGTCATGGTGATCCTGCTTCCCCCACATTTATGATGCATGGAGCTTTGAAACTTATCACAAGAATATTGCTCTCACATGCAGCTTGAGTTTCCTAGGTGAAGCAGCAGTATCCATATTTGAAAAATATTATTATAAAACACTTTTCATATTAATTATACTCTGCAAAATTGCCTGTGGTACGTTGTTTGATGTGCTGATTTTATAATGAAAGTGATTGAAAGAGCTTACAGTTTGCACCTTATACACCTGGGACCTCACAAAGGTCTTCACATATAATGAATTATTTTTTTCAAGTACAGCCACTGATGATATGTAGGTAACTGTTGTCTAACATGGATTGTTGTTAAATACTAGCCTGGTCATAGAGGTCAACAGAGAGTTAATGTTGGGTTCACTTGCAAAAAATGATCCAGTCCAACTAATTTTTATGTTTATGCACTTCAGACTAGTAACACAACTGGACAAGCCACATAAATGCCATGGCTACTAGAGCAGGCCACATGCTGGGTATTTTGTACAAGTGACTCACCTACTGACTCTCTCAAGCCTCTTCACCACCTAATACCCTGTGCTTGCCTGGATGAGTTTTTAAAAAATTCATTCATTGGATGTGGGCGTCGCTGGCTAGGCCAGCATTTATTGCCCATCCCTAGTCACCCTTGAGAAGGTGGTGGTGAGCTGCCTTCTTGAACCGTTGCAGTCCATGTGGTGTAGGTACACTCACAGTGCTGTGTGGAAGGGAGTTCCACATTTTGACCCTGCGACAGTGAAGGAACGGTGATATATTTCCAAGTCAGGATGGTGAGTTACTTGGGGGAGAACCTCCAGTTGGTGGTATTCCCATCTATCTGCTACCCTTGTCCTTCTAGATGGTAGTGGTTGTGGGTTTGGAAGGTGCTGTTGAAGGAGCCTTGGTGAATTCCTGCAGTGCATCTTGTAGGTGGTACACACTGCTGCTACTGGGCTCAGTGGTGGAGGGAGTGAATGTTTGTTGATGTGGTGCCAATCAAGTGGGCTGCTTGGTCCTGGATGGTGTCAAGCTTCTTGAATGTTGTGGGAGCTGCGCTCATCCAGGCAAGTGGAGAGTATTCCATCATACTCCTGACTTGTGCAATGTAGATGGTGGACAGGCTTTGGGAGTCAGGAGGCGAGTTACTTGTTGCACAATTCCTAGCCTCTGACCTGCTCTTGTAGCCACAGCATTTATATGGCTAGTCCAGTTCAGTTTCTGGTCAATGGTAGCCCCCCCCAGACGTTGATAGTGGGGGATTCAGTGCTGGTAATGTTATTGAACATTAAGGTGCGATGGTTGGATTCGCTCTTGTTGGAGATGGTCATTGCCTGACACTTGTGTGGTGCGAATGTTACTTGCCACTTGTCAGCCGAAGCCTTGATATTGTTCAGGTCTTGCTGCATTTGAACATGAACTGCTTCAGTGTCTGAGGAGTCGTGAATGATGCTGAACATTGTGCAATCATCAGCGAGCATCTCCACTCCAGACCTTATGATGGAAGAAAGGTCATTGATGAAGCAGCTGAAGATGGTTGGGATGAGGACGCTACCCTGAGGAACTTCTGCAGTGATACCCTGGTGCTGAGATGACTGACCTCCAACAACCACAACCACCTTCCTTTGTGCTAGGTATGACACCGACCAGCGGAGAGTTTTCTCCCCCAGTTCCCATTGGCTCCAGTTTTGCTTGGGCTCATTGATGCCACACTCGGTCAAATGCTGCTTTGATGTCAAGGGCAGTCACTCTCACCTCCCCTTGGGAATTCAGTTCTTTTGTCCTTGTTTGAACCAAGGCTGTAATGAGGTCAGGAGCTGAGTGGCCCTGGCAGAACCCAAACTGGGCATCAGTGAGCAGGTTATTGCTAAGCAAGTGCTGCTTGATAGCACTGTTGATGACCGTTTCCATTACTTTACTGATGATCGAGAGTAGGCTGATGGGGTGATAAGTGGTCGTGTTGGATTTGTTCTGCTTTTTGTGTGCAGGACAACCCTGGGCAATTTTCCACATAGCCAGGTAGATGCTATACTGGAACAGCTTGGTTAGGGGCACGGCAAGTTCTGAAGCACAAGTGTTCAGTACTACTGACGGAATATTGTCAGAGCCCATAGTCTTCGCAGTATCCAGTCCCTTCAACCGTTTCTTGATATCACATGGAGTGAATAAAACTGGCTGAAGACTGGCATCTGTGATGCTGGGGACCTCCGAAGGAGGCCGGGATGGATCATCCACTTGGCACTTCTAGCTGAAGATTGTTGTGAATGCTTCAGCCTTTTCTTTTGCACTGCTGTGCTGGGCTCCTGTATCATTGAGGATGGGGATATTTGTGAAGCCTCCTCCTCCAGTGAGTTATTTAATTGTCCACCACCATTCACGACTGGATGAGACAGGACTGCAGAGCTTAGGTCTGATTCGTTGGTGGTGGGATTGCTTAGCTCTGTCTATCACTTGCTGCTTATGCTGTTTGGCATGCAAGTAGTCCTGTGTTATAGCTTCACCAGGCTGACACCTCATTTTTAGGTATGCCTGGTGCTGCTCCTGTACTCTTCATTGAACCAGGGTTGATCCCCTGGCTTGATGCTAATGGTAGAGTGGGAGATATGCCTGGCCAAGAGGTTACAGATTGTGTTCGAGTACAATTCTGCTGTTGCTGATGGCCCACAGCATCTCATAGATGCCCAGTCTTGAGTTGCTAGATTTGTTCAAAATCTATCCGATTTAGCACAGTGGTAGTGCCACACAACATGATGGAGGGTATCCTCAATGTGAAGGTGGGACTTTGCCTCCACAATGACTGTGTGGTGGTCACTCCTACCAATACTATCATGCACAGATGCATTTGCAGTGGGCAGGTTAGTGAGGATGAGGTCAAATATGTTTTTCTCTCCTGTTGGTTCCCTCACCACTTGCCACAGACCCAGTCTAGCAGCTATGTCATTTAGGACTCGGCCAGCTCGGTGAGTAGTGATACCACCCAGAGTACATTCTGTGCCCTTGGCACCCTCAGTGCTTCCTCCAAGTGATGTTCAACATGGTGGAGCACTGACTCATCAGCCAAGGGAGGGCAATACATGGTAATCAGCAGGAGGTTTCCTTGCCCATGTTTGACTGATGCCATGAGATTTCATGGGATCTGGAGTTGATGTTGAGAACTCCCAGGACAACTCCCTCCCGACTGTGTACCACTGTGCCGCCATCTCTGCTGGGTCTGCCGGTGGGACAGGATGTACCAAGGGATGGTGATGGTGGAGTCTGGGATATTACCTGCAAGGTATGATTCTGTGAGGATGACTATGTCAGGCTGTTGCTTGACTTGTCTGTGAGGCAGCTTTCCCAATTTTGGCATTAGCCCCCAGATGTTCGTAAGGAGGGCTTTGCAGGGTCGACAGGGCTGTGATTGCCGTTGTCATTTCTGGTGCCTAGGTCGATGCCGGGTGTCTGCCCAGTTTCATTCCTTTTTTGTGACTTTGTTACAACTGTGTGACTTGCTAGGCCATTTCTGAGGGCATTTAAGAGTCAACCACAATTGACAATGGTTTCATGGTCATCATTTGACTTTTAACTCCAGATTTTTTATTGAATTCAAATTCCACCATCTGCTGTGGCGGGATTTGAACCCAGGATCCCCAGGACATTACCCTTGAACTCTGGATTACTAGTCCAGCGACAATACAACTACGCCATCACCTCCCCTGCAGGTGTAACAAGACTGGAGATACTCAACAGCATCCAGGACAAAGCAGTCCACTTGATCACCTACTAGCCTAAACATCCACCCCATCCACCAGCAGCATATTATAACTGCACTGTGTACTATCTCAAGGATGCATTGCAGTAAGTCCCAAACCCACTACCTCCACCATCTGAAGGACAAGAGCAGCAGGTGCATGGATCACGATCACCTCCAAGTTATGTACCATCCTGACTTGGACCCAAATTGCCATTCCTTCATTGTGTCGGGAAAATAAAATAATTTTCATAATGTTATTGGAATTTATTGTAAGGTAGGAATTGTTTTGTGTGTGTGTGTGTTTGTGTGTGTGTGTGTGTGTGTGTGTGACTTGATTTCACTAAAGACAGCTGTTCTGAAGGCTTTGATGTATCAGGAAGAGAAGCTAGGTTTGAAATGCTAATGAGGTAAACATGACTGAAGTTTTAGAGTGTGAAGTGTAAAGGGAACATTTGCATTTTTAGATAAACTAGAGTAATTTGAATTTCAAAACAGGTGGTGAAATGTTACACTTCACCTGAAGAAGCCAAAACTTACTGATAAAATTGGTACTATGAAAGATTAGAGTAGAGTTGAAAAGACGTATTGGGACAATGGGATTTACGTTAAAAAGGGAGAAACTTGTATAAAGGAGATGAGGTTGTGCGTAGGAAAGATGGCATTCTAAGATAGGGAAGTCTTGTTACAACTGTACAGGGTGTTGGTGAGGCCGCACCTGGATTACTGTGCACAGTTTTGGTCCCCGTTTTTAAGAAAGGATATATTGGCATTGGAGGCCGTTCAAAAGAGATTCACTAGGCTGATTCCTGGGATGAAGGGGTTGATTTATCAAGAACAGCTAAACAGGTTAGGCCTTTATTCATTAGAGTTTAGAAGAATGAGGGGTGATCTTATTGAAACGCACAAGACTCTGAGGGGGCTTGACAGGTTGAGAAGATGTTTCCATTAGTGGGGGAATCCCAGACTAGGGGACATAATTACAGAATAAGGGGACACTCATTTAAAATTGAGATGTGATGGAATTTCTTCTCTCCGAGGGTATTGAATGTCTGGAATTCTCTATCCCAGAAGGTTGTGGAGGCTATATCACTGAAAGCACTTAAAGAGGAAGTAGATGGATGTTTGAAATATCGGGGAGTTGAGGGTTATGAGGTGCTGGCACGAAAGAGGAGTTGAGGCCTGAGGCAGATCAGCCATGATCTTATTGAATGGCTGGGCAGGCTTGAGGGACCAAATGGCCTACTCCTGCTCCTATTTCTTATGTTCTTATGTTCTAAGTTCTAATAAGTGTGAAAAGCCTCCAGCCTCTAAGCTCAAGTTACTGTCTACAAGAACTGAAGTGAAGAAAACTCATTTTGAATTCGACTGTTCAGGGTATGGTGTTAATTTGCCTGGGTCTTTTAAAATCTATGTGTTTTACTGTTGCCTTAACAGAGGTGTAACTGGGAGTTTGATTAACTAGGGGAGCCAGGAGTTTATCGTATTAGTAATTTGTAAACCGATATATGTGCTTAAAATCATTTTTTTTTATTAATAAAAGTTTAATTTAGTTTTGTAAGAAACCTATAAGACTTGGTGGTCTCATTAATACTGAATTCAAAGCCCCCATCTCAAAATAAATACAAATTGTAAAAATAGTTGTGGCAGTTGTTTCAAGTTTCCCTCTGGGATTTGAATACTTCAGCATTTACCATCCGCTGTGCCATAACATATTGTCAAGGCTTGGAACCCCCTGTTGAACAGCATTGCTGGAGTACTTTCATCAGACAGACTGCAGCAGTTCAAGAAGATTCACTATCTCCTTCTCAAGGATGCCATACGTTTTAATGGATTGTTATCCATCCTAATACCACTACTCTGCAAACAGGTTTACTCCCAGCAACCTTGATGGCTTGGGTCCAAGTTGCACATCGAAGAGTAGACATGCTGGGTGGTCCAGGAGGCAGGTGGGTGAGGGAGGGGCTATACAAAGGGATGGAAAGGCTTAGGGTGGAGAGCCCGTAACCTCCCCAACTCAACCCAATGAAGTCCAGCACAGGAAGAGTCAAGAACGGCTTTCTCACCCAGAACCCAGTTGAGGCCCTTAAGTGGCCACTTATTCCACCAGCATTGGGAGGCGACCATACCACATGGTTAATCTGCCAGGTAAATGCTGGTGGACGTGTCTGCGGTCTGGAGGGGAGATTCCCTCCTTCTTGGGCATCTTGTGTCCAATGGAGGAATCTGTTGGTGGAAAAATAGGGGAACCACCGTAATAAAACACCTTCCTTTTACACTTAATCCCCTCTCGCCGGGGCCTCCCTGACTGACCCCGGTCAAATTGCCCTATTTACCTGTGTTCCGGAGCTCCATTGTTGATCGTCCTCCTTGGGTCTACTGCAGTATCAGCAGTAGTCACTGCCCCTGGTGGCACTGTAAGTAATGGAGAGCTGCTGGCTTCTGATTGCCTGGCAGCTCTTGGAGTTGTGGAATTCCCACTGCAGGACCCAAAAATACTGACTGCAGCCAACAGATTGCCTGAATGGGATAATCCTGTCAGGGCTCCTAGAAATGGCTGCAGTGAGATTGCCAGCAGCTCTCCAGTTGATGAAAGACCCACAGGACTGCATCTTCTGGTCGGCGAGCGGGGGCGGGGCCCACTCGTTGACGCGTAAAATGACACGGGCTGACGTTGGGCGTGCGTCCCAACATCATCCCGCGTCATTTAAATTGTCAGCTCTGTCCAAACTGTCAAAGGCCTATTAAGGCCATTAAAAAACGAATTGAACTGATTAATGGAGCGGGCAGGCGAAGAGCCCAGGCGGCCTTCAGAAAAAACATGAAACCTCATCCACGGGCAGGATGAGGTTTCATGAGGGTATTAAAATTTGTATGAAATGCCTAAATAAAAAAAATTGACATGTCCCAGCTCATGTGACAGTGGGACATGTCAATAATTTTTTAAATCATCTTTATTCAATGTTTGACACCTGAGCCGATCTCCCTGAGGCAGCACTTTGCCTCAGGGAGATCTGTGCGCTCTCCCGTGCACATGTGCGAAAGAACGCACTCCCAGCTCAGGGAACCCCCACCGCGTGCACAGCACTTCCGGGCGCACGTCATTGGCCCGCCCACATAAAATGGCGGCCCGTCCCCGACTGGGGGCGCCAATTGGGAACCCGCCCGCTCGTGCCCACTCCCGCACAACCTCCTTGATGGGGGGGGAAGATCCTGCCCACTGTTACGACCATTGAATTCCACCTGCTATGTCTTAGTCATACTGGAACAATTGCTGGGGGCAGAATTTGTAGCTGGGAAATATTTTATTCAAAATAGATAAGATGCAGAAAAGGGTGGGTTTGAGTTAGGGTGCTGTACACCCATCATTGAACATTCCATTATTCATTTGAATAACGTACAGTAACTTTGAGCTTTGAACCAAATGTGCACAGGTGCTAAATTAGAAAAATAGGAAAAATTACTTCAAATAGCTGTCAGAGGCCTAAAAAAGCCTGACCAAATGCAGCCCTAAACAGGAGCCTTATGACAGATGAAGACAAGAACTTAGACTGAAAGCGCATTGAGACATGGCAGTGTTATAACTTAAGCTAGACAGACATCCAGCATTCCTTCACTTTTATTGTTAGGGTTAAGCAGCAAAGTGCACTTTATAGCAATTGTGGTTTTAGGACATTCTGAAGGGAATGCATTAGATTCCTTTCTAGAAGTATGAGGACATCTACAGACAATGTTGATATTTTGGCACTCTGCCTCTCAAAGTGAAATATTTCCTCTTGTTAAATATTTTAAATATGGAAATGTAGTCACTTTAGGCACTTCGATATAACTTGATGGGGTCCAGTAAATCTAATCCAAGATACAAACAGTACACTATCATAACTATCCTTGTGACTGAGCCCAGAGGCATGTTGGAGATTACATGGGTTGATGGTATCTTGATTTTAATTCTTTCAGATCAAGGACTTTTAAGTAGCTTCACAAGGGATAAAGGTGAATCGTTGAAAACTGTGGAGCTGTGTTCTCATAAAGGATCCTACACAAACATTCATCTCTTATATTTAACTTTTCAATGCTACTGTGCATTTCAGACATTTGAAGCTAAACATTATTGTTGCTGATGGCAGGCGAATGCATAAAGCGTTTATATGGCATCTTTGTGTCCTCTATGTAACAGCATGGTTACTGCACTTAAAATAAATAGGTTAATCCCTTCCTTTAAAATAGCCATAAGAGGCAAGTCTATTAAATGTGTTACACGCATGCATCTGCTATTATTACTAACAGTAATTTCTGACCTGTATTGCTCTCTGCCAAACTAATTATCATACTGAAAATAAAAAACACACTCTATCCTGTAATCATGTAAAAATTGTACAAAAGATACGGTTTGCACAAACAGGGTCTTGAATTTTGTCCTCTAATGTACTTGTCTGACAGTCCCCAGTGTGGGGTTAGCAACCTATTATACTCTTATTGAATTTTAATGCCTTAAATCACATTTCCCTTGAATATTGACTGCTCTCATAAAAACATTGCCAGCTTTCTCCTTGGTAACAAAGCGATCTCTACCATGAGTGTGTAAACAAACCTGAGAAGTGCTTTCAAAATTACAGAACATAACTGGCCGCTGGAACTCAGGCCCCAGATTGCTCATCTGTGCTTTCTTTTGTAAATTAAGTAGATCGCTGTTCTAATTCACTTCTCTCTTTTTCCAAACCTTGGTAATTCTGCAAATTGTGGTTGCAGGAATGCTCAAATATATTCACAGCAGAAACAACCTCCTTATCACTGGAAAAAGGATTCAGCAACTGGTCTGAAAGCAAATAAACTTTGATGTAAAACATGTCAAACTTGCTTCAGAACATTAATTTGAGGAGCATTTGCTTCTTTAGCAGCATTTGGCAGCTTATATTAGTCCTATCTCATTTTGGAAGCATTTACTAAATTGAACACAAGCACCTCCTAGAAACCGTCAGCTTAAGTGAAAAAAAGTTTTTAGTTCTTCTATGTGTGAGTAAAGGTGAGAGAAATTAATGCCTATTGTCTCTAACAGCCTTAGGTCCCACTGTCCAATTTGATTAACTTATATCGACAGCCTCCAATCCCATGTAACAAAAACAGTTTTTGTAAAACGTTGACAAGTTGAGATATGTGCTAAAATGCTGGCAGATGACATTTATTGAAAGCATAAATAATTTCCCCTAATTAAGACACAGGACATAGTCTGTTCCCAGCATGCTTGACTTCTATCTGTGAGGTTCAGACAGGGCCTTGTTTTAATGTCTCATCTGAAGGTGGCACCTCCAATGGTACAACACACCCACAGGACTGTACTGGATTTTTAGCCTGAAGTCTCTGGAGTAGGGGTTGAACCTACAACCCTTTGACTCAGAGTTGGAAGTGCTACAGCTGAACTATGGCTGACACCTGACAACTTTCAAAACACTGAAAACCTTTCATCAAATGTCTAAAGTTACTTATTGTTGCCAGTCTCTTGATTTCTAAGTGAGCTAGCTGGGGAATCTTTCGGGCAGGATTTTGAGCCCCCGCGGGTCCTGGAATGGAGGCAGCAGCCGCTAAGAATAGCCCCATTGGCGGGTGTGCTGGTTCCTTGGTTCCAAACCACTCATGGGCCATTTTTGCAAAGCAGAATTGGGGAGCAGCTGGGCCAAGCACCGGCATGCAAGGGTAGCCAATGCGGCTCATTAGGAGCCTATTGAGGCCAATTAAAGAAAGCTGACTGGGATCTTCCAGTAGACATCCAGGTTCCCACAGGTAGTGAGGGCCAATTTAGGTGCCTCTCAGTAGTAGGCTGGGGCTACGTGTTGCAGGCAGCTCCAGAGGTCCTCGCTGCCTTCCTGTGTGCAGGAACAGTCATAGGTTGAACCGCAAAGGGGTTCCTACTCCCCCATCAACCCCCTCCCCGCACCCTCATGGCAGTGGACTGGCTGTAAGATCCATTTTTTAATTTAAGATTTATAGAAATTGGAGATGTTTCCATTTTGAAGCACCCTCTCCCTTACTTACCCTCTATCACAGCCTGGTGCTCCTGTCAAGCTGGAAGGCCCGTGATTGGTCCTCCACTTTCAATGTCTGCCCACTGTCGCTAATTTGACAGCAAAGACAACTAAGGAGGTGGCTCCATGAAATATCAATTAGAGAATACTTCTCCCCCAGGATGGAATTGGAACTGGATGCAGTCCCAAACTTTGTTTCCTGCCACCGGAGGGAGAATTCTGCCCTTAATGTTTGTGACTGTTATCTGAACAGTCTCTACTAATTTATCAACTTGATAACTGTTAAAACAAACCTCATCCTTGATCGTCACCATATGGTATATGGTTTCTTACCAACAGAGTGTTTTTTTTTCCCATTCAGAAAGAAACTATTGATATCAATACATATAAAAATACACAGAGAAGTGCACTTCTAATAGTTTAGAAATACCTTAGACATATGTCCATCAAGGAGAACGATGTTGGCCCAAACTTTGCACTCAGCTGCAAAGGAACAGCACTTGTCATTCATCATGCTTAAGGCTGCCCACAGACTTTTCATGGGCTTTTGAGTGACAACTTATGGTTACTTGAGATCCTTTCAAAACAGTTCCTCTACAGGGCATCTGTGACATGCTTGAGCAATAACTTGTATCTTAAACCAATTATATTGAAGAACCCTCACTCAGAAATGCAGAGCCTGAGCTAGGAAGTATGAATTAGAATATTTAATTCAAAGCAAAATCATGCACAGAAATAAAAGTAAAATGAGGGAAAGAAAGATAGGATTAAGAGACAAAGATTAAAAAAAAGGCAAAGAAAAAGTGTAATACATTTAAAAAAAATCTCCAACAATAATTAAATTCTGAAGAATGAAACTCCATATTTGTAAAATTAAGTTTTCAGGGCCAGAGAGGTGGTTTGACAGTAATCAAGACTTATCATGCCATTAAAAATTCACTTACATATGAATGCACCAGCCCTAACCTTCTCTGGTGTATTTAGTGGGGAACTTGTGGGTAAGTACCACAACTTCCCTTCATTCATTTATTTTAATGCCCAATCTACTAGCATGGTAAAGCTTGTGAGGGAGCAGGGCAAATCAGTTAAGAACATCCTGATTTCCATGTTTTACTGTGCATATGCAGATGCCAAAGGTTGCTGTCCAATTTACTCTATAATAACGATGAGCGCTGGTAGCCTCACTGTTTGTCCTGTCGCAAAAGCCATTATGCTTATGAGGCTTCATCAACATTCCCCACCACCAATAAAAACTTTTTTTTAGCACCTTTATCGGAATAAAGCATAAGGCAATACTAGGACAGATGATCAAAAGCATGACCAAAGAGGTAGGTTTTAAGAATAGGGTTGCTGGACATGTTCCAGGAGGTGTCAGTGGAAGCTGGCAGTGTGGCGCAAGTGGGTTCGAAGGGAGCACGAGAGAGGAAAGCAAACCAACTTTAATTAGGCAAATGTGATGAATTTGCAGTGAGTTTAAATAATGGTTAAAGTCCAGAGGAAATAAAAGCTTTACTCACTCCTAAGGGGTTCGATGCAAGATCAGATATCATGGTTTCAAACAGTGATATTAAAAGCTGCTAAAACTGAGGAGAATTTTTTTTTCGCCCTCTCCATCTCTGTATTTTTAATGAAATGAAGTGATCCCTGCTCATGCCCATTGTACTCAGACTAACACTCTCTGCTCGCACCCAATCCCTCAAGGAAATTCAAACTCCACCAATCCCATCGCAGCCGCCCCAAAATCTCAGTCAATTAGAGTCCTCCTGGCTTTTTAATTCAGTTTAAGGTTAGAATTTGATTGGGCAGCACTGCGGCTGATGCCTGGCAATGCCTTATGATGGGAGTTGTAGTTTCCTCCCCTTCTTGGTGGTTGTTGATGACCAGAAGCCAATGTAGATTAGAAAGCACAGGCATGATGAATGGGACTTGGTGCGGGTTAGGACGCTGGCAGCAGAGTTTTGGATGACCTCAAGTTTACAGAGTGTAGAACGTGTAAGACTGGCCAGAAATTGGTTGGAATAGTCAAGCCTGGGGATAACAAAGGCATGGATGAGGGTTTCAGCAGCAGATGAGCTGAGATAGGGGTGAAGATGGGTGATGTTACTGAGGTGGAAATAGGCTGCCTTAGTGATGGTGCAGATATATGTTCTGAAGCTCATCTCAAAGTCAAATATGACACCCTTAAGTTTCAATCATGAACATATTAGAAGCAATAAACCATACATATAGTCCGTCATCAGAATGTCACAGGAGGGTTGCAGCAGTTTTCAAAGATCTAAAAGTTCTACTGGTTTCTTTTTGTACCTGTATAATGACAAAAATCATCTGCTTCTGGCTTGTAAAGTTGTTAAGACAATAAAGTTGTTTCTAGTTTTGTGTGTCCTGAATGGTGAACTTGATAGAGCCCTTGACCATTATAGTGAAAATCACATCAGCTTTTGTAACAAACAGTAAGTTGCCGGTTCCCTTCCTTCAGATTTGCTAGTTTACAGGCTGTAATTGTTTTGTGATGAAATATTCTCATTTGGCCGGTTTAAGAACAATCAAACATTCATGACTTGTAAACGTATATATGTTCCATTCAATGGAGTGTGCACAATATGCTACATTATAATGCTACTTTTCAATCCACCTATTGAAGCTCTTGCACATTTGCATGGCTCATGACTCAATGTGGTCATTCCTTTCTCAGGTTTGAAATGATTGGGTGAGCTGAGGCAAAAGGCACACTGGGTTTGGGCAGTAGCTGATCTGTCTGATGGTGAAGGGAACAGTGAGTGCTGACCCCAGATTCCTTTCAATTGTGTATGGGCAAAAGAGAGAGGGAGTCAGAAAGTAGGGATGAGGGAGATTTAATGCAATACGTTTGCAGATAGCAACTTAAACTAGGTTTGTGCTTTAAAATCTATCAATGCATTTTTACACCGGGATCTTGCTCTAACACAGTCTGCTAGAGTGCAGAACTCAGTATATACTCGGTATAGCTCAGTTTTGTTTTGAACCTCAAAATACGCCCACAAACCTACCCACACTACAAACACAACCACCCACTTTAAAAAGGAAAATTAAAAGCAGCCTTTTCATTAACTTGTTCATTTACACAGCATCTGCTTTATTTTAGAGCAAAAGGCTGGAACCTGTAGGGATCTACTTCCAATACTGGCCCTCTACGGGCAGGATTAAGCATGAGTGCTTTGCGCCAGCTACACGGTCTCACCTATAACGTGTCATCGAGCTATGGACCCAGTGGACCACGTTATGGCGGGGTCCCAGTGTATTTAAAACCCAACTATAATCTCATAAATGAAACAATAATGCATGTCATGATATGTAGACTGTTCGGGGCAATGACATTTTGAATGATATACGCAGTCTTGTTTTGGTAATATTGTCAACCAGTCACCCTTGCCCAAGACATGAGGTGAAAATGGAGGCTGTCTGAACATGCCCACAAATTTTGTTATCTCTCCACCCAAGCATCCAAGTAAGGCAAATGAAGTTTTCCCCTTTGCTGGAGCAATTTCCGCACAAGATCTTATCCACCGACTGAAGAGAACCTTTCCTCTTTGTGCATTGTGCAGCACTCCAAACCATGAACATTTCAGGAGTCAAGCAACCTGACCACTACAATTTCATTTTGCTTTCTTTCAGGAGTACTAGCAGGGTGAAGGAGTTTTGATAGTGCTGTCTTTAAAGATTTAATGATGAAAAATGTATACTGACACTTCACTGTATTAGGAGGCACACTCATTCAGTTTTCCACATAACCATGCATATGTGATATTATAATAACAGGCAGGACGGGAACTCAAACAATTTCTTCCAACGTTTATTACCTCCTGTTGAGTCTTGATGTAAAATTAATGAGAAATAAACTAATATTAGAAGAACTTTATTAGATTTTACCTTTAAAAATACATTTTTATATCCACAAGGGTGCTGTTTAAAATTGTATTTTTGACTTTAAACGTACGCTGTCATGACCTAGTTGCTTTTAAATCTATTTTGTAAGCAAATAGATAGAATGTTAAAATGTTCTAATGTTTAGATTTAACACTGTGACACTTCCTCAAAGACACATTTGGATGCTTCATGTTTTCTTTTGTGCCTTGTACAAGGTTGAACTTAATGACCTGAATTTTTGCTCTCGTGTCGGGAGCACGTTGTCGGGGAAAGTCTCTGCTCCACAAACCCGACTCCTCAAAAACTGTCCCAGATGTTTGGATTTTGGTTCCGGGGGTGTGTGGGGGTCTAATGCGAGCCAGAGCCACCGACCCTGGAGGTGGTGTAGAGCTGGAGGCGGGCCCAGTGGGGGTTGGGTGACTCAGTCGTCAATAAAAAGTTGGCTGGAAAGGAGAGTTGTGAAGCAGGAAGTCGATGATGTTGCTGCTGTGGCTTGGAGGAGACATCATTGAGCAGTCAAGTGAATGCAAACTGCAATAATTGTCCAACTGGTTGCTGACAATGGAACAGGTGGTCCATCATGGGCTTTCCATAGGAAAAATATAGTCATTGCTGCTGCCAATTCAAATTGTATTAAGGGAGTGTAGTCAACCACTTAAAGCATACAGGAGAGTCACAAGATATAGCCATAGAGATGGCAGCATCTTGGCACCATTAGCTGCTAATGATATTCTGTAATAACGGAGGTTACTGTTATGCCTCAGGGGGTGTCTGATCCATTACATTTGCCCATCCACCTGCCCTCTTGACACCCATCTTTCAGGGTGTGGCCATTCAACTGACCCTTGGCCAAGACCCTCACAGTTGCACACTGTTATAGCACAATAGTGTGACTCAGAGGGAGTAAGCCATTAGGGAAGTTAGAGGTTAGGAACACAGTATGTAATCTGGGAGTGACAGCAATAAAATCCAGACTACCATGCATTTGCACAGACCTATTCCACCCAACTCCCACTGCCCCACCAACAGTGCCCATTGATGAGATAGAGAACATGGTTAGTGCATGTAAGCACACAAATGTATATGAGACCTTTTGAAGCTGAATGCCTTACAAACCTTGTTGTTTTAAATTTTTGATGCCAGAATGTCTCACTGAGGAGAGAGTGGAGAAGGAATGGAAGGTTCTGCGCCCTGTTTCAGTGACCAGTGATCTCCAGATACTGGTGGGAGAAAACCAGAGATGGAGGGAGATACTGTACCCAGTTAGGCAACATAACCCACCCAAAACCACAAAGAGGGCATGGTAAAAAATTGCAGCTGCTGTGAGCGCAACAGGTGACCATAGAAGATGATGGATACAGTGTCGGAAGAGGTTACACAATCTGCTGTGTTCTGGCAAGGTGAGTTGTTTGGCACAAACACAGAGGTTCAAGTGATGGTTCACATTTGAATGCTGCACCTAAGGAAGGAGGCCTAGCACATAGACTTGCTATATCATGGGGGCTTGTGTGTCCAAGCTGCTCCTCTAGGTGCACACAGTAGCGATGTGAATGAACCCTGTGATGCACTGACATATTCAAGAGATTGCTCCTTGGTGGCACTATGTATCAGGCTACCATTACTTTATGCTACATTTGCAGGTTAAGAGGGCCCAGAAAGCCAGAGAGATGGCCTGGACTGGGTGTGCAGTTGTGAGGCTATGTAGATTAGGAATGTTGAGGACACAGCCATAGAGGTAGCCAAGGTGCTTGTCCGGCTGGCTGTCGGTGATGGTGACTTGCCCATAGCAGGTGATAAAGGCGGTGGTAAAGGCACTTTGGAACATGGTGTTAATGGTGGAGGTGATGCTGTTAATTTACTGAGCGCAAGAGAACTTTGGCATGAGGGAGTGCAAGGATGCAGTTGCATAAGGGCACTGTGATGCATTGTAAAAGGCAATGGCGTACGTCAAAGCGTGCTTTCACAATGTGAAGGGCAATACCTAAATAACTCCTTTTGTGTGTCACGCACGTCCCAGTGCCAGGTAACCATATAAGATGATGGATACAGTGTAGGATTTGTAGTTGCCAGTCGCATACCCTCATCCCTCAGTCACCGGAAGGAGGAAGAAATGTCCAAGAAAGCAGCATCACATCTAATTAACCCACAGTCTGCCAAGACAGATACCAGCATATCGATGGGATGTATCGCACATGTAGTCGGTGGCACAGGGTGAAGGGCACCATACCGGAGTGCAGGAGGAGGTGTCTGAGTTAGGGATGCCTGTGCACTTGGAGGAGATTGGAAAGTCACAATGATTCTCCACTGGGCAGGGACATGGAGACTCAGGAGTCACCTTTTCGGATAAGCAGATGCTGGTGGAGTTCCCCGAGCTCACACACTGAGTGGAGGAGCCCATCCCCATGCTGAGCTCCACTTTGCCCTGGGGGCTTGAGTGCATGAGCTCCGACAATGAGAAATTGGTCAATCTCACGGAGAAACACATGCAGCAGCCTTTGGGGTGGATGCAAGTGCAGTGAAACTGCCTGCAAAGGTGCACGGCTCACTCAGTAGCCTAGGTCAGTATGCTCAGAGTATGAACGCTGACATCCATGGAATACATGAGGAGCTGAGTACCCTTAACCAGCGGTAGCTGGATTGGACAAGTGCTGTGCCCCATCTGCCAGGCCCTTGACTTCACCTGAAGGCCAGCCTAGGGCTGTGGAGGCTAGTGAGGAGGGTGAAGGAGCCAAGGTCACCTCAGCATTTTCCACCTCCACAGGCCCTCTGCCAGAACCCACGCCTGCTCCACAAGGCGCCAGTGACAATGGCTGCCCCTGCAGAAATGCAGAGGTC
The DNA here is from genome assembly GCF_964194155.1 of Cetorhinus maximus. Taxonomy (NCBI): domain Eukaryota; kingdom Metazoa; phylum Chordata; class Chondrichthyes; order Lamniformes; family Cetorhinidae; genus Cetorhinus; species Cetorhinus maximus. The sequence continues at coordinate 72,241,539 of NC_135898.1, forward strand.
GAAGTCTGAAGTAGCTCACCAATGGGTGCCCTACACAATGAGGCCGGCCACCACGCTCCTGAATGCCATATAGAATGAGACGTGATCAGCCTGCCTCCACCTCTTCTGGGGCACTTCTTTAAAAATTCATTCACGGGATGTGGGCTTCACTGGCTAGGCCAGCATTTATTTCCCACCAATAATTGCCCTTGAGAATTTGGTGGTGAACTGCCTTCTTGAACCACTGCAGTCCATATGGTGCGGGTACATCCACAGTGCTGTTAGGGAGGGAGTTCCAGGGTTTTGACCCAGCGACAGTGAAGGAACGCCGAGTCAGGATGGTGAGTGGCTTGGAGGACAGCTTCCAGGTGGTGGTGTTCCCATCTATCTGCTGCCTTTGTCCTTCTAGATGTTAGTGATCTAGGAGAGTGTGAGAGGAGGATCCTGGGACAGGCAGTCAGCAGCAGCTAGAAGAGAGTGTGAGAGGAGGACCCTGGGACAGGAAGTCAGCCTGGATCTAATCTATCTAGAGGATCTAGCACCTAGTCTATACTCAAGCAGGAGTAAGGGTAAAATAAAAGTAAGGGTCCATATTCTATTTAGTTAAAATATGTCTGGGGAGCTCAGTCCCATGAGTTGCACATCCTGCGCTACGTGGGAAATCCTAGATGCTCCTGGCGGTCTGGATGACCATGTGTGCAGGAGGTGCCTCTGACTGGAGCAACTCGAGCTCTGGGTTTTGGAGCTTGAGCGGCAGCTGGGGGCACTACGGTGCATTCACGAGGCTGAGAGGTTCGTGGGTAGCATGTTTCAGGACGTGGTCACCCTGCAGCTTAAGGAAGTGCAAGCAGAGAGGGAATGGGTGACCGCCTGAGAGAAGAAGGGGGCCAGGCAGGTAGTGAGGGAATCCCCCGACCTTGCAAACCATTTATCGGCCTTGGAAAATGGTGAGAGTGACAGTTCCTCTGTGGAGGCCAAACAGAGCCATGGCCATGGCACTGTGGGTGGTCCAGCTGTTCAGGGCGGGAGGAAGAAGCGTGGAAGGGCAATAGTAGTAAGGGATTCGTCAATGAGGGGAGTAGACAGGTGCTTCTGCGGCCATAGACGTGACCCCAGGATGGTATGTTGCCTCCCGGGTGCCAGGGCTGCAGGGCATTCTGAAGGGGGAGGGTGAGCAGGCAGAGTTCGTCGCCCATTTTGGGACCAATGACATAGGAAGAAAGAGAAATGAGGTCCCGCAAGCAGACTTGAGAGAGTTAGGTATGAAATTGAAAAGCAGAATTTCAAAGGTAGTAATCTCCGGATTACTCCCGGTGCCACGCAGTAGTGAGTATAGGAACAGAAGGATAGAGCAGATGAATACGTGGCTGGAGTGATAGTGCAGGAGAGAGGGCCTTAGATTCCTGAGGCATTGGGACTGTTTCTGGGGGAGGTGGTTCCTGTACAAGTTGGACGGGTTACTTCTGAACAGGAACAGGACCAACATCCTCGCGGGGAGGTTTGCTAATGCTGTTGGGGCGGATTTAAACTAAATTGGCAGGGGAATGGGATCCTGAAAAGTAGTTCAGTAGGGAGAGAAGCTGAGATGGAATTAGAAGTTAAAACGCTAGTAAGTGAGTCTTGAAAGCAGAGGAAATATAGGCTAGATAAGAAAGAAGTGAGTTTAACAAGGCTAAATGGAACATATTTTATTGCAAGGATTCTGAGGAATAAGACAGATGAGCTGAGGGCACAGATAGGCACATGGGAGTATGATATCATAGCTATGACTGAAACTCGGTTAAAAGAAGGGCAGGATTGGCAGCTCAACGTTCCTGGTTATAGGGTTTTCAGACGAGATAGAGAGGGTAATAGAAGAGGAGGGGGTGTTGCAATATTGTTCAAGGAATCAATTATAGCCGTGAGGAGGGATGGTATCTTGGAAGGATCATCAAATGAAGCCATATGGGTGGAAGTAAAAAACATAAAAAGGGCAAACACGCTGATATGTGTGTACTATAGGCCCCCAAACAGTCAGGGAGAGATAGAGGATCAAATATGTAATCAAATTTCAGAGAAATGTAAGAATAATAAGGCAGTAATAGTAGGGGATTTTAACTACCCAAATATTATTTGGGATAGTTTTAGTGTTCAAGGTAGGGAGGGAGCAAAATTCTTAAGTTGCATCCAGGAGAACCTTTTTAGCCAGTAGGTAGGAAGCCCAACAAAGGAAGGGTCAGTTCTGGACCTAATATTTGGAAATGAGCCCAGGCAGCTGGAAAGCACATCAGTAGTGACCATAACTCAGTTAGATTTAGGATAGTTTTGGAAAAGGATAAAGTTGGGCCGGGAATAAAAGTTCTAAACTGTGGAAAGGCTAATTTTACTAAGATGAGATATGATTTGGCCCAAGTGAGCTGGGAGCAGATATTTGGAGACAAAACTGTGTCAAAGAAGTGGGAGGCATTCAAGGAGGAAATAGTGAGAGTGCAGGGCAAATATGTTCCCACAAAGACAAAGGGGGGGACCAAGTCCGGAGAGCCCTGGATGTCAAGGGACACAAAGGTTTGGATTAAGACAAAAAGAGAAGCTTATGGTAGATATGGCAGATCCCTTAGAGGAGTATAAAAAGTGCAGGGGGGAACTTAAAAAGGAAATTAGAAAAGCTAAGAGAGCGCATGAGAAAGCATTGGTGGGTAGAATAAAGGAAAACCCAAAGGGTTTTTTTAAATATATAAAGAGCAAGAGAATAACTAGGGAAAGAGGGCCAGTTAGGAACCAGAGAGGTTGTCTGTGTGGACCCAGAAGACGTGGGTACAGTCCTCAATGAATACTTTGCATCAGTCTTCACAATAGAAAAGGAGGCACAGGTATAGACATCAGGGTAGAGGACTGTGAAATATTAGAGGAAATTAACATAGAGAGAAAGGAGGTACAAGCAGGTTTAGCGGTCATAAAAGTGGATAAACCCGCAGGACCGGATGAGATGTATCCCACTGTTGAGGGAGGCAAGGGAAGAGATATCAGCGGCCTTGGCAGTAATTTTCAAATCCTCTCTGGCCACAGGTGAGGTGCCGGAGGACTGGAGGACTGATAACATTGTCCCATTATTAAAAAAGGGAGGCAGGGATAGACCAGGAAATTACAGGCCAGTCAGTCTAAACTCAGCAGTGGGGACGTTACTAGAAAGAATTCTGAGGGACAGAATATATCTGCACTTGGAGAGACACGGATTAATCAGGGATAGTCACATGGATTTGTTAAGGGAAGGTTGTGTTTGACAAATTTAATCGAATTTTTTGAGGAGGTAACCAGGAGTGTTGATGAGGGTAATGCATTTGATGTGGCCTACATGGACTTTAGCATGGCTTTTGATAAGGTCCCTCATGGTAGACTGGTCAAGAAAGTAAGAGCCCATGGGATCCAAGGGAACATGGCACATTGGATCTAAAATTGGCTGAGAGGCAGGAAGCAGAGGGTGATGGTAGAGGGATGTTTCTGTGACTGGAAGTCTGTTTCCAATGGGGTTTTGCAGGGCTCGGTGCTGGGACCCTTGCTGTTTGTGGTGTACATAAATGATTTGGACTTAAATGTAGGGGGTATGATCAAGAAGTTTTCAGATTACACGAAAATTGGTAGGGTGGTAAATAGTGAGGAGGATAGCCGTAAACTGCTGGAGGATATCACTGGACTGGTCAGGTGGGCAGAGCAGTGGCAAATGGAAGTCAACCCGGAAAAGTGTGAGGTAATGCACTTGGGGAGGGCCAACAAGGCAAGGGACTATACTATGAATGGTAGGATCTTGTCAATTACGGAAGATCAGAGGGACCTTGATGTGCATATCAATTGATCCTTGAAGGTAGCAGGGCAGGTAAATAAACTGGTTAAGAAGGCATATGGGATACTTGCCTTTATTAGCTGGGGCGTACAATACAAGAGCAGGGATGTTATGCTGGAATTGTATAAAATGCTGGTTAGGCCACAGCTGGAGTACTGTGTGCAGTTCTGGTCGCCACATTATAGGAAGGATGTGATTGCACTGGAGAGGGTGCAGAGGAGATTTACCAGGATGCTGCCTGGGCTGGAGGGTCTGAGCTATGAGGAAAGATTGGATAGGCTGGGATAAAAACAAAAAACTACTGCAGATGCTGGAAATCCAAAACAAAAACAAAAACAGAATTACCTGGAAAAACTCAGCAGGTCTGGCAGCATCAGTGGAGAAGAAAAGAGTTGACGTTTCGAGTCCAATGACCCTTCAACAGAACTGAGTGTAGTTAGGAAAGGGGTGAAATATAAGCTGGTTTAAGGTGGGGGGTGGGGTGGGGGGAGAGAAGTTGAGGGTGGGGTGGTTGTAGGGACAAGCAAGCAGTGATAGGAGCAGAGAATCAAAAGATGTCACAGACAAAAGGATCAAAGAGGTGTTGAAGGTGGTGATATTATCTAAGAGAATGTGCTAATTAAGAATGGATGGCAGGACACTCAAGGTACAGCTCTAGTGGGGGTGGGGTGGAAAGATTGACAAGGTATTAGTTGTAGATTTAAAAATAATGGAGATAGGTGGGACAAGAAAAATCAATATAAATTATTGAAAAAAACAAAAGGGAGGGGGAAGAAACAGGGTGGGGATGGGGGGAGGGAGTTTAAGATCTAAAGTTGTTGAATTCAATATTCAGCCCGGAAGGCTGTAAAGTGCCTAGTTGGAAGATGAGGTGCTGTTCCTCCAGTTTGCGTTGGGCTTCACTGGAACAATGCAGCAAGCCAAGGTCAGACATGTGGGCAAGAGAACAGGGTGGGGTGTTAAAATGGCAAGCGACAGGGAGGTTTGGGTCTTTCTTGCAGACAGACCGCAAGTCTGTCCGCAAGAAGACCCCACTAGAGCTGTACCTTGAGTGTCCTGCCATCCATTCTTAATTAGCACATTCTCCTAGATAATGTCACCACCTTCAACACCTCTTTGATCCTTTTGTCTGTGACATCTTTTGATTCTCTGCTCCTTTCACTGCTTGCTTGTCCCTACAACCACCCCATCCTCAACTTCTCTCCCCCCACCCCACCCCCCACCTTAAACCAGCTTATATTTCACCCCTCTCCTAATTACACTCAGTTCTGTTGAAGGGTCATTGGACTCGAAACGTCAACTCTTTTCTTCTCCACCGATGCTGCCAGACCTGCTGAGTTTTTCCAGGTAATTCTGTTTTTGGTTTTGTTTTGGATAGGCTGGGGTTGTTTTCCTTGGTGCAACGAAGGTTGAGAGGGGACCTGATAGAGGGGCATAGATTGGATAGATAGGAAAGCACTTTTTCCATTCGTAGAGGGTCAATAACCAGGGGGCATAGATTTAAGGTAAGAGGTAGAATGCTAAGAGGGGAGTTGAGGAGATATTTTTTCACCCAGAGGATGGTGGGAGTCTGGAACTCACTTCCTGAAAGGGTGGTTGAGTAAAACTTTCGTAACCTTTAAGAAGTATTTAGGTATTCACATGCGTTGCCATAGCCTCCAGGGCTGTGGGCCAAGCGCTAGAAGATGGGATTAGTGTAGTCAGATCTTTGTTGAATGGCGTGGACACAATGGGCTGAATGGCCTCTTTCTGTGCAGTAGACGTCTATGAGTCTATAATCATGGGTTTGGGAGGTGCTGTCTGAGGAGGCTTGGTGAGTTCCTGCAGTGCACCTTGTAGATGGTACACAACTGCCATTGTGTGTCGGTTGTGGAGGGAGTGAATGTTTGTGGCTGGGGTGCCAATCACGTGGGCTGCTTTGCCCTGGATGGTGTCAAGGTTCTTGAGTGTTGCTAGAGCTGCACTCATCCAGGTAAGTGGGGAATGTTCCATCACGCTCCTGACTTGTGCCTTGTAGATGGTGGACAGGCTTTGAGGAGTCAGGAGGTGAGTTACTCGCCACAGGATTCCTAGTCTCTGACCTACTCTTGTAGCCACAGTATTTATATGGCTAGTCCATTTCAGTTTCTGGTCAATGGTAACCCCCCAGGATGTTGGTAGTGGGGGATTCAGCGATGGTTATGCCATTGAATGTCAAGGGGTGAAGGTCAGATTCTCTCTTGTTGGAGAAGGTCATTGTCTAGCACCTGTGTGGCAAGAATGTTACTTCTCACTTGTCAACCCAAGCCTGGATATTGTCCAGGTCTTGCTGCATTAGGACATGGACTGCTTCAGTATCTGAGGAGACTGATCTCTGGGATGGCGGGACAGACATATGATAAGAGATTTAGTCGGTTAGGATTATATTTGCTGGAGTTCAGAAGAATGAGGGGGGATCTCATAGAAACCTATAAAATTCTAACAGGACTAGACGGGGTAGATGTAGGAAGGATGTTCCCTGGTGGGGGAGTCCAGAACCAGAGGTCACAGTCTGAGGATACGGGGTAGACCATTTAGGACTGAGATAAGGAGAAATTTCTTCACCCAGAGAGTGGTGAGCTTGTGGAATTCGCTAGAACAGAAAGTAGTTGAGGCCAAATCATTGTATGTTTTCAAGAAGGAGCTAGATATAGCTCTTGGGGTGAAAAAGATCAAAGGATAAAAGCAAAATACTGTGGATGCTGGAAATCTGAAACAAAAACAAAAATAGCTGGAAAAACTCAGCAGGTCAGACAGCATCTGCGGAGAGAAACACAGTTAACGTTTCAAGTCCATATGAGAAAGCGGGAGCAGGCCATTAAATTGGATGATCAACCATGATCATAATGAAAAGTGGAGCAGGCTCAAAGGGCCGAATGGCCTACTCCTGCTCCTATTTTCTATATGTTTCTATGGGCAGAATTTTCTGCCTGCCGGGTGGGCGGGCCCGACCCAATCTGCGGTGGGCAGGGAGCTGATCCCTGCCGGAGAAGCGGGCCCCGCCGCCATTTTACGTGGGTGGGCCAATTAAGGCCCACCCAGCGTGACATCTGCCGGGAAGCGCTATGCACTTCCTGTGCGGGCGGGGGTGATTCCCCAAAAGCGAGAGTGCGCTCTCTTTCGCGCATGCGCACGAAAGAGCGCACATCTCCCTGAGGCTAAGTGCTGCCTCAGGGAGATCACTGACACTTTTAAAAATGTTAAAAATAGAAAAAAGAAAATCATTAACATGTGCCCCTCATGTGACAATGTCACTTGAGATGGGACATGTTCATTAATTACACTAAAACTTTATTAAACTTTTTAAATCCCTACATGAAACCTCATCCCGCTGGTTCTGCCCCATGTTTCTGTGAGTCGCGAACGGTGCTGAAAATTGTGCAATCGTTAGCGAACATCCCCACTTCTGACCTTATGATGGAAAGGAGCTCACTAATGAAGCAGCTGAAGATGGTTGGGCCAAGGACACTACCCTGAGGAATTACTGCAGTGATACCCTGGAACTGAGATGATTGACCTCCAACCACCACAACCGTCTTTCTTTATGCTAGGTATGACTCCAACCAGTGGAGAGTTTTCCCCCTGATTCCCATTGACATACTAGAGCTCCTTGATGCCACACTTGGGCAAATGCTGCCCTAATGTCAACGGCAGTCACTCTCACCTCTTGAGTTCAACTCTTTTGCCCATGTTTGAATCAAGGCTGTAATAAGGTCAGGAACTGAGTGGCCCTGCGCATCAGTGAGCAGGCCATTTCTTTCTTGATGATCGAGAGTAGACTGTTGGGGCGGTAATTGGCCGGGTCCGGATTTGTCCTATTTTTCGTGTACAGGACATACCTGGGCAATTTTCCACATTGCTGGGTATATGACAGTGTTGTAGCTGTACTGGAACAGCTTGGCTAGGGGTGTGGCAAGTTCTGGAGCACAAGCCTTCAGTTCTATTGCCAGAATATTGTCAGGGCCCATAACATTTGCAGTATCCAGTGCCTTCAGCCGTTTCTTTATAGCACATGGAGTGAATCAAATTGGATGAAGACTGCCATCTGTGATGTTGGGGACCTCTGGCGGAGGCCAAGATGGATCATTCACATGACGCTTCTGGCTGAAGATTGTTCCAAATGATTCAGACTTATCTTTTGCAGACTTATCCTCCTCCAGTGAGTTGCTTAATTGCCCACTACCATTCCTGATTGGATGTGGCAGGACTGCAGAGCTTAGATCTGATCCGTTGGTTTTGGAATTGCTAAGCTCTGTCTATCACTTGCTGCTTATGCTGTTTGGCATGCAATTAGTCCTGAGTTGTAGCTTCACCAGGTTGACACCTCATTTTTATATATGCCTTGTGTTGCTCCTGGCGTGCCCTCCTGCACTCTTCATTGAACCAGGGTTGATCCCCTGGCTTGATGGTAATGGTAGTGGGGGGGATATGCTGGGCCATGAGGTTACAGATTGTGTTTGAGTACAATTCTGCTGCTGCTGATGGCCTACAGCACCTCATGGATGCCCAGTATTGAGTTGCTAGATCTGTTCGAAATCTACCCCATTTAGCACCGGTGTTAGTGCCACACAATATGATGGAGGGTATCCTCAATGTGAACACTTCATAGGAGTGTTCACGAATACAGGACACTGTCTCTCCTTGATCACCAATGGGTTCACTGTGATAACACTATCACTTTGTACATATCACTACAAAGCACTTTGTAAATGTATATCAATGTAATCAAATATTTCTCAGTCTGTTTTTATGCACTAAAAACCTCAATGGGAATGTTTACAGTTTGAAGGCCCTTCTTACCAGTGACACTGAAGGCTGCATGCTGAGGTCTATCTTGCATTGACATTATTAGGAGCAAAGGTGTGACCATATGTCTCTGGCATTGAAAGACATCTTCCTTCTCCAGCCCTTCAAATAATGCAGTAGTATACCAAAGGTTGAGGATTGAGATGATCCTTGCATCATTCATTGTCCATCCATGTTTGACTTTATGGGAGGCTCAGTGATCAGACTCAATAATCAGTTGGAGTTCATCAGGTGCATTTCAAGCATGAATGTTGGGTGCAAGGCAGTCATATGCATGTGAGTGTTACGCAGTCAATAAAGTGGATGTTTTGCAGTTCAAGATGCCATTAATGCTCCAGGGAAGGATGCGCGTGTGCTCTCCCCACTGTGTTGGAAGCCCTTGTCCTCCAGGTTGTAGAGGCTGTGGTTTGTAAGAGAGGTGAGGTTTCCTAAAATGTGCAAAGGCCGCTGGGCCTTTTCGCCTTCCCGCCGACCGTCACATGAGGAGACATGATTTATAATTCTTTATTCCTTTTTTGAAAACTCTTCATCTGCTGAGCGGCTCTGTGCCTCAGGGAGATTCTCAAGCGCGCGCTCGCCCCGCTTGCCCCGCTCGCCCCGCTCGCCCTCCACACCCACCCCCCACCCACATGGGCAGCACTGAGCACTGCCACTTGTGTTTCATGCTGGGCAGGCCTTAATTGGCTCGCCAGCATGAAATTGTCTTCTGGCCTTGATCGCAGGCGGCGGTCGGCTTCCTGACTGCCCCCAGCCCCCACCGAGCCCGCCCGACTAGGGCTAGATTCTGCCACAAATCTCTGGGCTGGGGCTTTAACCCACAAACTTCTGAGTCAGAGGTATGTGTGTTATCACTGAGCCAAAAGAACATAAGATATAGGAGCAGGAGTAGGCCATTTGGCCCCTTGAGTCTGCTCTGCCATTCAATAAGATGGCCGATCTGATTGTGGCCTTAAGTCCACTCTCCTGCCTGCCCCTATAATGCTTGACTCCCTTATAGATCAAAACTCTTATCTATCTCAGTCGTGAATAGAGAATTCCAAAGCTGAATGACTCTCAGAGAGGAAATTCCTCCTCATCTCCCAGTTCCAGTAGACCCCCAGTTCTAGATTCCCCTACGAATGGAAACATTCTCTAGATATTTATCCTGTCAAACCCCTCCGAATCTTATATGCTTCAAAAAGATCACCTCTCATTCTTCTAAACTCCAATGAGTATAGGCCCAACTAGCTCAACCTTTCCTCATAAGACAATCCCTTCATCCCAGGAGTCAGCCTGGTGAACCTTCTCTGAACTGCCTCAATTGAAAGTACATCCCTTCTTAAATAAGGTGACCAAAACTGTATGCAGTACTCCGGGTGTGGTCTTACCAATGCCCTGAACAGTTGTAGCAAAGCTTTCCTGTTTTTATACTGCATCCTCTTTGCAATAAAGGCTAACATTGAATTTGCCTTGCTAATTACTTGCTGTACCTGCATACTAACTTTTTGTGATTCATGTACAAGGACGCCCAGATCCTTCTGTACCACAGCATTCTGTGGCCTCTCTCCATTTAAATAATGTTCTGCTTTTCTATTCTTCCTGCCAAAGTGGACAACCTCACACTACCCATATTATACTGAACCTGCCAGATATTTGCCCACTCACTTAACCTATCTATATCCCTTTTCAGACTCTTTGTATCCTCCTCACAACTTGCTTTCCTACCTTTTTAAAAAATTCTTTCATGGGATATGAGTGTCACTGGCAAGGCAGGCATTTGCTGCTCATCTCTATCTGTGTATCATCAGCAAATCTGGCTATAAAGCACTTCATCCAAGTCATTGATATAAATTATAAATAATTGAGGCCCCAGCACTAATCCCTGAGGCACTTCACTTGTTACCAACCTGAAAATACTCATTTATCCCGACTCTCTGTTTCCTGATCATTAGCCAATCCATGCTAATGTATTACCCCCAACACCATGAGCTCTTAGTTTGTGTCGTAATTGTTTTCTATGGCACCTCAATCTCTTTTGGAAATCCGATACGCTGCATCTACTGGTTCCACTTTATCCACCCTGCTTGTTACATCCTAAAAGTACTCTCATAAATTTGTCAAAAATGATTCCCTTTCGTAAAACCATGTTGACTCTGCTTGATTGTATTGTGATTTTCTAAATGTCCTGCTACTACTTCCTTAATAATGGATTCCAGCATTTTCCCAATGACAAATGTTAGGCTAACTAACCTATAGTTTCCTGTTTTCGGTCTCCCTCCTTTCTGAATAGAGGTCTTATATTTGTGGTTTTCCTAATCTGTTGGCACCTCTCCAGAACTGAAGGAATTTTGGAAGATTACAACCAATTCATCCACTATCTCTGCAGCCACTTTTTTAAGACTCGAGGATGCAGGCCATCAAGTCCAGGGGACTTGTCAGCCTTTAGTCTCATTTGTATTCCTGGGGCAGAATTTCACCCCATGTCGGGCGGGCTTGGCAGGGGTGGGTGTGGGCGGTCGGGAAGCCGCCCGCCGCCCGCGATCGGGGCTGGAAGGCAATTTCACGCTGGGGGGGCCAATTAAGGCACGCTCAGCGTTAAACACGAGTGGCAGCGTTGCCTGTGCGGGCGGGGGGGTGGGGTAGCGCGAGCCGGATAAGCGCGATCTTCGGGCATACACGCAAGTGCACGCTTCATAATCTCCCTGAGGCACAGAGCTGCCTCAGGGAGATGAATTGTTTTTAAAAAAATAAAGAAAATAAAAATGTAATGAAACGTCCCCTCATGTGACTTGTCGGACTCTGTCACATGAGCAAGGGCATGCTATTAATTAAGGTTTAAAATTTTTATTTGCTTTAGGAAACCTTATCCCGCCTGTGGATGAGGTTTCCTAAAAGGTACAAATGCCGCTTGGCCTTTTTGCTTGCCCGCCAACCGTAAGGTTGGACTGGCAGCGAAAAATTCAAGTTACTTGAGACTTTAATGGACTTAACAGGCCTTTTAATTGTCGGCGGCGCACCCACCTACCGAAATATCGCGTGAGTGCGCGATGATGTCGGGACGCTCGCCCAACATCATCACGTGTCATTTTACACTCGGTAGGGTCGGGCACGTGCCCGTCTGCCGAGCTAAAAATTTTACCCCTAGTACTTTTTCTCTAGTGATGTTTATTGCCTTAAGTTCCTCCCTCCCTTTTGCCCCTTGATTTTCTCCTGTTATTATTAGGACGCTTTTTGTGCCTGTTACAAAATACTTGTTCAAAGCCTTTGCCATTTTATTCCTTGCTTCCCATTATTAATTTCCCAGTCTCATCCTCCAATGGATTAACATTTGCTTTAGTGCTCTCTTCCTTTTTATTGTCTGACTTTACCTTTCTTGCTAGTTTACTCTCATATTTTAATTTCTCCCTCTTTGTTTTTAGTGATCCTGTGCTGGTTTCTAAAATTTTCCCAATCTTCTGGTCTGCCACTAATCTTCACAGCATTATACGCCTTTTATTTCAATTTGATACTATCTTTAACTTACTTAGGTAGTCACGAATGATGCATTCTCCTGATAGAGTCTTTCTTTCTCAGTAGAAAACATCTTTGTTGAGTGTTATGATAACATTTCTCCATTGAGCAGCATCAAATATTGTAGGTGATCAGCAGTATGGCCAGCAATTTGTTCTTGTAACGTGTTGGTATATAAGAAAACGATTGTCACCACAGAGTATTTTGGCTGTGAGTTACTGGGTGGGATTTTATGGTCCCGACAGCGGCGGGCCTCATTGCGGGCAGGTCAGGAAAATTTGGAGATTCCCATCCTGGAAAATCCTGCCCACTGTGTGCAATGTGGCTAAGAGTTTAAAAAAAACCTTAAAGAGTAATAACAATGAAAAGGCCTTTGTGTGTCAGCAAAAAGAAGATTTCTTTTGTTTTGGAGAGTGTTAACATTCAGCTCAGGTTCATGGTTATAGAATATGGCACTGATTGTTTAAAATAGTAAATTGTTTCTTGCGCTGAATATATAATTTATTAAAGCTCAAATTCCCAGTTCATTATTGCAAATAGACCATCACTACACTGAAGAGACATGGAAAAGTAGGTGATGATGGTGGAATGCCATTTAAAACCATTTTGTGCTGTCTATAACATACGATAAATTTAAACTGAACAGGCGGTCTAAGGACAATATTATCAAAACTATTGATCAGTGGAGAATTAGACAACGGAGATGAGCAGATGCAGATGGCAAGTTCTATTTGCACTTTTACGGAATGAAATCATATATATTCATGCGTTCAGGGAGTGCTTGAACAAGATAATAACGCTCCTTCAAAGTAGCGACAATCAAAGAATTGATGCTTTTTTCCAGTAACCTTTTAAGAATATAACTTTGAAATCACTTCATTTTTTCCCATTAGAACAAAATAATCGCATCTTGAAAGGCACCAGTTATCATCGCAGTAATTTAACTTACAGTATACCCTCTGTATTTGTGCTGCTGAAGGAGATGGTAGCTATTAAATCCTCCTTTACTGGCAGAGCCTGTGTTAGCTTTTTACAAGAAACTATGCTCATACATATATATATATTGTATATATATATATATATACAACACATATGCATGTACAAAACTTGCGTATAAAGTTATATATTCAGGTATATGTATTTTATTTATAATTCAAATATGTTACCACCAAACTATCCACAAATGCACTACAAGAACAAATTGCTGGCCTTACTGCTGATCATCTACAATATTTGATTTTGCTTAAAATAGTTAATTTTATTGATGACGTTTTGCCTTTGGATATTTAAAGTGCCTGGGTTCTGCTGAGGAAAGTATGGGTCATTTTTATTAAACAGTAATACACAGCATGATTTGTGTCCTTAAGTGGAGATTTATTAAAATCCACCTTTAAGATGGTGTCCCTTTAAGACTGTAACAGAGTGATTTCTTCAGGTCGATTTTCTTACTCAAAGCAACTGAGGAATTTTCTGTTTCTTAGTGTGAAAGAGAGTAAAAGAGAGGGAAGATCTGTAATGCCCGGGGGTTGGATTTTCGATGAGGAGGCAGGATTGGAGGTGAAACATGTTCTGGCCCAACTCCTATCTTTGAATGGTTGTAAAAAGAGCTCCGAAGAAGAGTCATACTGGACTCAAAACATTGGCCAGGATTTTCCCCTCGGTGATTTGGGGGCTGAGGGGAAAATGATGCGGGATGACGTCGAGAGGAACCCCTGACATCTTCCCGGTCCCTTTAAATATTTACGAAGGCGGGCGGACAGCGAAATCAGCTGTCCGCCCGCCGACCTATCAGTGGCCAATTAAGGCCATTGACAGGCTAATTAACCTATTAAACACCCTGCCTGGCCAACCTTAAGGCTAGTGGGCAGGCCAGGAGCCCCAGCGGGCTGCAGATTATTATTGAAACTTCATCCACTGGCTGGATGAAGTTTCACGTCCGTTTTTTAAAAAATTTAATAAATTTTATGTGTTTTTTATTAACGTGTCCCATCTGGTGTGACATTGTCACACGAGGGGGACATGTTAATAATTTTAATATTTATCTATTTTTGGAGTTTACTTACCTCTCACGAATCTCCCTGAGACAGGACTTTGCCTCGTTTCGAAGGAGCGCACTTTGACAGATGGGGATTCCCTCCAACCCCCCGCACAGGAAGCGCATAGCACTTCCCGTCGGCTAGCCTGCTGGGCGGGCATTAATTGGCCCGCCCACTCAAAATGGCAGCGGGCCCCGTTTCGGCGGCAGGGGTCGGCTGCCAGATGGCCGCCGAGCTGGTGGGGCCCGCCCGCCAGCCAAGGGCTAAATCCTGCCCATTAACTCTGTTTCGTTCTCCACAGATGCTGCTGACACCTGCTGAAATTTTCCAGCATCTTCTGTTTTTATTAAAAAAAGGAAAGAACCTGCATCCTCAAATCACCCAGGGTGGTTGGAGAGCTGGAATCCAAGATAGAGTAGGAAAATGTTAGTGTTATTAAAATATAATTACTGTACAATAGATTCTCATCAAAACTTCCATTATTTAAATCACATGAAACTTTATCAGCACTGCTGATCCTGTTCCCAACAGGCTGGAGCTGTTCTGCTTTACACTGCTCTAATGGGCTGCCCACCCCTCCTGCCAGGCGAGCTCTTGACGGGCTCTTTATGCCCCTAATTAACAACCTAGGTGACTTCACTTTCCCGCCCTGCTGACCTGATTTGGCACACAAAGATCCGGCCCAGGTCCCCGCTCTTTTTATGCTGCTTTGGGATTTCCTGTGTTTTCTGGGATAAGGGTGTTACAAAATGGTTAAATCTGCAATAGGCACAAGCAAAATGCAGGTGGGGCAATGACGTGGGGGGTGAATGCTCCTATCTCATTTCTTTTCCCTTATGCTAAATGGGCACCAGTTCCAGGGGCTCCAAAAAGCAGTGGGCCAAAGGTGCTTGAAGGATTGAGAGAGGCAACAACAACTTGCATTTATATAGCACCTTTAATATGTAAAAAACGTTCCTAGGCACTTCACAAAGGCACGATCAAACAGAAATGGACTGAACTAAAGAAGATATAAGGAAGGGTGATCAAGTAATTGGTGAAAATCATGAGGATGGTCTTAAAGAAGGAGAAGGAGGAGGTAAGGGAGGAAATGCTAGTCTTTGGGTTCTAGGTGGCTGAATATATCCACCAATGATGGGATAAAGGGAGATACAAGATGGACAAAAGGCCAGAGGCAGAGGAAGGAAAAGTTTGGGGTGGGTGGGAAATTTGAGGGTAACTGAGAGGAAGTTTGAGCAATTTGAAAGATTGGTCTGTGTGTAGACATTGTGATCAGGTGCAGCTCAGTGAATCAGCATGGTATGTAATTGAAAAATGGCGCTGAAGGCATACTTGGGGACAATGGGGGGAATTCAATCCTAACAATGAGAACTGTTGTAATTACGAACAAAGGTTTCACATTTGGTTAAAAGTGAATAAAATAGGAGAGGAGGATAAAATAAATGTTTTCTTCACCATGATGGGTAGGATGTCCCTTTGTTAACTGGCCACCAAGCCATTCTGATCATATTTGATTCAAAGAAGGGAGTACAATCCCTAGCAGCAGCATGTCTTCAGAGATGGTTGTTGCTTTTGATGGCCCATCAGTATGATATTAAATATTGTAAGTCAGCCAATCATGCAAATGCAAATGTTCTTTTGAGATTTCCCATGAAGACTGATTCATTTGTAGCCACTGAGTTACCTGTGAATTACTTTACATACACAAGATGAGACACCAGGTGTCTGCCAGAGAAGTTAGTGAAAAGCTTGCAAGATTCCGCTACTCAGTAAAGTGCTCAATTATGTCATGAATGGCTGGCCTAAAGAGTGTGATGATAAGAAATTGCAGGGGTATTTCACACATAAAAATGAATGGAGTGTTGACCAAGGCTGTCTCCTGTGGGGTGTCGGAGTCATTATTCCGCCAAGGTTTAGAGAAAGCTTGTTAGAGGAACTTCATTAAGAGCACACAGGGATGGTCTGTATGAAAGCAGTAGCAAGATGCTATTTTTGGTACCCAAAGGCAGATAGAAATATTGAAGAATTGGCGAAAAGTTGTGTGTGTGTCTCAGAATGAGAAATAATCTGACCAAGGTTCCTTTCAATCCATGGTCAAACATAAGAAAATAGTGGGACAAGTACATGTTGATTTCTTTGAAGTGTGAGAGTACCTTGTTTTTGTTGATAGTTAAAGCAATTGAATAAATGTTGAGTCTATTCCCAATATCACAAGTGCCAAAGCTATTGAGGTTTTGAGAAGTTGGTTTGCAATTTATGGGTTGCCAGAAGTGTTGATGTCAGATAATGGTCCTCAGTTTACACCAGAAGAGCTTGAACTATTTCAAAGCAAGAATGGAGTCAAACACACTCTAATACTGACATATCACCCATCAAAAAGAAGTGTACCGATTGGGAAGAGGTCTTTGCAGAAGTACTTGCTAGGTGACAAGCTAGGCAGTAATTTCCATGTTTCTCTTGACACAGGTGAAACAATTTTTTACTCTCTTACAGAATAAAGCCACAGTTGCTCACCTTATGAGTTAGTGTTTAAACAAGCTCCTAGGACAAGGTTTAGTTTCCTTAAGCCCGATATGTGTAGCAAAGTGAGAGAAAGGCAAGACAAAGACGCATGAAGATGAGTCATGATACACCAGGTAGGAAACTTAAGGAGTTCAGTGCTGGTCGGAAGGTCATGGTGAAAAACCACCGAGGTGATAATGAGAAGTAGGTGACTGGAGTTGTAAAGAGGCTAGGTGCATTCACATATTCATGTAATGAAGATTCATGAGAGACTCTGTCAGTGTCATGTAGATCATTTAAAATGAAAGCAGAAATCTGACAAATGGAGAGTATGATAAATCTCCTATAGTCCAAATTCCATCTGCTGTCCAAGGGGAAGGCACGAAGAAACTGAAAGTTTGCTAGTATCATAGGATTCACTGGCAGAGCAAAGTGAGTCAGGGTCTCTTATTAGTACAAATCAATCAATGTCACAATCCCAGCCATTAAGTGGAATTGGTAGTCGATGTCAAAGTTCACACATTTCAGAGATGTTGAGAGAGTAGAGTCAAGCTCATGGAATGGAAAGATATACCCAGACAGAAAAATAAAGAGGCCAAGGAGGTTAATTGAAAGTATATGGGAAAGAAGAGGAAATAAGTTGTTCATTTCATTATTTCTTGTCAAATATTGATATTTTTGTTAAATACATACTGGTGTTAAGGAACAACAATTTTTATATGTACATTCCTCTGGAAGTATTGATCATATATATTTTGGTTATGATTACAATAAAAACAAATAAGTAACACAACCTGTTAAATTTTCAAGTATTGTTGATGCTAGTTTAGTCATATTGTATTCTGGGAAATTATATACATGTACCATTTTACAAATTATGTATAAGTATTTTTAAGTATTGAGGGAGTATAGCATATTACTGCTGCCTCTCTGTTGGGGAGGGAAAATAAAGTTGTTCAATAATGGCAGCCTGCAGTTTTGCATGTCTTACTCAGTGCAATAGACAATAGTGATGGGTGCATGGGATCTAGTGTGGGACAGAAGATTGGCAGCAAAGTTTTGATGAGCTGAAGTTTACAGAAAATGGAGTTTATGAAGAATGGGATGTTGGCCAGGAGACCATTGGTATAGCCGAGTTTGAAGGTGACAAAAACAGAGTTTTGACAGTAGATTGGCTGAGGGAAGGATGGAGATCAACAATGCTGATCAGTTCACTGATCACGTTCACACGTGGAGAATGGTCTCTTTGCACACACCTGAGAATTTCTCACAACCACTTAACTTACTCCAACATGTGCTGGTGCTTCCAAGAGTGCAATAAAGAAACCTGAAACAAACACAAACAATACATTTGCTGCAAAACTGAGTGTATCCAGACTCATAAGCTTTTCAATTGGCAATACCAAAAATAAGCGCCATTCCCTGCTCTGATCTGGCACTACAGCTCCATGGAGTGGCAATTCCCACGGTCATTTTGCAAGATGACGAGGGGCCAGGGAGGGAAAAATCCAGCTCCCACTTCCCATCATTGGCTAACAATTCCTGCTGGAAAGATGTGAATACGGATGATTTTTATATGGTGATCCAAGTCAATTCTAAATGATTGAGAACTGGAGCAAATGTTGCCAGAATAATGTGGTAATAGCACTTCATCTTCCACAGTCAGCTCATTATCATAATTACATATAGCTTCAGGCACAGATTTGGATGGGTGCAGGGCGACAACTTAATGTTGGAAACAGAGAACTGTGTAGATAAAACTTAAAGGGATTTGGACAATTAAAGGAAGATGAGGCACATGGAGGAATGGGAAGATGCAAAAGCAACGCCAACCCTTAATTC
Source organism: Cetorhinus maximus (assembly GCF_964194155.1). Classification (NCBI taxonomy): domain Eukaryota; kingdom Metazoa; phylum Chordata; class Chondrichthyes; order Lamniformes; family Cetorhinidae; genus Cetorhinus; species Cetorhinus maximus. Next base: position 72,260,028 of record NC_135898.1, read on the forward strand.
ATGCCCAACCACCAAATGCATGACACAATGTGAATGGAGTGCTTCTGAAGGATCAGCTGGCATTATTGTTAGTCAGGCATGCATGTGTCTTATTTATGCCGACAGATCAGGTGCCACTGCCTCCCTTGGGAATTGGAGCTTTCACATGCATCAATCTTCTGTCAAAGTGAGACATATGCACTTCTGGTTGCTGATCTGGGTGTAATGCAAACCAGCAGCTTGGCACATGATACCTCTGGTACACTGTGACCTTCCTGGTATCCCTACATTGGTACTCATTTCAGCAAACAGCAGTGAAGTAGATGGGAATTCATTTTGGGAAATCAATTGATTGTAATAATGGTCCTGGTTGTGAGGGATGGGGGCTAAGTTTTGAAACAGCTGCCATAGGAAAGAAAGGAAAACAATGCAGACAGCGCCTTAAAATCATTAATTCACACTGTAATATTAGGGAAATTAAATGAACATCAAAATGTCACTATGTCCCAATTTTAATAGTCCAGTCCTGTGCAGAGTGAAAAATCAGTAGAAACCTGGGTTAACAGATCTCCATGGGTGTAAGAGGGATCAAACTGATGTGAACATCGGAGGAGGATAAGGTTAGCTGTGATTCCACAATGGTTGAATTGATATTAGTTGACAATATTAATTGATTAAGTTATTTGATATTCACCGCTCTCACATGCAGGGCTATCTGTAGACTCATAGTGCATGTCAGCATCTTCAAACAGAGAGGAAACCTGAGGAGAGGGAGGTTTCAAATCAATGAAATGTGATTATTCTTCGGTCTAAGAAATGTTACAGTTTAGCAGAAGTAAATCTTGTACAGTATTACAAATGTGGTGTTTACAAAGTCACTAAATTTATGACACAGAATTTTATTTCTTTTGACATCTACAAGACAGCATAACTGCAGTTTACAAGAGTGATCAACACACAGTGTAAAACTAGTTATTGTCCACTGCACTATCTGTGGCATTGCTGACCATTGTTATTAATTTCAATAAACTGAAGTCATGACACAAACTAACATTAAACCAGGTCCAGACTGAAGGATGATACTACTCTGACTGCAAACATTAAAACCAGTGAAAAGAATTTGGACAGCCTTTATCCTTTTCAAAATGGACTCAAATCGACAATACAAAGCTGTTCAAAAATTCAGCCCCTATACTGACAGTCCTGCTCAAAGAAACCGCTACCATAGTTGGAGGCTGCATTGAAAAATGGATAAATGTTACACTGGTGCATGTTCTATCCAGTATATAGTACTGTACGGGGAAATTATAGTACTGCCTATAAGACTGTAAAGTGTGTGCACTATATCAACCATTTGTTAGATATCCTGATTACATTTAAATTCCTGCTTCATTGGATTTTCCAGTTTGTCGGTAAATTAATTGCTCAAATATAGTAAGAAAAATTTGCCGGTTGACTTTGAGTCATTTTACCAAAATAAAGGCTGAGTGCTCAAGCATGCAGCTTCCATGCTCTGAAAGATCAATTAAAACCTAACAGCTGCTCACCGTTAACATGTTAAACCACGATAGACAGATGGACAACAATTCCCACTGCTGGAATTAATTATTCCATATTGATTAGCAGTTGTTTGAAGTCTTTTGACGCCTTACTGTTTGTGTTTCAATAGGGTGTGTGTTGGTTTGTTTTTTAGTTTCCCTGTAAGTTGCTAATTATGTTTCAGGCACATCTATTTCGTGGAAGCAATTTGGCATTTTCATTTCAAGTCATTAAATATTCCTTTGGGAACGCAAAGTGTGATGTTTTGTGAGATACGCAGAGCATTGTTCGAAGCTTCTGCAGCTTCTTGTCATTTTAGAGCAGCTCATTAAACAGAAACACATGATGAAACAATGCAATAAATTATTTTAAACTGATTTGTACCAACCAAGTGGGAACAATAATTTATGCAATGAAAGGTTATTCCTCAACCTATTTTAAAATTGTTTTGTGTGCCAATGACGTGTTTAATGTTTTTGGGGATGTAAAAGTTCTGGTCATTATGTTTAGTAATGTGATAAACACATTCTTTTCAAACAAATTGACACTGCACCTCCATACAGTGACCAGAGAAATTGCTTTCTCTTTAGTGACATTTCTTATGTTCTTGTGACATATAGTAGTAACTATAACACTAATGCAATATAGATTGCCTATGTTTCTTTACTGATGTAGAAAATACCTTTTCCATGTTTCTGAAATGGCACTTTTAGATTGCTGAGAGTTGGTGCAAGACTTCAATGTCCCAAGCTGCCCTTTTTTACTAATTGAGGTTTCTAATTCTTTCCCAATTTTTCATTTTCATTGTATGGGGGCAATGACTGGTGCTATAATGCAGTTCCATGGACCTTGACTATCCTTCAGAATCTCACCTGAGTCACCAATTTCCATTTGTGGATCTCAACAATGAATTCAGGCAGGCTTTTCGCATGTGGGAAAAATCCTGGTAAAATTCGACCCAATCCTCACTTAATGTCCATAAACATACACTTTCCAGTGCTAACCAGGAGCAGAAACTCTGATAAAAACAATAAACTACTGCGGATGCTGGAAATCCAAAACAAAAACAGAATTACCTGGAAAAACTCAGCAGGTCTGGCAGCATCGGTGGAGAAGAAAAGAGTTGACGTTTCGAGTCCTCACGACCCTTCAACAGAAACTCTCCTTTTTCCCCAATTCTCTGACTTATAGTAGCCCCTCCCTCATTCTAGCTAACTCAGCAGGGATGGAAGGATCAATTGTGAAAGCTTCCTTGTCTGTTTGGTTTGATCTTGCATGCTATACAGTAGATTTGCCAAATGAATTGTCAAGCGATCTAATTGCTAATAGTTCAATTTTCATTCATTTCTTTCAATCTGTGCACATAAACACCCATGAGCTGTGCATCCATGAAGATTGTTTAATAGCACTAACTAGAGGTATTTTGGCCCCAGCTACACTCCCTATGTTACCTTAAATGGAACAAATGATCAGAGTTAGTATTAATACTGTTCCAGCAAGCTCATCCATTATACTTGCATCAAGGCTTTATGGTAACAAAAAATACATATAGAGCAGAAAAACAGTAGTGGATATGGGGTTTCATTCCGAGATGCCTTATTATTCATGATGACTTTGTATATCATCGTGCTCTACTTAAGCCCTATGCCATCCACAGACGTTTGCCAGGTTTCTCTAAACTGCTTATAGCTTGATATATTTAGCAAGCAGCCTGCAAAAGGAGACATCAGGGAAGGGAAACTTAAAATGTACAGTGGGCCTAGTGACCTCAAAATTTTATAATTGTGGAGATGTGTGTTGAGAAAAATTACAAAGAACTCAAGACAGAGTAAAACTTCAACAATAGCAATCTACAGAATGTCTTAAAGTATCGGTGTGAAGAAAACATTGCATGCCAAAGAAGTAGTACAGAAAGTAAAACTTTTAAGTCAAAATAAAGGTTAACCCTGATCCTTCTAGTGTGAAATAATAAAGCATTTATCAACCTTACATTTCCATCACTTATTTTTCCAGTAGCAAAGATTTTACCAATTTCCTTGCACCCCACCCCAACCCCACCCTCCTTTTCCCAATCTCTACTGAAGACATTGATCTCTTCACTGGGTTACAGTTCCATGGGTGTGAATGCCCTCGGTTAGCATGCCCAAATGGCCATTATTTATGTGTCCAAACTATTCCACCGTGCAATCCACCACAACTGAGCCAAAACCTGTCCTCACCTGACAGTTGCACACACAAGATTCCAGAAGGCGTCACCGTACAGTAACCAGGAATTGGAACTTCGGCCCAGTTTCCTCATTCTAATCCAGGATATTGAGACAGGGATTATAGTACTGTAGAACTCCAGCTGTGGTCAGTTTAAGGCATGAGTCAGGGATTGAATCCTGGGCTCTTCCTTGCCTAGATAGACTCACTGAACCATCCATTGAGAGAGAGTAAAGATTTTTCTTAACAGATGTTGAGTATAACAATACATAAAATATCCAGAGTGTTATTCTATTTTTAAAGGTTGTTGGGAATCCTTGAAATGAGCAAAGAGAGAATGAGAGTTCGCTCACTCATGATATTATTCATATAACCAAGATATTATACCTTGTTTACATTAAATGTTCTTGAAAACTGCAAATCTTTATTGATTCTTGGTTAACAATACCTAAAACCATCCAGTGTTGGTTTTGATAGCAACAATTATGTAAACAAAACAAATAATGTTATATCAACAAAAAATAAATTATTTAGGTACAAAATGTTACAGGTTCAATTTTCATGCAAGTTATTCTACTTGGGTATAGTGTCACTAATTATTCCTATAAGCAGACCTTGTCATCTCATGGTCCAGAGTGTCTTTATCTGCCCAATATGTAGACAAATCACAAACAGAGATGGCTTGCCAGTTTACTGAAAGTATTACATGATATCATGAAATGCTCCTCATCTTCTGTAGACAGTTTGAAAATACACTTCATCTGACTAAGAGCAAAGGCTATAAAGCATAAAGCTGTCTAACATTGGACAGGATTCAGTGCAAGACAATATATATAATAAATTTTACTAACCTCTGCAATATATCAAATTAATGAAAATGCTTTCACCTAAACTAGCTAAGCTACAAGAAAACAAATGTTCACTTCTTATGTGTTGAATCTCTGTCTCGCTCCACAGCTGGCTGCAGACTATGGATTGATAAATGATGTTCAGGTAGCCCAATATAGAAACCCCTGACAGCAATGTCCATCAAAATGATTGCAAAGAATTATTGGTCTTGTCCTGTGTCTTCACCCTAGACACAGTTGTCAATCAAGAATCAGTATCTCCAGGCCCCAGGAAATCAATCATTTAGGACGTTTTGGAAGTGAGTGACAGGACCCGTTTCACCGAACTGTGCCAAATGCTTTGAATAGCCTGCTAGACAGGCCTTCTTTCATATGCAGTGGCCACAATCAAGCCCTGCATACCAAGAACCTCCAGAGGTATGCATGTCTCTGCCTTGCTCTTAAATGAGAATACTTGTCACACAGTAACTCAAACCCCTCCAGCCCACAGAAGACAACTGGCAATAACTGATCTTAACCTTTTATGTACTATTTTCAGTATAAAAGAATACTCCATCAATATCTTGATAATTTGAATAATATCACGAGGGAACTAAGTCACGCCCTCATTCTTTCTTTGCACAATCCAAGGAACCCCAACAACCTTTAAATATAGAATCATTCTCTAATGTTTTTTTGTCCAATAGCCCTAGCAAATTAGATTTCAGTACCTGTACCAAACCACTGTCGCTACCCTCCCTGTCTGAAACGTTTATTAAAGTTACTTAAAGTCTGTAGACTTGACATTGTTGTGCTCACTAAACTTAAGCAAAAGAAATTGAGCAAAAAATGTTGAGGGGGTAGCAGCAGTGGATGCTTTATTCATGTTTTGTAATGTCCAGAACATTCCTACCACCCTGTTAAAGGAATTTAAAAGATCTAACAAGGAGTGTTAAAGAGAGCCAGTTCAGCTAGAAAAAGACCTTGTTAAATGTCATTAATGAATTCATGCATCACGCAACAGCCTGCAGCTGCACAATCAAATCAAAAACTGAGTCTTTTACACCAGATGGAGTCGGAACTTAATGGCCAGCAGTTCCTGACTCTGCGCTTCCTTCTCCACAACTTTATCATCCATTTATTTCAATGCAAGGAAAAGCAAGGGTTCCCCTCATGGGTTTAACAAATGGGAAGATGTCAAATTATGAACACAGTCGCTCAACAAAATTGTGCCTCACGGAATTAGAGGGGCGGCATCAGTTTGGATAAAACATTGGCTTAAGGACAGAAAACAATGAGTCATAGTAAATCATTAGTTTTCAGATTTGAGAATGGTAGCCATGTTTCTCAGAGGTCAGCGCCAGGTAGGGTTGCCAACTCCGGCTGGTCATGTTCTGGGAGGCGTCTGGGGAAGCGATGTCACAGAAAGCCGGTGGCATGGCACGAGCAGGTTCTAAGGGGACACAAGAGAGGAAAACAAACCAACTTTAATTAGGCAAATGGAATGAGTTTGCAGTGAGGGTGAATTATGATCGAAGTTTAAAGGAAATAAAAGGTTTAAGCACTCTTAAGGGACTTGATGCCAGATCAAATGCCATTTCAAACAGGGACTTTAAAAGCTGCTAAAACTGAGGAGAAAATAATTTTTTTCTCTTGCTCCATCTCTGTTTTTAATGAAATGAAGTGATTCGAAACCCTGCCCATTGCACTTGGACTAACGCTCACTGCTTGTGCCCGATCCCTCAATGAAATTCAAACCCCACCAATCCCATTGCAGCCAATTAAAACACTAGCCAATCAAAGTCCTCCTGAAACAAAAACAAAAACAAAAATAGCTGGAAAAACTCAGCAGGTCTGACAGCATCTGTGGAGAGGAAGACAGAGTTAACGTTTCGAGTCCCTATGACTCTTCATCAGAACTAAAGAAAAATAGAAATGAGGTGAAATATAAGCTGTTTGAGGGGAGTGGGAGGTGGAGCTGGATAAAGAGCCAGTGATAGGTGGAGGCAAAGAAGAGATTGCCAAAGATGTCATAGACAAAAGGACAAAGGGGTGTTGACGGTGGTGATATTAGCTAAAGGATGTGCTAATGGTGACATTAAGGGTAGAAAGCAGGACGAGCAAGTGACAGTTGGCCCTAGTGGGGGTGGGGTAGATGGAAGGGATTGAAATAGGCTAAAAGGTGGAGATAAAACAATGAATGGAAATAATTTTAAAAATAATAATAGAAATAGATGGGAAAAGAAAAATATATTTTAAAAATATATAAATTATTAGAAAAAAGGGGGATCAGAAAGGGGGTGGGGATGGAGGAGAGAGTTCATGATCTGAAATTGTTGAACTCAATGTTAAGTCCGGAAGGCTGTAAAGTGCCTAATCGGAAGATGAGGTGCTGTTCCTCCAGTTTGCGTTGAGCTTCACTGGAACATTGCAGCAGGCCAAGGATGGACATGTGGGCATGAGAGCAGGGTGGAATGTTGAAATGGCAAGCGACAGGGAGGTCTGGGTAATGCTTGCGGACAGACCGAAGGTGTTCTGCAAAGCGGTCACCCAGTCTGCGTTTGGCCTCTCCAATGTAGAGGAAACCGCATTGGGAGCAGCGAATGCAGTAGACTAAATTGAGGGAAGTGCAAGTGAAATGCTGCTGCACTTGAAAGGAGTGTTTGGGCCCTTGGACGGTGAGGAGGGGGGAAGTAAAGGGGCAGGTGTTGTACCTTCTGCGGTTGCATGGGAAGGTGCCGTGGGAGGGGGTTGAGGTGTAGGGGGTGATGGAGGAGTGGACAGGGTGTCCCGGAGGGAATGGTCCCTACGGAATGCCGACAGGGGGGTATGAAGGGAAGATGTGTTTGGTGGTGGCATCAAAGTCCTCCTGACTTTTTTTCAGTCTAAGGTTTGAATTTGATTGGGCAGTGCTGCGCTGGATGTGATGTCACCGTGTGGCAATGCCTGATGATGGGAGTTGTAGTTTCTTCTCCTTCTTGGTGGTTGTTTGTGATGAATAATGGGACTGATTTGTTTGAAATACCATTTTAAAATCTCCCGGATTGCTTTCTGTGGCCACCAGGACATTGATGCCCATTCCGGGAATGTTGGCAACCCTAGTGCGAGGCATGCTGCATTTTTTGACATATATAAGTGACTTGGATAATGGATATTAACACAGAGTGAATTCTCTAAATTTGCTGATGATGCCAAACTTGGAAGAGTGGCAAACGACGAGGATGATTCCAATCGACTACAAGAGGACATTGGCCAGGATATTTTGGATGGCAGGGCTTCCCATCCCGCCATCTGAAGAGTTGGCGGGGAACGCATCCCCGATGACACTGCCTGCCCTGCAGCCATTTCACGCTCGAATGACTGTCAATTGGCTGCAGGCGGCACTTCCGCCCCTCATTCGGGAGGAAGTCCCACCTTCGAGAGCTGCTGGCCAACCTGATTGGCTGGCAGCCCTCTAGTTCCTACAGCGACAGGAGCTGCAGTGGACAGAAGAGGAGCTTCATGAAGACAATGGAACCCAAGTCCCAGGAATGGGTGGAAAGGTTAGTTTTTGGGTTTTCGGGGTGGGAGGGTAGGGAAAGCCTGGGCGGTGGTGGAGAGTGGGGGATTGGGGCGTCAGGGGAGAGGCCAGTGGGGGAGGGAGGTCCAGCGGCCAACGGGCCTTAAAGTGGAGGGGCAGGGGGGCCACCCAAAGTTAAAGAAGGGGGTTTCTGATGAAGATGCCCCCCCTTCCCACCCAAGGGCTGATCATTTTGAGCTTCCTCCACATCCTAAAAATTGAGGCTGGGTGGGAAACGGTCAATAATTGGCCACTTAAGGGCCTCAACAGGTGGAAGGTTGGCCGGCCCATCCGAGGCCTCACCCACCCCAGTGTAAAATCGCTGAGAGGTCAGGGTGGGCGGGAACCCAGCGGGAAGCACAGTCACCCTATTTCACGCTCCCCCCTTGCCTAAAAACCCACCGGTGGGGGAGTGTGAGATTCAGGCCATAGAATAGAAGAATGGGCAGAGAAATGGGAGATGGAATTTAATACAGAGAAGTGTAAGGTGATGCATTTTGGCAGAAGGGGAAGCAATATAGATTTAATGGCGTGTGCAGGGAGCTCACTGCTGACAAGGGTGATGGAACAGAAACGATCAATGATTTCAAAAGGAAATTGGATGGACACTTGAAGGAAATAAACATGCAAGACTTTGGGGATAAAGCAGGGGAGTGGGACTGACTGGTTTGCTCTACAAAGAGCCAGGATGGACTCGGATGGGCTGAATGGCTACCTTCTATGCCATAAATGACTCTATGGCTCTAGTGATAAAAGAAGTGTAAGGAGATTTTCTGCCTGAAATACAGAGACCATTAGCAGGTATGTCACAGCGAGCAGGAGGAGCAGGTATCTCTGGAGCAGCAGGGGCGATAGAAGGCACAAAACATAGTAGCTATGGCCCCAGGCACTGTGTACTCTGTGTGTGAAGTTTCAGACACATCACTGACTTTGTGCGGTTTGTCCACAAGACTTGTCTGGAAGTCTGCAAATCAGCATTAGTAGAGAAGGTCATCAGCAGTCCTTAGTTTTTATGGCTTAGAATGCTCCAGGATCCTGGATGACTTACCTCGGCTGTTAGCCCCTTGTTTTGTCTTTTGGACATTTGATGCTTCATTTTCTGTTCAATTAAAGCAAACAGACTGTAAGAAATGTAGGGCCAAATCTTTCGTTCTCCGGATGGTTGGAGACTGGATGCACGATTGGGCCCTATGGAAGTCTTGAGGCATGGAACTCTGTGGGAAATGCCCGGGAAGTTTCAACTTTTTGTGGGTAATACCCCTACTTCCCGGGATCCTCTACAAATGTCTCTTATTCTGAGTTAAACTTGGAGGCAGGGGACAGTTCCGATGTACTAATCTGGATAGTTGCCCAGGAAAAGTTAGACAGATTAAAACCTAGCCTAACACCTGGGCAACGACAGAACAGACCCCACTCCCCAATCACTCACACTGACCCCCTGAATACCCACCCTGGCCCCTGACTAGCCCCCCGGCCCCTGACTAGCCCCCTGACTATCCCCGACTCCACCTCCTGACCTGACCAGGCCCGACTACCCCTCACAACCACGATACCTCTCTAATTATCCCCTGACCATGCTCCAGTCCCAACCTGAATGCCCGTCCAAACCATGCTAACCCCCCAACCGCCCAACTGCCCCACAGAACACCCTGACTACCTCCAACTCAACCCCAGTGCCCACCCAACCACCCAATTACCCCTGACCCTCAACAAACTCCCAAACCTGACCTGACTAACCTCCTCTGACCCAACTAGCCCCAACCTGACATGACTACCCTGCCTGACCACCCGACTACGCCCGACCTGACACGACTACCCCTCCCGAACACCCAACTACCCCCTGACCTGACATGACTGCCCATCCCGACTGCCCAATTATGTCCCGAGCCATCCACTCACTTACCTACCCACCTCACTCAGCTACCCACCCTTCCCACTTATCCACCTCCCACCTCCCAACTCACCCACCTAACCATCTCACCCACCTTAAGAATTGACATATGGCAGCTGGTGCTGTAAAAAGGGGGTGTATCCTGTCTTCTGCACTCCGCATTTCTGGAACAGCCTGGCTTGGAAGACCCTGGAAGAAATGTGGAGCAGAGTCCATCCGGGGATATTTTCGAGCAGAGCAGCTCCAATGATGAGTACCATTCCTGGGAAGATCCTGGCCGTTATTTCAAAAGAAGGTCAACCACTACTTTCCCAAGAGCTACTAGAGATTGGCGATGCTAGCAATGCCCACATCCCCAAAAATATATATTTGAAAGTGTCCTTAAGCCCTCTGAAGCATTCTTTTAATGAGAGCCATATTTCTTTTGAATTCCTTTACTGTTGTAAAATGTTTTACTTAGATTTGTTCCATCTATTAAATTTTATTTTAAACAAGGATTAAAATAGAATTATCCAAGCGGATTTAATCTAGGAAAATATGCGGTTCCTGTGGGTCATTGCCCTGTGTTACACTGTACTGCTTTGAATGTTCTCCCAAATTGCCATAGTAGTGCAGTATTTTATTTACATGGCCCTCGTTCCTGAATGACATACAATAAAATCCCACAGTAGAAATAATACGGCCAAGTGATTTTACAATTACTTTAACCTCATTCTTGAATGTGGAAAGCAAATGCCAGAGTCAAGGCTGCTGTGTGGCACAGTGCCTCAATGTCCCAGCATACTGCACAACAGCAGGTTCAAATTGCCACATGCTGAGTTTCCAATATTACAGGGGCTGTCAAAGGTTGTGGAGAGATTCATGGCCCTTAACATTTGGTTGTTTGGAGTAAGGGAGATTATGTAATGAAAAGTAATTTCTTAGGGAGGCAATTGCGTTTGGACAAGAATAGATAATACATATCCAGGATGAAGGCCACAAAAGACACTGTACTCTTGCACAACGTTTTCAGCACTTAGAAAACTGCTCTAACTTTTTGTTGGTTCTGTTAACTACCTAATACTCTGCTGTACTCTAAACCAATGGGAATTCAGAGATTTAAGTGCTTTTTATGAAATAATATATAAAACGCACACTGATGTCAGAGATTGATCTTTGCTGCAAAATATATATAAAACATGTCTCCCCAACACAGATAAAATTATGTACCTAATAGCTATAATGAAGGAGATAATTTATAGCTGAGGTGGAGCAGCAGTTAGCGCTGCTGCCTCACAGCTCCAGGGACGCGGGTTTGAGTCTGACCTTGGGTGTCTGTCTGTGCGCAGTTTGCACGTTCTCCCCGTGTCCGTGTGGGTTTCCACCGGGTGGTCCGGTTTCTTCCCACCGTCCAAAGACGTGCTGGTTAGGGTAGATTGGCTATGGTTAAGTTGCCCCTTAGGGCGGAATTTTCTGTGCCTGCCTGGCAGCGGGCATGGAAGGTGGTGTGCATGGACAATGTGGCGCGTTCGGTTTCACGATGGCAAGAAGGCAGGTCGCGATCGCCTGCTCAGCCCGCCAACAGCGGTCCGCGCTTTTTGCCAACGGTCGTCAGGGAGCTCATTGTAATACATCAGCATATCATTATATGGCCATCTTGCCAGGCTTTTGGACGTCCACCAGATCGTCCATCCACCTAGGTGGGAAAGCACGCCGACATATTTCACAACGGCACACAGGCAACGTGCACTTGGCGGTCTTCGCTTTGGGGGAACTGAGGTGAGTGAGCAGAATCGTTTTCCACAGCTCACAAGGGTCGCCTGTTGCTTTGCAGGTTTCAGGGGCACCAGGAGGCCTGGGTGAAGTCCTGCCCTGCCACGGAGGTGACTGTTGTCGGGGGTTGGGTGGGAGGGGGGTGGGGGGGGGGGGGGGGGCGCGGGGGGTGGAATATGGGGGTGGGTGGTGTCTGTGGGCAATTACTGTCCAGCCTCAGAGGTGACTGTTGTCAGGGGGAGGAGGGCCGCAACTGCTGCCCTGGTGTTGGATCCTGCACTCAAGAAATCGAGGTGGGGGTCAGGGTAAGCGAGGGGAGTGGCCACGCATTAGGGACACCTGTATAAACTGACCATGCCTCTGCAGTTGAGACAGATCAGGCACAGCCACAGTGATATGATTGGGGTCGGGCTCCCAGCCTGCCCGCCCATGCAAGCAACGCGGAGGCACCAAAGGGCCACCAAGCGCTCCAGACCTTACCCGCACCCCCCAGCACAGACTGCGAGTCTGCGACCACTTTATTGGATCGTGGAGTTGTTGAACTGCACACGTTGTATAATCTCATCACCGACACTGGCCATGTAGCAGTCACTGCTGGATGCACTCACAACCTTTTGGAATCTCAGCGCCCCGGTTAGGATCTGCATCCCCCACATCGCAGATTGACAGAGCAGCCATGCAATGCACTCATTTGTGGCCATCCGAGGGGTGGCCAGCATTCTCTGGGAAGTGTTAATGGGCCAGGAAAGGTGTTAAGTTCATCCATGTTAACCACATCTCTCTTTTTTTCAAGCCACAGGAGGAGTACATCAGGATCATGGATCCTGGTGACCTAGCTGTATGCCTGATGGCCTACAGAGAGCAGAGAAGACTGAGACTCCTGGCTGCACAAAGGCAGGAGCAGCAACCTCACGAAGAAGGGGCATCAGGAGCTCCCACACACGCTGCCCAGGAGCGACAGCGAGCCGTGGCTGGTTGGCGCCTAGCGTCACCCAGGGTCTATAGACGCCGCTTGTCATTCCTGCAGATGACCAAGAACCAGTGTCGCCGAAGACTGTGTATGTTTAGGGACCTGCTGGCTCACATCTGCCACTTACTGCAGGACTTGGCGCCAAGGGGACATGGAGGGCATCCACGGCCAGTGGCTGTGAAAGTGACGGCAGTGCTTAATTTCTATGCCAGTGGCTCCTTTCAGGGTTCCACAGGTGACCTCTGTGGGATTTCAAAATGCGCCACTCACAAATGCATCCACGAGGTCACGGATGCCACGACTTTGTGCATTTCGCCTGGGACCGGGACAGCCAGGATGCAAGGACCATTGGATTTGCTCTGATCTCGAGATTCCCACAGGTGAAGGGTGCGATCGACTGCACCCATGTGGCGCTCAGGTCTCCATCGCTACACACGGTGGACTACATCAACTGCAAGGGATTCCACTCACTGAGTGTGCAGCTGGTATGCAAACACCAGAAATGCATCCTGCAGGTGTGCACACGGTTTCCAGCGATTGTGCACAACGCCTATATCCTCAGTCGCTCACAAATCCCTGGAGTTTTTCAGGGTCCACAGAGGCTGCAGTGTTAGCTCCTTGGGGACAAGGGCTACCCGCAGAGGCCGTGGCTGATGACACCTGTGCAGCGGCCTCAGACTGCAGCAGAGCGATGGTATAACGAGGCTCATGCAGCAGCTCACAACTTGGTGGAGCAAATCATCGGGATGCTGAAGATGCAGTTCTGATGCCTGGACCGGTCTGGTGGAGCCCTGCAATATAGTCCACAGAGGGTGTCACGCATCGTCGTCGCCTGCTGCGCCCTTTACAACCTGGCCCTGCAACGGGGAGAGTAGCTGGCAGAGGAGGAGATGGTGGAGCTGCACGTCTCCTCCGATGAGGAGGACGCTGATGGGGATGAGGCTGATGAAGTCCTTGGAAAGGCGATGATGATGGGGATGAGACCCTCGCACTGGCTAGATGAGGCAGGCACACTCGGGAGGCCCTCATAGCTGCTAGATTTTTGGAGGATGATGACGACATGTAGTGAGGTGACCCCATAGATCCTCACATTGCAGTTGTGAACGTTTGACTCCAGATTGGCTTATGGCAGCATGAATACCCTCTGTGAGAATGCTCCTGTCATGGAGATGCAGATGGGGCCCTAATTGTCACTCGATTGTAGGAGGATAATGACAACATGCAGTGAGGACACTCCATAAATCTTCATATAGCCTCTGAGAATGTCTGACTCCTGTCTGGCCGAGGGCAGATCGCTTGCGCTCTGTGATCAGGGCCATATTATAGAGACGCAGCCATGAAACATTAGAATCACCTGATCCTTTATCCGTCTTCAGCACCTGAGCCCTTCAGGAGCACAGCATCACTGGTCACAGATGCTGAAAAGATGGGGGCCAGCCCCACCTTAAAGGTGCTGAGAGCGCACAGAGAGAATGACAGAACTCTGTGGCGCCTGCCCACGACATTCTGGCAGCAACGACAAGCACCATCGAGGTGCAGGAATCAGTAATCGGTCCAGGGAGTGTGAGGCTGGACCATCACTTTGCTCTGAAGGTTACACACTGCACAGGGAAGAGACCTTGGACTGAGACACCCGCCTTTATCTTGTGCAAAAAGGTTACACATCTGAGTAACAAGAACGCTGCTCATCAGAACAAGGAGCCATAGGCAGGAAGACAATCTTGGGAGCTCATTGACAATAGTGAACAGTATGTACAAGTGATTAACCCCCGTGCCCAGGCTGTGCAACTAATTCTCCTTAACTTTCCTAACCCTGTCGCTACGTCCTGGTGCTCTCCAGGCACCCACAGCAGAGGTGGAGGCAGCCTGCTGACTGTGACGCCCTGTCTGTGATGATTTTGGCAGGCGTCCTCTGGAAGGCCGAGACTTGGAGGGCCCCGGCCTGCTTTCGGGGTCCTGCTGTGTGGCAGTGGCACCCTCCTCAGCCTGAGAAGCTGGATCTGCGGAGGTCACAGAAAGAGGGGATTCGTATTGGCTGGATACTCTCAGAGTCAACTGGATGGATGGGCCCGGAGTGTGCACCTGCTGATCCTCCTCCCTATGGATGCCTGGGAGCTCAAGGCTGACTCCTTGAGGAGAAGGGGAAGCTGGAGTGAGATCGAGCTGCCCCGCACCCTTCTCACATTGACACTGTTGGAGGCCAACTATGGCATCAGCGATGGAGTTCAGCCCACGCAGCACTGCAGGAGCGAAGGACCCCAGACCAAGGTCTCCATGCGGCCACCACCCTGCCAGTGTTGACCTCAGTGCATGGGCATGCTGGCGCTCTCACCTCAGCCAGAAGGCGGACGGCCTTGTGCCTTGCAATCTGAGGAGTGCGGCGGACATCCCTTCTTGATGTTCCCGAGCTTGCCTTTGCAGCTCCAGCAACTGTGACATGACCGAGTCCAGATGCTCGTCATCTGACTCAGACTCAGCAATGTTTTGGCCTCTAGCAGTCCCCTGAATGCCGGACACCTGGGAAGTCCCTGCTACCGCCTGCTGTGGATCAGAAAGTGCGATGTGCTCACCAGATTGTGATCCCGGGGCTACTCTAAAGCTATGTCCCACCGGGGTGTGTGTCTTTGTGCTGGTGGAGGGTGTGGGTGAGCACTGTGACAGGACTTCAGGGAGGGTCCTTCCAGATTCCTCGCCAGAGGTTTCTTCGGGGCTTCACTGGAGGCCCTGAGTCATGGACTCCATCATCTGTTTGGCAGATGTGCTTGCGAAAGCAAGGGGAGATAATTAGTGCATGGCAGTGGCCTGTGAAACAGTGGAACTGTGAAACTGGCAGCGAGTGAGACCCCTGTGGATGTGTGATGGGTTTGTGGGTGCATTATTTGGGAGTGATGAAAAGAGTGACTTACCCTGGCGGAATGGAGGAGATCATTCATCCTTTTGTGGCACTGGGTGGCTGTCCTCGTCTGAAGGGCATTGGCGCTGACCACCGCTGCCACTGCCTCCCAAGCTGGATTGGTCACGTTGCTGCCCATCCTGCGGCCAGAGTGAGGGTAGAACACATCCTGGCCGGCCTCCACGGCATCCAGCAGTCGCTCAAGGGACCTGTCGTTGAAGCGGGGGGCTGTGGTCTTTTTTCCTCAGCTGGCCATGTCTTCCGGGCAGCAGTGGTGAGCTGAAAGCAATGAGCACTGTGCTTGCAGCTGGACTTTAAACATGGTGCCTGGAGTGATGTGGCAGCGGGGCAATGGCCAGAGGGTGAATAACAGCCCACCCGCTATGGAAATGGCGTGTTTCTTGGGAATGCATAAATAATGAGGCGGGTTTGGGACAATACGGCATGAAAACCCACCATTGCGACCGGCGGGTAAACGTCATTTTACCCATCCATTACTGCACTTAGTGCAAATCTGGGAAAATTCCGCCCTTAGCATGAGTGTGTATGCGAGTGTATGCCCTGTGATAGACAGGCATCCATGGTGTACCCTGTCTAGTGCCCATTGCCTGTTAGGATAGGCTCTGAATCTTTGCAACCCTGAATTGGATAAAGCAGTTCTGGAAAAGTGAGAGAATTTATAGCCAAAATGCTTAATAATATTTCTAGTATTATTATTACCTACACATGCTTGTCTGGATAAACAGTTCAAATCGTTAACATTGACAGATGTGCAGGATGTGTTCTACCCTCGCTCTGGCTGCAGGATGGGCAGCAACGTGACCAATCCAGCTTGGGGGGCAGCGGCAGCGGTGGTCAGCGCCAATGCCCTTCAGAAGAGAACAGCTAAACATCTGAGCAGAGGCGCTGATCATTTACTGCAACTTGGAAATGATGAGCCTGACCCTCAGGACTGCCTGTCACTCCAACTCGCTCAATCTTCTGCTGCACAGAGGCACTTAGTGGTGGTGCTGTCTGTCTTGTGGAAAGAAAATCCAATGGTATGGGAATCCAGTTTTAAATTACACCTCCTGTTTGCCAGTCAGCAAGTTCACAGCCTCGACCATTAGTATCTTCCAACATGAAGTGCAATATGTGGAGGTGACTGCTTCACTGTAGGAGAAAGAAAGCAAAGCAATAAACAAGGAGAAAGTTGGTGTATAACAATTCTTGTAAGGACTGCCTAATGTTACCGGTGTAGTCTGAGATACAATTGGCTGTTTTATAGTCTAGAAATAAGTAACATTTGGGCATCAATAACTTTTCCCAGTGCTAGGAAACAGAATACTTTCATCTATTTCATGTTTCAGTGTCAGTGTGCCTGCAGATCAGTATAGCATTTCCCTGACCTTTAACCTTAACCTCAGATGAGAACCCATACTCCACCAGTGTAACCTCAAAAAACGATTTCCACATCAGATCTTCTTCTGGCCCCTCTGACTGAGCTTTCTGCTTTAATGTCTGACTAGGAAGAGTTAATCTGTCGGCCATAATAAAAACAGCAAATGCTGGAAACACTCAGCAGGTCTGGCAACATCAGTGGAGAGAGAAACAGTTAATGTTTCAGGTCAGTGCTTAAGTTAGTGAGGACTGACTCGTCCCTGCTCCAGACCTGCAGTGGCAGGAAAGTTTTTCAGGTGTACACACCTTCCAAGCAGGCATGGGAGTGCATACACTTCCAATGGGAAGTACACGAACCACCATATTAACAAGGACAAGAGGCATTTTTTACCTGTGCCTGAAGCAGATGTTGGAGCCGTTACATATGCCAATGAGCTTCAGGCCCCTACTACAAGTTTGGTTTGGCACGAGACAGTGAACAGCAGAAAAACCAATAAGCAGCACATAAATTAAAAAAAGCTAACTAGTCATTCCCGCACCCAAAATCCCTGCCCACTGTCTACCAGGCATCCTGACCTCTGACCTTTGACCCCTGACCCAGAAAACCATGAACTTTAGATCATCCTCCCCGACCGCCGACCCCAACAGCTAGATTCACCCAAGCTCCTGTGGATCCCTGGACCTGAAAACCAAGATTCACGATCTTCCACACAACCCCCAACAATCGGGCTCCCTGATCTTGCTAGTTCTCCGAAACCTTTGTAGAGGCTCAACAGCCCAAACCTTAACTACTTATCTCACGCTGCCTTCTTTCACAACATCTTCATCATGATGATGCCTGAGGTCCAATACTAATGGCTTCTTGGGCGCAGGGCAATAATGCTGCCTGTGGGGGGTGGGGTGCACCAAAACTGGGCATGTCCAAATTTAACCTCCATGTATTTCTCATTGTGGAATCATTTGTTTTATATTTTTCTTAATTTTCATATTAACTGCTGTGTAAATTATGTCGAAAGATAGTACCCTCAAATAATATCAAGTTAATCATTCAGTGTTGAGAACGAGGTGAAGTTCCTAAGAGGTACTTCTGATGAATCCATTTTACTGCAGAACGGTACTCAACCTCTTATTGTCATGGAAAGAGAAATTAGCAATTGCAACCCTGCCCGCTTTCCACAGTAATAATCTCCACGTGTCATGATCTCCCCATGTCCTTCTCCATAATAGCTCCGTAGATAGATGCTATGTCTGATGTGGTATTGAATCTTACTGACTAAAAATGTGCCACTTTGTCTGAGATGCAGTGAGTTGGCTGATATAAGTGGTACGTTTGGTCCCAGTGTGCTTGGACTTTGGAGGAGCAAAATGAACCAGGGTTGCCAATTGTGCCTGAACTGATCCCTGTTGGGAAGGTAGTTGTGTGTGGATGTGTGGATCAGGTGGAGTCATGGGTCAGGTTTGACTGTGATTCCATTCCTCCCCTCCCAGAGTCAATTAGCCACCTTAATCTCATAGAGTAAGCATACATTAGGAGACAGAGCACTTTTGTTGAGATACCAGAACTAGAGTGCTGTTGTACTCATGGGACTGTATCACAGGGTGTTCTTGTGAGGAAACATAGTGTGTCATGAGGTATTATCTTAATAATAAAAAATCCCTGTCTATTCCCTGCCAAAGAACGTGTTTGCAGAATGAAATTGGAAACTGAAACCCTTTCAGGTTTAAGGGAACATTTTTACCAGGCTGTTATTCCTCATTCCAGCTGCAGCAAAGACAATTTTTCTGACCTTTTTGCCTTATATTCTTTGTAACTAGCATTTCTGTTCTTCATTTGCCTGACTTTTTCCTTTTGACCTTACACAGTTCTGGTGGATGAAATGGCTCTATTATTTATCTGAGCATTTTTTTTTAATGAATGACAATAGTAGGGTGAAATTGCTGAGCGCGGGCAGTGGGCTGACCTCTCAGCCTAGTGTAATACAGTGATCTTTGTTAATTTGAAAAAGAGGCAGAGCAAGAAAGATGCACAGCAACATCCATACCCACACATATACTGCATTTAACTATTTCTGACTATATTGCCTCAGAATCATGACTTAAGTAATTACTGTATACTTAAATCTATTATAGAATAGAAGTGAGTTAATTCTGGAGATAAGTTCTCTGTAAAATTCCTCTTACATATTAGGAGACTGGTGACATTTGAGTTGATCATGCTGCCAGATCATCTCCCCGAAAGCACTGTATTTCCAATTGACTTTTGATTAAAAACAGCCTCTTGTTTGGGTGATACAAATTTGCTGTCCTTATGATGAAGACTAATGTTACTGTACTGTAAGAGACCTAAGGAGAACATTGAAAGACCAATTGTTTCCATTATAGTAAGTGGCAGAACATTAATTGGTAATCCCATTCAATAGCTGAAAGTAAGAAGATGTTTTCTAACAGATCAGTATTTACCAGAATACAGTACGACACTGACCTCTCACATCCCAAGTGTGTTGAAAAGGGTAAGACATCAAATAATTTGAAATACGATGGTATATTGTGGCACATGGTACAGTAAGCCATAAAATCATTGAATGGTTGTGTCACAGAAGAATTCATCCCATTGTGCTGGTGCTGCCTCTCTGCAAGAGCAACTCAGTTAGTCCCACTCCACTGGCTTTTCCCGATAGCCCTGCACGTTTTTCCCTTCAGATAATTATCCAACTTTCTTTTGAATGTGCCTCCACCACACACTCAGGCAGTGCATTCCAGATCCTAACCACTTGTTGCATAAAAGGGTTTTTCCTCATATTGCCTTTGGTTCTTTTGTCAATCACCTTAAAGCACTGTCCCTTGATTCTCGACCTCCCTATCTACTCTGTCCAGACCCCTCATAATTTTGAACACCTCAATCAAAACTCATCTCAAACTTCTCTTCTCTGAGAACAACCCTGGCTTCTCTAATCTAAATATGGAAAAATAAAGGCGTATATCTGGGGTGCAGGCCGAATACTGGGAAAACAATCAGGCTGAATCCTGATATATCAGGCCTTAGTTTCCTGTTCATGACAGTTGCAATTTGATCAGAATAATTGGAGGAGCTCTAGCAAGGGGAATAGGGCCCTAAAAAAATATTGAATTAGAATGTGTTATGAGGCTATGTCCCTTTATTTTTGAAAACATGATTTTTTTCAACTTCCAACTGACTGGAAATTTTGCAATTTGGACTGAGTCAGAGCAAACTGCTTAAAAATGCAAGGCCACATTCTAAGGTGAAGGTGAAAAAAACCAACAAATCACCCTCAGGGGAGTGTGAAGAGAGAGTCATTTCCTATTCTCCAGACACCCATTGAAACTCATAACCGTCTAAGGAAGAGACATTTAAAAATGCACAATACTGGATATTGAAACAATGGCTACCGCAGACACTTCCTCAAAATCTCTTGGAAATACACAATGGATAAAGTATTTCAAGGCAAGGCTGCCAGCCACTAGAGAGAGATTGCAAGTGACACAGGTGGTATCCAGAAAGTCTTCAGCAGAGGAAACAGGCTGAGAACTGCTCTTTCTCCCTCCCTCTCTTTTGGAATAAGCGTGTCACTCAGTTCGAGAAGGCAGCTCTACCAGAAACTTACCAGTAAATGGAGATCTCGTCATAATTTGAAATATGATGGTATATTGTGGCACATTGTACAGTAAGCCACAAAATCATTGAATGGTTATGGCACACAAGGAGGCCATTCATCCCATCATGGCAGCAGATAGATGGGAACACCACCACCTGGAAGTTCCCTTCCAAGTCACTCACCATCCTGACTTGGAAATATATCACCGTTCCTTCACTGTCGCTGGGTCAAAATCCTGGAACTCCCTTCCTAACAGCACTGAGGGTGTACCTACACCGCAGGGACTGCAGTGGTTCAAGGAGGCAGCTTCACCACCACCTTCTCAAGGGCAACTAGGGATGGGCAATAAACGCTGGCCCAGCCAGTGAAGCCCACATCCCGTGAGTGAATAAAAAATAAATAAAATAATTGCAACATGTTCTTCATCTGACTGCATCCAAGAAACCAGCTAACCTAAATGAGCCACAAAGTTTAAAATCTACCCCTCAAGGACAATCAAAGTACACTTAACCATATATTCTTTTGCCTTTTTTTCATTGGACTCTAACTCCCCTTATTTCTGATACATGTGTGTGTGTGTGTGGGCCCGAATGACCGTCTGAGGGCTGAATGCTTGACAAACCATTTTTATTATTTTTCTCGCGTTTAGTAGTTAATAAATTTGCTCTTTCTTTGACTCAATGAAATCTGGTTTGATTGGCTCCTTATTGCTCACAGCTTAAATGGTTAAATACATTTTGATTTGGAAAAGGCATATCGTTGTGAAAAATAAACTCAAGCCCTGTTGTGACCAACGGAGGAGGTTGAATAGAGGGGAGCTGGTTCACCCTGTGTCACCTGGTCGTAACAGAAAGGCACGATAGATCAGGAAGGGGAACTGGAGAGAGCAAGAAATGGTAAAGGGGCAAAGGGCAAAGGGAGCAAATGTAGGTGAAACATGTGACCTAAGAACCTCATAGTGAAAGTTAGTCTCTTTGGACAGTGGAATAGAAATAATTTCTTAAAGACTCTATAACAAATAGGTGTTATTTATTTATAATTCCACATTTTTAGTTACTTATGAGCTCTTTAATATACACCTGACTTGTTCTCAGGGGCAAATCCTTGGTCCTGAATTAAGTTTCAAAGCTTAAGTTACCTACGTTTTCTCCTCAATCTTTTCACCTAGGTTGGAAGCATTCCTGGAGGGCAGAGTTTGAGAAGCATTAGAAACCTTGACATCATAAATCAAGTTGCATAGTTAGCTTTGAAGGTTGCACTGTCCCTAAGTTCATTGTATGCTTGTATGGAAACACAACCTCACTACAGTCCTCAACATTCAAGGTGAACATTTTTGTGGTAAATTTTTTTCGGGGCTTCAAAATATAATCAGTTGTAAATAGACACACTGCAGTAACTATGGTAAAATATCTGAGTAGAAAGCCTACAATCAACAACCTGTGGGAGAAAGCGTTATCCAAAAAGACAATGGACAGAATCTTACATTTGGTGTGCGGGGGTGGGCCCGACATGCATGCGCGTAAAATAAGGCGTGGTGACGTCAGGCGTGCGTCCCGATGTCACCGCATGCCATCGCAATATTTCGGAAAGTGGGCGCGCTATGGGTTCAGAGGCGCACCCGCCATTAATTAACGGGCCAGTTAAGGCCCTTGAGACACCAATTGTCTTTGATTTTACGCAGCCCGTGTGATTTTCAGGGTGTTGAACGGGCGCAACGGGTAGGCAGATAGGCCACATTTTCAAAAACCTCATCCACGGGCGGGATAAGAGGGGTGAGTGGGCTCGCTAATGTGAGTTGTTAGTACATTAGATTATTACTTACTGCTGCTTGCTTGTGTGAACGGGACACTTCATTTCATTTCAGAGCTGCTTTGGCAGAAATAACAGGCTTCAGTTCAGGACTCTTGAGGAGTCATAACACTTGGGGCCTTCCCTTACCCTGGGAATGGGGATTGTGGTCTCCGCTGGAGGCACCTCCTGAGGAGGAAGAGAGGGCCAGAAGGGGGAGGAGGAGGCCAGGAGTCCATATTCAGCTTCCAGGGGAGCCACCTGTGGGAGGAGAGGCGCAGGCACATGGAGCGCAGGGCCAACAGGACGTCCAAGGCGGAAGGGGCCGCAGAAAACGCCACTCACCTGCTGCCAGGGTTTACAGGCGGCCATGCAGCTACCTCAATATGTCTGATGTTGCCAAAGGAGGCTCCGCCTCTCAAGGCAGACAATGGCCTCCATCTGTCAGATGATTGGCCCTGAGATCAGCTCCAACTGTGTGGGTGAACACCCCAGGCCAGTGACACTGAAGGTCACAGTGACCCTCAACTTCTATGCCTCTGGCTCTTTCCAGAGGTCAGAGGGCGATCTTTTTGGAGTGTCCCAATCAGCTGTCCACAGTTGTGTCAAGCTGGTGCCAGACGCTCTGTTCAGGCATGCATTGACTTTCATTCATTACCACACAGACGAGGTCAGCCAGGCAGAGCAAGCCAGGGACTTTGCAGCGATTGCTGGCTTCCCCTGCATCCAGGGTGCAAAAGACTGCACACATCCGGTCATCAAGGCACCAGTGAGTGAGCCCGGTGCCTTCATCAACAGGAAGGGCTTCCACTCCATGAACGTGCAGATAGTGTGTGATCACAGGATGCAGGTTCTATGAGTCTGTGCAAGGTAGCCAGGCAGCTCCCATGACGCATACATCCTGAGACACTCCCAGATGCCGAGGCTCTTCAGTGCTCCAGCCCGACTGAATGGATGACTGCTGGGTGACAAGGGCTAACCCCTCAGAAGTTGGCTCATGACGCCTCTCCACCATCCACGAACAGAGGTCGAGCAGCGGTACAATAGGAGCCACGCCTCCACAAGGTCGGTGGTAGAGAAAACCATCGGTCTTCTCAAGATGTGCTTCCGATGCCTGGACTGTTCAGGGGTGCACTGCAATACCTCCCAGGTTGTGTGTCACTGATAGTGGTTGCATGCTGCACTCTCCACGATCTGGCACTGGAAAGGGGGGACGCAGTGGAGGAAGAAGATGTTGATGCAGCTGCTCTGGCAGCAGACGATGAGTCCAGTAGTGAGTCTGAGGACGAGCACGCTCAGGAGAACACTGAGGGGATAGATGCTGACCTGGGCAACCTCCAGGGAGGCAGGGACACCTGGGAGGCTCTGATCCAACACTCTTTCAGCTAGCCTACCAAAGATGAACCACCACCACATGCCAGGGCTGCAGGCTCCAAACTCGCTACCTGAGACCAACATTTGCCTGGTCAGCAATATGAACTATGTGTCATCTCAATAAAGCTCAATGACAAACAGGTCACTCATAACATCATGTGTTCTCCTTCACCTGCAGAACTAATGAAGCACCCAGAGGCTTGTTGAGAGCAAACACATTTACTGCCTTGCAGACTGGCATACAGAAATCAAATTAAATGAAAAGGTGTTCAACATCACACCAACTTAAAAACAACTTAAAAGTGGGGCAAAAGAAAACCACTGGTGATAAGCCCGTGTTGTGCCTAAGGTACTTTACGTTTACGCTTGCAGGTGCTATGTCCAGGTGCTCCCCCCTCGCTGGCACCGGCATTGGAGACAGCCTGCTCACTCTGCTGTCCTGTTGGCCTTGATGACCTTGGCAGGCGTCCTTCTGGCCGGTGGAGCCTGTGCTGGCCCCGCCTGGGAGGGAGCGGCCAGTACCACGGCTGGCATCTCCCCAGTTGCTGTAACCTCTTCGGATGCCACAGTCACTGGCAGAGGGGCGGAGGAGCTGCTGCCATCATCCGGAGTGCCCTGAGAGGAGCAAGCAGAGATGACAGGCAGCTCATGTGCCAACATCAGGTCGCTTTGGACCTCCCTGCTCACCATTGATGGATGGGCACCAAGCTGGGATACTGGGTGCCCAATCCATCTTCCACACTGACAGTGACCACCTGAGGTCATTGCCGGTGTGAAGGCTGCATGTCCGAGTGAATGTCCAGGAAGCCCTGATTGAGCTCCAGGAGCAGCCTCTCCATGAGAGTCACCATTCTCTCCATGGAGGAGGTAGTGCACTCGGCCATTAGGGTCATTACATTATGATGCTCTGCATGGACTCCTCCATCACGGAGACCATGGCACGTATTCCCTCATGTATCTCCACTAGATCCTCCCGCACACCCTGCTGGACTTCCAGCATCTGCTGCCTCAGGGACGACTCCAGAGTCCCATCATCAGCCATCGACTGAGCATGTTCCTGGTCTCCAGCATTCCTCCGACTGCCAGTGCTCTGGGCACTCTCTGCCTCCACCTGTACCTCAAGCGAGTGTGAAGTGCCCTCACCGTTGTGCACCAAGATACTAGCCGATGATCTTATCCCCACCGAGGTGCTGGTGTCTGCGCTGGTGCCGGCCTGGCTGAGAGGGTGTGACGCTGGTGCGTTCATATCATCTGTGCCCTCGAGTGTGCGGCGGTCCCTCAGGATCCTGAGTCCGGGCATGCTCTGGTGAGCCTGAAAGGAAGAACAAGGGCATGCGATTAGTTGAAGTAGTTATACTGTTAATGTGCAAGCCTGGCCCCCGGATCAGGATGCGCTCGTCTCTCCATTATCAATGGGGATTCCATGTTGGAGGCTGAAATCAATATACAGTCAACAGTGGAATGGTTGCAATGACAGACATTGTGATCTCAGTGCACTGCTCTTTTACCTCCCTGTGGCACCCCAACCTCACCGCAGCCAGGTGATCTAGGTGTATGGCGCCTCTCCAGCTCCAGTGCCTCCTGTTTGTATCTGGTAAGGGTTAGAAGGTGGGGCTGCCTCCGCCAGTCCACAGTCACTCTGCCATCTTCTCCTGAAAGGAGAGAGGAGCATTGATTAGTCCACCCTGTACCTGCATTGCCATTGCAACCTGGCCAACCTCACCTGAGGAAATCCTTGCAGGGCTCAGCCGATTCGTGATACTGGAGCCACAAGAAACTCATTCTGAGCAGCCAGGGCTCACCCCCTTACCCAGATGCTACCTCCATGACATTTGCCACTCACACTCAAAGAACTCTGAGGTCCAGGAGGCGGTGTGGGGTGGGGGGGCATCTCCTAACTTCTGCTAAGTGACCCATGTCAACACAGTACTCACCCTTCCCGATCGCAGCAGGTCATTGAACCGCTTGCGGCACTGCACCCATATATGCCTCACCACATCTTGGGAGCTCACCCGTGATGCCAGCTCCTCCCTTACGTTTGGTAAAGTGGGGGGGCCTTCTCCCCCCACCATCCCTTGGGACAAGGATATCCTGGCATACTGCCACCTCCTCCAGGAGGGCAGCAAGACACTCGTCAGAAAACCTCAGGGCTGACTGCCCCGCTGACCTGCCCTCCTGCCTGCCCTGTTCGCTGGCAACATTCTGCATTGCTAATCTGCGAAGTCTATGGCAGCCTTAGGACGGCTGCCTGCGCCATTTTGAATAGGCTGCCGGGTGGCCATTGGACCTGGCAGACACTGCCCTCCCGCCCCTTCTCGCTGATCTCGGGAGATGCGCAGTACGCTGGGCCGGCTTTAATTGGCCCGCCCGTGTAAAATAGCTGTGTGTACCTGGTTCCCGACTGCCCCCGCCCACTTCTGCCAAGCCCGCCCATCGACTGAAAAATTCAGGCCAATGGTTTATGTGACTGTCATGTGTAAGCCCTCCTCTGACAACCCAGTGAATTCATTCAGTAGGTAGTGGATCATACATTTAAGACAGTGGTAAGGCTGTTTCACCACAGACAGACGCTTCTGTGGCCGCAAACGTGAATCAAGGATGGTATGTTGCCTCCCTGGTGCCAGGGTCCAGGATGTCATGGAGCGGCTGCAGGACATTCTGGGGAGGGAAGGTAACCAGCCAGTGGTCGTGGTGCACATTGGTACCAACGACATAGGTAAACTAAGGGATGAGGACCTGCAAGCTCAGTACAGGAAGTTAGGAGATAAATTAAAATGCAGGACCTCAAATGTACTAATCTCAGGATTACTCCCAGTTCCACGTGCTAGCGAGAGCAGGAATAAGAGGATAGACCAAATGAACATGTGGCTGGAGAGATGGTGTAGCCGGGAGGGATTCAGGTCCTTGAGAAATTTCTCCCTTCTTCTAACTTTGCTTCAGTTCTGCCGAAGGGCCATGAAGGCTCGAAACGTTAACTGATTTCTTCTCCGCCGATGCTGCCAGACCTGCTGAGTTTTTCCAGGTAATTCTGTTTTTGTTTTGGATTTCCAGCATCCGCAGTAGCTTTTAGCTTTTTGTTTTTATTTTAGTATTACAAACAAGGTAGATGAGTTAAGGGCACAGGTAGACACATGGCAGCAGGATGTCATTGCTATAACGGAGTCCTGGCTAAAGGAGGGACAAAACTGGCAGCTTATATCCATGGTTATAGAGTCTTCAGACAGGATAGAGTAGGAGATAAAAAAGGAGGGGGGGTAGCACTAATGGTTAAAGAATCAATTCCAGTTGTGAGAAGGGATGATATACTAAATAGGTCAACAAACGAGGCTTTATGGATTGAGCTTAGAAATAAAAAAGGGGCAGTCACACTACTGGGAGTATACTACAGACGCCCAAATAGTGAAAGGGAGATAGAAGAACAAATACGTAGGCAAATTTCTGCGTGTAAGGACAAGAGGGCAATAATAGTAGGAGACTTCAACTATCCTAATATCAACTGGGATTCAAACAATATAAGGGGCACTGAGGGAGAAAAATTCATGCAGTGTGTCCAGGAAAAATTTTTCAACCAATTAGTGACAAACCCAATGAGAGGAGATGCAATTCTAGATCTAGTCTTAGGGAACGAAGAAGGGCAAGTGGGTGAAGTGACAGTTGGCGACCATATCGGGGACAGTGATCACAATTCAGTTAGATTTAGCATTACTATGGAAAAGGACAGAGATAAGGCAGGAGTAAAAGTCCTGAACTGGCGGAAGGCAAATTTTGCAGAAATGAGAATGGACTTGGCTGAGGTGGACTGGACAGCACTGCTGGAGGATAAAACAGTGGAAAACCAGTGGGAAGCACTAGAAAGTGAAATCCTAATTGTACAAAGTAGACATGTCCCCTACAAAAATAAGAGTGGTACTGCCAAATCTAGACCCCCTTGGTTGTCTAGAGGAATACAGGGGAAGATCAAACAGAAAAAGAAAGCGTACGATAGGCACAAAGAACTAAGCACTGCAGGTAGCCAAGACGAATATTGGAAGTCAGGGACAAAGTAAAAAAGGAAATAAGGAAATCAAAGAGAGGTCATGAAAAAAGATTAGCAAGTAAAGTTAAAGATAACCCAAAGATGTTTTACCAATACATTAATGCTAAAAGGTTAGTTAAGGAAAAAGTGGGACCTATCAAAGATGAATATGGAAACTTGTGTGTAGATGCAGAGGCTGTGGGAAGGGTTTTGAATGAATATTTTGTCTCCGTGTTTACAACGGAAAGAGAGGATGTAGATATAGTAGTCCAGGAGGAACACTGCGAGATATTGGACAGGATAGTCATAAAGAGAGAGGAAGTACTCGAAGGGTTGAAATCCTTGAAAGTTGATAAGTCACCAGGGCCAGATGGATTGTTTCCAAGGCTGCTGAAGGAAGTCAGGGAGGAGATAGCAGATGCTTTGAGGATGATTTCCAATCTTCACTAGATACAGGGGAGGTACCAGAGGACTGGAGAAATGCAAACATAGTTCCACTGTTTAAAAAAAGATCAAAGGAAATGCCAAACGATTATAGGCCAGTTAGTCTTACATTGGTCGTGAGCAAATTAGTAGAATCAATCCTGAGAGATAGGATTAACTATCATGTGGAAAGGCATGGACTAGTCAGGGATGGTCAGCATGGATTTGTTAAAGGAGGGCCTTGCCTCACAAATTTGATTGAATTCTTTGAGGAAGTGACAAGAAGGGTTGATGAAGGTAGTGCAGTGGATAGAACCATAGAACCATAGAACACTACAGGACAGAAAACAGGCCATTCGGCCCTTCTAGTCTGTGCTGAAATATTATTCCGCTAGTCCCATTGACCTGCACCTAGTCCATAACCCTCCAGACCTCTCCCATCCATGTATCTAATTTATTCTTAAAACTTAAGACTGAGCCCGCATTTACCACGTCAGATGGTAGCTCATTCCACACTCTCATCACTCTCTGAGTGAAGAAGTTCCCCCTAATGTTCCCCCTAAACCTTTCCCCTTTCACCCTAAAGCCATGTCCTCTCGTGTTTATTTCTCACAATCTAAGTGGAAAGAGCCTACTCACATTTACTCTGTCTATACCCCTCACAATTTTGTAAACTATCAAATCTCCCCTCATTCTTCTACGGTCCAAGGAATACAGTCCTAACCTGTTTAATC
Source organism: Cetorhinus maximus (assembly GCF_964194155.1). Lineage (NCBI taxonomy): Eukaryota > Metazoa > Chordata > Chondrichthyes > Lamniformes > Cetorhinidae > Cetorhinus > Cetorhinus maximus. Next base: position 72,288,971 of record NC_135898.1, read on the forward strand.
TTTCCCTGTAACTCAACTCCTTAAGACCCGGCAACATCCTAGTAAATCTTCTCTGCACTCTCTCAATCTTACTGATATCCTTCCTGTAGTTAGGCGACCAGAATTGCACACAATACTCCAAAGTTGGTCTCACCAATGTCTTATACAACCTCACCATAACATCCCAACTCCTATACTCAATACTTTGATTTATGAAGGCCAGTATGCCAGAAACTTTCTTTACAACCTTGTCTACCTGTGACACCACTTTCAGGGAATTATGTATCTGAACTCCCAGATCCCTTTGTTCCTCTGCACTCCTCAGTGCCCTACCATTTACTGTGTATGTCCTACCTTGGTTTGACCTTCCAAAATGTAACACCTCACACTTTTCTGCATTAAATTCCATCTGCCATTTTCTGGCCCATTTTTCCAGTTGGTCCAGATCTCTCTGCAAGCTTTGAAAGCCTTCCTCGCTGTCCACAACGCCTCCAATCTTAGTGTCATTAGTAAACTTGCTGATCCAATTCACCACATTATCATCCAAATCATTGATATAGACAACAAACAACAATGGTCCCAGTACAGATCCCTGAGGCACACCCCTAGTCACAGACCTCCAGTCTGAGAAGCAATCATCCACTACCACTCTCTGTCTTCTCCCACACAGCCAATTTCAAATCCAGTTTACAACCTCTCCATGGATACCAAGTGTCTGAACCTTCTGAATTAATCTCCCACGTGGGACCTTGTCAAAGGCCTTACTAAAGTCCATGTAGACAACATCCACAGCCTTTCCTTCATCTACTTTCTTGGTAACCTCCTCGAAAAACTCTACAAGGTTCGTTAAACTTTGTTGTGTACATGGATTTTAGCAAGGCATTTGACAAGGTCCCACGTGGCAGATTGGTCAGGAAAGTAAAAGCCCATGGGATTCAAGGTCATGTGGCAAACTGGATAAAAGGTTGGCTTTGTAACAGGAAACAAAGGGTAATGGTTGATGGATGCTCTTGCTAATGGAAAGTTGTCTCAAGGGCTCGGTGTTGGGACCCTTGCTGTTTGTATTATATATTACTGATTTGGATGTGAACATGGAGGCACGATTGGGAAATTTGCAGATGACACAAAGATTGGCCGAGTAGTGGATAGTGTAGAGGATAGCCATAATCTCCAAAACGATATAGATGGGTTGGTGGAGTGGGCGGTAAATTGGCAGATGGATTTTAACATAGAGAAGTGTGAGGTCATACATTTAGGGAGGTCAAACAGTTACAGGGATTACAAAATAAATGGGAATATACTAAGAGGGGTAGATGAAGTGAGAGATCTTGGCATACAAGTACACAGGTCCCTGAAGGCAGAAGTTCAAGTAGATAAGGTTGTAAAGAAGGCATATGGAATGCTTTCCTTCCTTGGCAGAGGTATAAAATATAAAAGTAAGAATATAATGTTGGAATTGTATAAAACACTGGTGAGGCCACAACTGGAGTATTGTGTGCAGTGCTAGTCACTACATTACAGGAAGGGCGTAATAGCTCTGAAGAGAGTGCAGAGGAGGTTTACAAGAATGTTGCCAGGGTTAGAAAAGTGTAGCTACGAGGAGAGATTGGATAGGTTCGGGTTATTTTCCTTTGAACAAAGAAGGCTGAGAGATGACTTGATTGAGGTGTACAAAATTATGAGGGGGATAGATAGAGTGGACAGGATAAAATTGTTTCCCTTGGTGGAGAATTCTAGAACTAGGGGACATAGATTCAAGATAAGTGGCAGAAGGTGTAGGGGGGACATGAGGAAGAACTTTTTTACACAGAGGGTAGTGGGGTGTCTGGAATTCGCTGCCCAAGTTGGTGGTAGAGGCAGAAACTTTAAACTCTTTTAAAAAGTACCTGGATCTGCACCTTAAGTTCTGTAAGCTGCAAGGCTATGGGCCAGGTGCAGGAAGGTGGGATTAGAAAGGGCACCTGGGTGTCCTCGGGCTGACATGGACAAGATGGGCCAAATGGCCTCCTTCTGTGCTGTAACTTTTCTATGGTTCTATGGTTCTATTAGGGAGGGCGGAAAGATCCAAGGATCTGTATGTTGGATATTGTGAAGTAACCTTTGCTGAATTTATGAATGTGAGTGTGCGTGGGCAGATGAGAACAAGATCAGTCGTGTGTTGATAGCCCTGTGGTTGAATAGGCTTGTAACACTCTTTGTCAAATTCACATATGAATAATTGGCACTTTTGCGGTTTGTGAAGGTAGGGCTGTGCAGTCTTGAGACCATACCCCAAAATGGAGTCAACATCTTCAGGAGTGGAGGAGAAGGCAGCAAATAGGCAGGGAAAAAATTTGGAAGAAATTATTTTCTTAGACATCACGATACCTTGGAAATATCCTGGGGCATGTAAATATGGTTAGGCGCACTACAATCATATGGAGCATTTATGAACTGGGTTTATCCAGAAATAAAGCTTATTTTTTTCAGAGAACACAAGACTAGAAAACTCCAGTGCCGTGTACAGATATCACAGGATTGTCCATCCTAGTCCATTTGTTTCATGTGTTGCCCACTCTACCACCACCTTCAACAGCACACCCCCCCAACCCCCACACTCATATTCAATGTTTTTGCTGGAAAATTAAAGAGGCAAACTATTTTAAAGGGGATGTAGGAACAGAGAGACCTGGGGGTATAAGAACATATCTTTGAAGATGGCAGGGCAAGCTGAGAAATCTGTTAAAAAAAACAGACGCTTGCTTTGACAAACAGAAGCTCAGAGTGCAAAAGCAAGCAAGTTATACTGATCCTTTAAAAATCACGTTTTAGGCCCTAACTGGAATATTTCGCCCAATTCGAGGCATCACACTTTAGGAAGGAAGATTTCAGAGAGGATACAGGGAGATTTACTAGCATGGCACCAGAGGTGTAGGACTTCAGTTACATGGTGAGATTAGAGAAGCTGACATTGTTCTCCTTCAGGCTGAGAAGGTTATGGGGAGATTTGATAGAGGCGTACAAAATAATGAAGGGTTTCGATACAGTAAATAAAGAGAAACTGTTTCCAATGGCAGAGGGGCCAGTAACCAGAAGACACAGATTTAAGGTGATTGGCAAAAGAACCAGAGATGACCTGAGGAAACTTTTTTTATGCAGTGAGTTGTTGTGATCTGGAATGCACTGCCTTGAAGAATTAAACTTCTAACAGCCAAATGGTGAAGGAGGAGACCAGAAGTCAATCTTTACTCAGTTTAGATTTATTCACCAAGTGAAACAAAACGTGTATAGTTCCTTACCCTACTCACCAGGCCCATGGAGTCAATAAGCGACCCTTTATATGTGCTCAAATAATGAATGCCCTCGACCTATTTATCCTCACTTTAAATTTATACAAGTAACAGAAAGGATGGTGGAAGCAGACTCAATAGTAATTTTCTAAAGAAAATTAGATAAACACTTGAAGGGCAAAATTTTCAGGGTTATGTGGAAAGGGCAGGAGAGTGGAAGTAATTGAATTCCTCTTTCAAAGAGTCAGCACCGCCACAGTGAGTCGAAAGCCTCCTTCTATGCGGGAACACTCTATGATTCAATGAAATGAAGAACAGGGTTGTTTTGATAGCTATGGCTGCTACACTGAGCCTACCCCATCCCCCCCCCCCCCCCCTCCACCACACCCATGTCATGATCTGACTTGTTTTCCTTTCTACAGATCCAGTCGAAAACCTTTCAAGTCAGGTAAGATTTATCCTACCAGATTGAAGGGAGCTTCTGGACTTCTCTTGATAAAATATTGCAAAGAAGTGCACCAGTAAGTCCCTTAGGCTTTAATTAAAGATAAATTACAGCGAGCAGCATTACTTGGATAAACCAGCAACCCAGAAGAGCTGTAGAGACTCACAGTTCAAAAAGGTCACTGTCAAATGTATTGCGAAGTCCATTCAGGATATATAAAAAGAGAGAATGCTGGAAAGACACAGAAGCTCAGTCAGCATCTGTAAAGAGAAAAGACAGATTAGTGTTTTGGGTCAGATCATTGTTTTCCAGTATTTGCAGTTTTATCCTCTTTTTTCTTCTTTTATTCACACAGGATAATACTCAGTAAGAAAATTGCAGTCAAATCAGCTTTTATGTAGTTGTGCTGCTTTCAGCCAGATCCATTTGAAGCATCATATCTATTTTGAAAAGAACTGCAGCCCAAGCATCTTCTGTGTTGATTTCCTGATCCGATTAGCGCTTTCATTTCTTGTATCTAGAGGCTGATGGTTCATGGCATTGGTGAAATGAAGCATGAAGCACAAGTGGTGTTTCATGAAGTAAAAAGAGAACTTGTACCTAATTACTCCACTGTTCTTTTTTTACCCGTCAGCAATTTGCTCAGTCAACCGAGCATTCATTTCCCCATTTCGACGCCAGCATTCAGCAAGAGCATTAAATGAATACTGATTTCATTCGACTTTGCACTGTGTCCTGGTCTTGCTTCTCCACTCTGTTCTTTAAAACTGTGCATTAATAAACAAGTCAGGCTGGGTACCAAACAACCAAGCACTAAAATAAAAGCAAAAGATAAAAACAAAAAACTACTGCGGAGGCTGGAAATCCAAAACAAAAACAGAATTACCTGGAAAAACTCAGCAGGTCTGGCAGCATCGGTGGAGAAGAAAAGAGTTGACGTTTCGAGTCAATAAAAGCAAAGTACTGTGGATGCTGGAAATCAGAAATTAAAACAGAAAATGCTGGAAATGCACAGCGGGTCAGGCAGCATCTATGGAGAGAGAAGCAGAATTAATGTTTCGAGTCGAATATGACTGTTCCTTGAAACACTTTTCTCCAACTTGAAACGTTAACTCTGTTTCCCTCTCCACAGATGCTGCCAGACCTGTTCCAGCACTTTCTGTTTTTACTATGAAACTTAGCACCACTGCTTGAGGATCTTCTGAAATAACTAGCTGCTTTATAAGAGACAGCTTGTGTTTCATTAATATACTTTTAGTGCCAATAACTTTGCCTGTTAAAAAACAGCTTCCCCAGTGGTTCAGACAATAAGTGCACCTCCTGGTGAGGCACTCATACATACAAATGAGGAAAAGTTCAGAGCTGATTCTTATAGGAATATAATCTGGGTTGATTTAGATGGTCTCAGTTTATGGGTTGTGGATTCTGCAACTGGCCTTACTGTCCCTGGGCTAAATAGTGGGAAAATGAACAATGTCCCAGCTCCTGTTTGCTATCTAAATGATGCCAGATGGAAAGTGCATAGATGTGGATGACAAAAGGAATAGGACAGGACACTGGCCTGATACTCAGTGATGTCTGATTAATCTGAATGTGAAAAAGTGAACACTTCAGTGGGGTTCCAGAAAATTGACAGTACTTGCAGAAATAGATCCTCGCACAAGTTGCAATTATCAGGACAAAGGATTAAGAAACTGGAAGTCTGAGAAGTAAAAGGAATGAGTAAGGCCTGAAAGGATCAAAGTAATCTTTGTGTACGACAGTAATATATTCACCATGTCCCCAAGGCTACAAGATTAAAAGGTCAGACTTTAATGACAAATTCCAAGCTTTCACTTGCCTGTTTGATTTTTGTTCTGCCCTATTATGTTTAACTTTATGCCTTGATTTAAAAAAATGGAAAACATTTTTCAAAAACCTAGAAACTTGGCCTTAGTTCTCAACAAATTAAGCATGGTTGGCAATGATAATTAATTTCCATTTATTATGGAAAAGGGGTGATTCTTTTGTGAGCTCTTGCATGCCCTCATTGATGGTACTCCTTGGATAATTAGGTTGTTTCACTGAAATGGTGATGATGTGACCAATGTGGTCAACTTCAAGTTGTGTTGCTTTGAGGAAAAGATGTTTAGTAAATCTTGTTTCTTTGTTTAGAAATACACAATGTGGTGTGGCCACAATTGCATTGAACAATGGAGCACTGGTAGCCAATGCCGTGATGGTCAGTACCATGGAGGTGGTTAGTTCAATCCCACTTCATTCAGTTCCTAATCTGTGCTGTGTCAAGCAGGAAAATGCCAAGCAGAATCTCCTTGCGGGAACTGAGAGGATAAGTTGGCCTGAGTCAAGTCTCCATTTAGTTATTGTCCAAAGGTGGGATTGGTGAAAACATGGGAGGAGGCTGACACCTGCCAACTGAACTATTCAGGTGTTTGCTTAGTCATGATGAAGAATAGATATCCCTTACTTGGTTTGGAAAAAATTACTGATGAGCAAAGCAATAGACAACACAATGAAAAAAATGTGGTTCATCAACATTCAAAAATGTATCACTGTGTTACTATGAATGACGCCATCATTGTGTCAAAAATAAAATATGTCTGTTCTCCTTCTAAAAGCTAAAATAAACATGTACCAAATCCTTTCATGAAGAAAGCACCTGACAATAAGGAAACTTCAGAAAAATTACATAATTACAGCCTTTCTGCAATTCACTGCCACCCTGAGGATAGAACAAAATCCTATAAGCATCCCTTTGCTCTGTAGTTATGGCAATAGCATCACTGAGCTGAAGTAATAGGAAATTGTAAGCTCCGTGCACAGAATGCTGTTTGTAAATCCATGTCATTATCCATCTGCACCTCTCTCCTCGCAACATATTAAAAACAAATAGTAAAATAGATGGCAATCCATGCGAACAGCTCATTAAGGATTTATTTTAAGTCTGTCATAATCATTCTTTTGTTAAATGTCTTTCATTTTTCTGTTTAGGATGTAAATGCGTTGGAAGCAGTTCAGAGAGGGTTTCCCAGACTAATACCTGGAATGGGTGGGTTATTTTATGAGGAAAGGTTGGACAGACTAGGCTTGTATCTGCTGGAGTTTAGAAGAGTAAGAGGCGACTTGATTGAAACATATAAGACCCTGAGGGGTCTTGACAGGGTGGATGTGGAGAGGATATTTCCTCTTGTGGAAAAATCTAGAACCAGGGGTCACTGTTTAAAAATAAGGGGTAGCCCGTTTAAAACAGAGATGAGGTTAAATTTTTTCACTCAGAGAGTTGTGAGTCTTTGGAACTCTCTTCCTGAAAAGGTGGTGGAAGCAGAGTCTTTGAATAGTTTTAAGTCAGAGGTGGATAGATTCTTGGTAAGCAAGAGGGGTGATAGGTTATCGGGGGTTGGTGGGATGCAGATTTGAGGTTACTATCAGATCAGCCATGATCTTATTAAATGGCGGAGAGGCTCGAGGGCTGAATAGCCTACTGCTGCTCCTTGTTTGTGCCAACCCAGTATGATATTTGGATTAAAAGCAAAATACAGTGGATGCTGGAAATCTGAAACAAAAATAAAAATAGCTGGAAAAACTCATCAGGTCAGACAGCATCTGTGGGGAGGAATACAGTTTACGTTTCGAGTCCGTATGACTCTTCATCAGAACTGAGGAAATATAAAAATGTGGTGAAATATAAGCTGGTTGAGGGGGGTGGGACAGGTGGAGCTGGATAGAAGGCCTGTGATAGGTGGAGGCAAAGAAGAGATTGCCAAAGATGTCATAGACAAAAGGACAAAGGGGTGTTGATGGTGGTGATATTAGCTGAGAAATGTGCTAATGGTGACATTAAGGGTGGAAAGCAGGGTGAGCAGGTGACAGATGGCCTTAGTGGGGGTGGGGTGGGGGGAAGGAAACGAAATAGGCTAAAAGGTAGAGATGAAACAATGGATGGAAATATATTTAAAAATAATGGAAATAGGTGGGAAAAGAAAACTATATTAAAAAATATAAATTATTGGAAAAAGGGGGATCAGAAAGGAGGTGGGGATGGAGGAGAGAGTTCATGATCTGAAGTTGTTGAACTCAATGTTAAGTCCGGAAGGCTGTAAAGTGCCTAGTGGGAAGATGAGGTGCTGTTCCTCCAGTTTGCATTGAGCTTCACTGGAACATTGCAGCAGGCCAAGGACGGACATGTGAAAATGAGAGTGGGGTGGAGTGTTGAAATGGCAAGTGACAGGGAGGTCTGGGTCATGCTTGCGGATAGACAAATTTAGTTGATAGAATTAGTTATCTGTCCTGGGATAAGTCAAAATATTCTTCACCCATTGGAGAGGTTTTCTTTTTCAACTTGTTTCTTTGGAAAAGAACTTCTTATCCTTTAGTTTCTACCAGATGATTGAAATATTTGTATTTTGCATCTCCAGGCTCTTCACCTCAGTATTACTTAGTCTCTACAGCTAATCATTAACTGATTCCTGCATGCTGTCCATGACTTTATTGTCTAAGGCCTGAATTTTTCGGTCATCGGGCACGCACGATTGGCGGACCCCGGAGTGTCTGTGAAATGAACCCCCGACTGCAATCGGTCCCTGACAGCGATTTCATGCTGGCTGGCCGATTAATGACCAGCCAGCGTCAAATGCGCGCTATAAAGCTCAGCGCAGATGAGGTGGGGGCAGGAAGAGGCTGGATGACAACACTACTGCGGGTGCCATTGAGAGCTGTGAGAGAGCTCCCTGAAGGCAGACCGCTGCCTCAGGGAGCTGCAGACCTCCAAATAATGAAATAAAGCTGTCAAAAGCCGCAAAAAATGTCCATGCATCACAATCAAGCACCTAAAAATGCTGCCCCCAGATATTTATTTTTATTCATTTCCCAAAGGAAATTTCATCCCACCCTTGGATGAGGTTTGATGAAAAATGTAAAGGCCGCCTGGCCGATTCGCCTGTCTGCCAACCGTAAGGCTGGATGGGCCACGAAAAATCGCAGACAATTGCGCCGTTAATGGGTTTAATTGCCCACGCAATTGTCGGCAGGCGGGCTTCCGACTTTTGTGCGTGCCCACCGAGTGGTATATAAAGTGAGTGCGCGATGATGTCATGGCGCTCGCCTGATGTCATCTCGTGCGATATTACGCCCAATCGGGTCAGGCGCGCGCTTGCCTGCGGGTGTAATATTTTGCCCTAAGTGTACTTAATTAATAACCTTTCAGTGAATTTATATCTTTGGGATTACAGTACTCCCTCCTTCACTCATAATGTGTATTTTATTGTACTATTGCTAACAGTGTACAGTCACCTCAATGGGGTCATGTGGCTGCCTCTGAAAGCTTTGCACAACAACAACCAAACTGGTTTCCATGGGTGTCCCTAGAGGCAATAGAACCTCAAACACCAACAGAAATGAAGGTAAGGCTGCCGCTGGAGATGGGCATGTTTTCTGGCTGCTAGGAGGCCAGCGTCAAAGAGTTTGTGTGGACCTTCACTCACCAAACACCTTCAAGAAAATATCAAGCTGTTATTGTGGTTACATTACAGTACATGAGCTGGAGCTATCACTGCACTTCAATGCTGCATTATGTGCATAAGGCAGGTGTCAGTTCCTGAGGGTCGATAAATGGATTGTTAGCAAGGAGGCTGATACTTATGCCATTACATTGTTCACCTAACATTGGGAACAGCTTTCCTGCTACCAGTGCTGTAAATCCATATGTATTATCAAGAAGAAGTGATGAGGTACACACACATCATTTTATCACACATAACACTGCTCTTACAATACCCTACTATACACAAGATACTGGGGGTAACTAAAATGCCTTAATTGCTGATCCAGGAGGTAACTCAGTACGACAGGATCAAACCTGAGACTTTACTGTACGGTCAGTCTCACAACACGTGGCACAGTCATCATCAGGGAAGTAAACCCGCTATTTTTATTCTTGTCTAATTTATTAGGTAACCTTTGTGTCAGATGGCATTCCAACTCAAAGAGAAGGCAGACACTGTTCTCAAGCCTTCACCAGCATCAAATATTACGGCTACCACAGCCTAACTGATCTCTAGCCCTCTTAATTTTGGCTCTTTCTGTTTCAAGTGGATGTGAAGTGGGATGTAAGGATTTTGCCCGTATATCATATTAATGCAAAACATTACGCAAGAACCAGCCAGCGAATGTAGATGCACTTATACTTTTGTATGTTTTTCAATATCCTCTAAAACTTAGAGCTAGCTGGACTGATGTTTTGGTGGGTTAAAGGTAGTGCCCAGTGTGGTCTGCAGACTGGAAAGTGCCATATTCAATCCCTGTCTGAGATGAGTTGTTGTTCTCATCCAGGATAGTTCTTGTTCAACTGCAGCTGATCTCAATGCCTCTGAGCTCAGGAGGCAAAGAAATTGCCTGGGTTTCTCTGAGCATTGACTCCTGTCTCAGAGTGCACATCTGTGGGCGTTAGCTGGAAACAGGCTGAATTCAGCTTTGATATCCTGAAACAGACTGCTGACACCTGACAAACCGATTCCTTACTGCTACTTACTTTGATGCAGAAACAGCTAGTTTAACTCCTCTCCTGCCATTGTTTATTTGGATTGACTTTACGGTGACTGCACCAGTCTGAGCTGCATTTCTGCACTCAAGCCACAGAACTGATAGCTTTTACTTCCTGATTTCAATTGTCATGCCCAGTAAAGGCTTGTCATATTATGAACTTGCAGTCAATACTTTTAAAAATTCAACACAAAGAAGCTGTTAAGACGGCTGCCACAAATCGTGTGACTTTTGGCATTTGGACTCCAGACAGTATCAAGTCTCTGGCGAATACCTAATGAAATATGGACATAGGTGAAGGTATCTCATGGCCACCTGTGAAATTCACATATCTCATTGTCTAAGGATGGGCCAACACCTAACGATTATGCAGTTTCCAGACTGCCTATCTCCATGTTTCATACTGGACAAAAAGGAAAATCGGAACTCAATGGCCACTATCAACTTCCTATTGCATCACAGGGGCCTCCCTCATCCAAGCTAGACTGGGTAGGCCTCAGAAATGTTAACCCAACAGTCATGTGACCAAAATTGGGTTCAGGGACTGCGCAGCCTTATTATCTTGGGACACAGCATACCATCAGAATCATCAGTCATCAGCAAGTCTGAGAACAAGACTCTGAAACCAGCTGCAAGTCATCAAGCAGCCAAAATGTTTAATCTGTTCCAGTTTCAAAGTTCACCTGAGAACCAAACTCCTAGATATTTGACTACAAGAAACCTCACAACCTGCTGTGAACCCTCCACTTTACAAGAGCCTCACTTCAACTTTGAATTATTGAACACATTCAAGAGATCACAGGCCTGCCACTTGGGAGAACAGAAATCATAACTCAGAACCTGAATTAATTGTAAACTATAAAAGTTCACTATTTTTATCTATATCCTATCTTTGTGTGTGTGTGTGTGTGCATATGTGAGACTGAACGTTGTGTTAATTTGGGGGAAGTGTGTGAGAATAAATACCCTTGTTTGATTTTAAACTCGCAATAGCTTGCTACTGCATTACTTAATTGGAATATACTCTCCAAGGATAAGAAAAGATACTCCTGTTTCCAAACAAAACACACTGATTACGGGCAGTAAGTGAACACGTAAATTCTGTCCGTGACACCATTATTCACACAGTGTCAGATGGGTGGATCCTAGTAAGGTGAGACCATTAATTCAGATAATTTATCCTCCATCACAGTCTTTTCTTAAAATTCACAAATATATTTTCTCAGTTTCCTGTTATTTATTGGATGAATTGGGAGGAGCATTTTAACCCCCAGAAGGCAGGAGAGGGCTGGCGGGGTTAAATTATTCATAATCTGAAACCTGATTCCCAACCCACCTCAAAGTTCCAGTTTAACTGGGATGGGCTGGGTGTCAAGCTAGTAACATGCTCTCAAGAGGCAGGTAAATAACTTAAATGTGTTAATGAGGCTGTGCACCTCTGTGTAGCAGCTTGCTACCTTAGGTGTTATCCAGGTTAGTGAGCTGTGAAACTCTTTAATGGTAATAAAATACAATAGTTTCATTTGTTTTCACATTCTTTATGATAGTAGGGCATAAGGACAAAGTCAAACTATGCTTTTGATACAGAGAATTCTGGGCTTTTGCCCATTTTTTGGGGATCATGGAAGAGAAATTGATATTTTTTGCATCCTTTTATTGGCCTGAAATTGGCATAACACTAATAAATAGAGCAACAGAACAGAAGAGCAGCAGGAGTGCTGCCCAACTCGTGTTATTATAATGATATAATACCTTGGGCTTATTTACTGTACAAGACACAAGGCACCAATCACTCAAGGGGTTTGGGTAAACACAGTGTGGGTTCATTTATTAAGACTAGGCACATGTGAACAGTTCTACATAGGTAAAAAGAGAAGGCACCAGAGCTGTGTGTGTGTGCTCTGCTCAGATCAAAAGTGAAACTAAGACTGGATCACATGACACATTTCCCTCCTAGTGATGTCATACTGATATCCCTGAAATGCATATTGATATTTATTGCATCCTTCTGTTGGCATGTAATGGCCATAACAATGATAAATATAGCAACGGGACTGAAGAGCAGCAGGAGTGCCCACCCAACTCCCAAGCTTCCTGCCCACAAGGCAAGCAGCCCAACACCAAACATTTGCCTTAGGTCAGCAGTTAATGAGGCCTTAGGCCTAAACTCATGCCAACCTGGGAGCTCTTGGTTAAGGGTTGTGTTGCCTGCACTACATTCAGCCTGCATGGTCCAGACTAATTTTTACCTCTTTGTTCTATGATTCTGTCCCTTATTCCATGAAACACTCCTGAACCAGTGGACTTGTTGATGAGATATTGTGGGTACAATTAAAAGAAAGGTTTAATTCAAATTTGTTTCCCCACTATTTCCAGACTAAATGCTGTATCTTGAAACACAATTAATATAATACCTGTACTTACAGTAATGATTTAAAATCCTGCTCAACCTAATGTGAAAAGTTCCATTTGGAAAATTGCAGGAGCAAAAGCTGCTGCACTGTGGATGGTATTCTCTGACATTTTGGTATTTAATCTACATGGTAACATACACAATGTCCTGCCTGCACTGACCTTGTGAAATGTTTTTGTATCTGAATCATTTCTGAATCGCTAAAAGATTTTTTTAGAGTGAGCTAAAAGGATTGGAGTCAGCATTAGCAAATCACATACTTAAGTACCAAACTGCTTACTAAGCTCTGTGTTCTCATTCTCTCCCCCCATTCCATCTCCTAATATGGACTGGTGGTCACAGAGATAGTTTATCCATGATGGAGGGCTTGGTTTAATGTGACTCAGACCACTTGAAAGGAACCAAATATTAGTCATCACTTTTGAAAGGGTTGCTGATAAAAGAGCAAAATATTTTCAGAAGTGTTTCCACTTTTAATATACCATTTTAATTTATAATATTGTATCAACCGAACCTCTAATCAAACAAGTCACTGATATAATTATAACTGAATGGTGGATGGTTCTACTTGATTTAGAATTTGCCAGGAAATTTCAATTTTAAAAAGGGATCGTACACAGCATTCCCCAAAGATGTGTTCAAGCTTCATTTATACTTCTCCAAATGTTCATTAGTTTGCCATAGCAATGAGAGCTGTCCCCATTCGCACTATAGTCTCTGTTCTATTTCTATTTGTGAAATTAAGATTTCTGAGTTGCACAGATTTCACTGGGCATAGGCTGTGTCTCATCCGCATTTCGCAATGCTCAGACCACTGTTAATCATGATTATTTAGTTTGAATTAGTAGGATACACCAAGCAGAATCAAGGACACATTGCACTACCCCAACACCTTCCCAAGGTTACTGTCAAACATTGAGCAGATAAATTCTTTTAAAAATTGCAGAGTGATATTTAGAATTGAAGGCACTGGGGTAATAGTAAGACGAGGGTACCATTCTGTCATTAAAGAGCACTTATTCAGGTCTACTCCTGCCAACGTTCAAAATTCTTTAGACAGGAATTGTAAATCAAATCAAAATGACATATCTTATATGGTGAAACCATTATTAGTGAAAATTCAAATTGTAATTCTTTTTTACACAAAGAACACTTGAATGTGAAGGACCAGGAACTGCAGTCGTAAAGCACCAAATCTCAATTGGAATAAAATCAGAAGAAGCTGGGAATACTCAGCAGGCCTGGCAACTTCTGTGGAGAGAGAAACAGAATTGACATCAATGACCTTTTGTCAGAACTGGAAAGTTTGAAATGCAACATTTTTAAAGTAAGCACAGAGTCAGGGAATTAGGGGAGGAGAGGAAAGAATAAAACAGGATGTCTGTGGAGGGCAGAAGAAATTAAACGAAGGGCTGATGACACAAGACAAGAGGGGACAGTAATGGGACAAGTAAAGAAATAAAAGATGCATCAAGAGGAAGTGTAAATGGTTCTATCAGAATCACCAGCAACAGCTGCCATCCAATGTTCCCTCTAATTTTTTTGATTGTGCATGGCACCTTTAAATTTTTTTTTTGTGCTGCTGCTCATGTGCGATACCTTAAAGGGGAGGATTTCTGAGCGACCTCCATGGTAACATCCAGGATCCTGTCCAGTCATGCAATCGTGCAGCTGAAAGGGGAAATTGCTGCCATCCCAAATAATGGGTGCAGAGATTAAAATCTGAAATTGTTGAAATCAGTGTTGAGTCCGGTAGGCTGTTAAGTGCCCATTTTCATTAAAAAAAAAATTCATTCATGGCTTATGGACAACACTGCTAAGGCCAGCATTTATTGCTCATCCCTAGTTTCCCTTAAGAAGGTGGCGTTGAGCCACCTTCATGAATCAGTGCTATCCGTGTGATATAGGCAATATGTGCATATAGACTGCTTCATTATTTGAGGAGTAACAAATAGAACTGTGCAATCATCAGTGAACATCTTCACTTCTGACCTTATGATGGAGGGAAAGTCATTGGTGAAGCAGCTGGTGGTTGGGTCTAAGACACTACCCTGAGGAACTCCTGCAGCCATGTCCCAGGACTGAGATGACTGATCTCCAACAACCACAACCACTTTCCTTTGTGCTAGGTATGACTCTAACAGTGGAGAGTTTCGGCAACCCCCCGCCCCCCACCACTCCAACCCTGCCAATCCCCAGGCTTCAGTTTTACTGAAAAAAAGAGGCTTGCATTTCTATTGATTACATATGTTTTTACTAGAGCTCCTTGATGCTATACTGCACTGAGTCAAACATTATCTTGTTAAGGGCAGGCACTCCCAACTCACCTCTGCAATTCAGCTCTGTTGTCTATGTTTTGACCAAGACTGTAATGACTGGAGCTGAGTGACCCTGGTAGAACCCAAAGTGATGAGCATCAGTGGGCAGTTATAGGTGAGTAGGTGCTGTTTGATTTCACTGTTGATTACACCTTCCATCACTTTGATAATGATGGAGAGCAGACTGATGGGAGGTAATTTGTTAGCCGCCAACTCCAGCATGATGCCACCACCAAACACATCTTCCCTTCACCCCCCCGGCGGCATTCCGCAGGGATTGTTCCCTCCGGGACACCCTGGTCCACTCCTCCATCACCTCCTACACCTCAACCCCCTCCAACAGCACCTTCCAATGCAACCGCAGAAGGTGCAACACCTGCCCCTTTACTTCCCCTCTCCTCGCCGTCCAAGGGCCCAAACACTCCTTTCAAGTGAAGCAGAATTTCACTTGCACTTCCCTCAATTTAATCTACTCCATTCGCTGCTCCCAATGCGGTTTCCTCTACATTGGAGAGACCAAACGCAGACTGGGTGACCGCTTTGCGGAACATCTTCGGTCTGTCCACAAGCATGACCCAGACCTCCCTGTCGCTTGCCATTTCAACACTCCACCCTGCTCTCATGCCCACATGTCCGTCCTTGGTCTGCTGCAATGTTCCAGTGAAGCTCAACACAAACTGGAGGAACAGCACCTCATCTTCCGACTAGGCACTTTACAGCCTTCCGGACTGAATATTGAGTTCAACAATTTTAGATCATGAACTCTCTCCTCCATCCCCACCCCCTTTCCGATCCCCCTTTTTTCCAATAATTTATATAGATTTTTCTTTTCCCACCTGTTTCCATTATTTTTAAATGTATTTCCATCCATTGTTTTATCTCTACCTTTTAGCCTATTTCGATCCCTTCCCCCCACCCCACCCCCACTAGGGCTATCTGTACCTTGCTCGTCCTGCTTTCTACCCTTAATGTCACCTATTAGCACATTCCTTAGATAATATCATCACCTTCAACACCTCTTTGTTCTTTTGTCTATGACATCTTTTGGCTATCTCCACCTATCACTGGCCCTCTATCCAGCTCTACCTGTCCCACTCCTCCTTAAACCAGCTTATATTTCACCTCTTTTCTATTTTTCCTTAGTTCTGTTGAAGAGTCACACAGACTCGAAACGTTAACTGTGTTCCTCTCCGCAGATGCTGTTAGACCTGCTGAGTTTTTCCTGGTATTTTTGTTTTTGTTTTAGGTAATTTGTTAGATTGGATTTGTCCTGTTTTTTGTGGACAGGACACATGGGCAATTTTGCACTTTGTTGGGTAGATGTCAGTGTTATAGCTGTACTGGAACAGCTTGACTAGGGGCACAGCATGTTCTGGAGCACAAATCTTCAGCAATACAACCAAGATGTTGTTGGGGCTCATAGCCTTTGCATATCCAGTGTGCTCAGTTGTTTCTTTATTTCATGGAAGTGAATTTGATTGGCTGAAGTCTGACATCTATGGTGGTAGAGACCTCAGGAAGAGGCTGAGTTGAATCATCCACTCGGCACTTCTATCTGAAGGTAGCTGAAAACTTTGCAGCCTAGCCTTTTTGCACTAATGTGCTGGCCTCCATCATCATTGAGGATGGGGATGTTTTTTCAGCTTCCTCGTCTGAATAGTTGTTTCATTGTCCATCACCATTCACGGCCGGATGTGGCAGCACTGAAGATGTTTGATCTGATCTGTTGGTTGTGGGATTTCTCAGCTCTATAATATGCTGTTTCCGCTGTTCAGCATGTCTACACTCTTGTGTTGTGCCTTCACCACGTTGCAACCTCATTTTGATGGTGGTGCACCTGGCATGCTCTTCTAACTTCCTCATTGACCCACAGTTCATCCTCTGGCTTAATGGTCATGGTAGAGTGAGAGATATGCCAGGTCATGTAGTTACAGATTACGGTTGAATAAAATTCTGATGCTGCTGATGCTGATGGCCCACAGTTTTGAGCTGCTAGATCTGTTCTGAATCCATCTTATTGCACACGATGGTAGTGCCACACAACACAATTGAGGATAGTCTCATTGTGAAAACAGGACTTCGACTCCACAACGATTGTGTGGCGATCACTCCTATTAATACTGTCTTGGGCAAATGCATCTGTGACAGGTAGACTGGTGAGGACAATGTTATGTAGGTTTTTCCTTTTTATTGGCTTCCTCACCACCTGCCGCAGGCCCAGTCTGGCAGATATGTCCTTCAGTACCTGACCACGTAGGTCAGTAATGGTACTACCAAACCACACCTGGTGATGGACATTGAAGTCCCCCACCCAGAGTATGTCTTGTGCCCTGCTACCCTCAGTGCTCCTTAAAAAGTGGCGTTCATCATGCGGATGTTGGAAATCCAAAACAAAAACAGAAACAGAAATACCTGGAAAAATTCAGCAGGTCTGGCAGCATCGGCGGAGAAGAGCACAGTTGACATTTCGAGTCCTCATGACCCTTCAACAGAACTAAGTAAAAATAGGAAAGGGGTGAAATATATGCTGGTTTAAGTGGGGGGAGGGGGGGGTGGAAAGTTGGGGGGCGGTTTGGTTGGGACAAGCAGCCAGTGATAGGAGAAGATAACCAAAAGATGTCACAGATAAAAGAACAAAGAGGTGTTGAAGGTGGTGATATTATCTAAAGGAATGTGCTAATTAAGAGTAGAGAGCAGGAAGCAGGACAAGCAAGGTACAGATAGCTCTAGTGGGGGTGGGGTGAAATAATAGCACATTCCTTTAGATAATATCACCACCTTCAACACCTCTTTGTTCTTTTGTCTGTGACATCTTTTGGTTATCTTCTCCTATCACTGGCTGCTTGTCCCAACAAACCCCCGCCCCCTTAAACCAGCTTATATTTCACCCCTTTCCTATTTTTACTTAGTTCTGTTGAAGGGTCATGAGGACTCGAAATGTCAACTGTGCTCTTCTCCACCGATGCTGCCAGACCTGCTGAGTTTTTCCAGGAATTTCAGTTTCTGTTTTTGTTCCTCAGGCCCCGAACTTGGTTTTACCTCTGACCTGTGCTGGGGAAGCTGCTGCAGCTTCCCTACTAGTGGAACTCAACTCAGAACAGGATCAGAAGCAGCAGGAGCCATTGAAGATCCTTTTTTTTTTCAACCTTCCTTTATGGAGCCAGAAGGAGCAGCAGTGGCCCCCTGGGCCCTACGAGGAAAGCTCAGGCCCTCCATCCTCCCTGCATCACATGATCCATACCCCCCCAACCCCCCCACCCCTTGCCATCCCCCTGCAACCTTCGTCCCCACAACACAGGAAGCTACCGCTTTTTGACCACTTCCTGACCTGAACCATGGGGGGAAGCGGTTACAATTGCCTTGGCCTTATTCTGGGTTAGAGTCTAGTTGAAACCTGCTGGTTCCCATCGGAAGCCAACTGACAGCTGAAATCTCCCCCCATCCAGTTGGTTTCAGGACAAGCTCATCACCTGAAGGAGTGGCAAACACACCTTATAAGGATTAAAGGACCTTTTGATTTTCAACCCAGCTGATCAGCAACGATAGATGAAGCAGACCTGCTGTTTTCTGTGGTTTATCAAACTGTCAGTAGCACATAGTCAGCTGTCTTCTGATATTGAGAACCTTTTTAAAACAAACACAAGTTCACTGTCAAAGGTGAAACTTTACTTTAAATGAATCATTGTTCGATTTAATCATCGTGCATTTTCATTGCTTTATGAGGCTTTTCAAGGTTTTGTCTACAGTACTTCAATTTTCAATGTCATGCTGTGTATGCAGTTTGTTTAAATTGCTGTGTATCAGTCAGTACATTATTGATCTACATGCACTAACAGTAGCTTCAGTGTATTTTGGTGTAACTCAGTCTGTTTACTCTGGCTATTTAAAGTGTTATGTGTGATGTGCCTATTTTGGCAAGAAGCAGTGTAAATTGGATGTGTAACAGCTTAAAGATTACAAATCTCTGCTCCTCATAAACAAACTCGTCAGTATCAGTTTTCTTAAGTTTATATTGACTTTGGATTATTGGCATATATTTCACTTGATCAGAAGCGTATTCATGAATTATAAAGCTGGCACTGATCAAATGGTGGAAACCTTGCAACAATTGCAGAAATCTGCATTTTTGAAGGATTAGAAGTGACCTTTATAAACTGGAAACAGTGTGAGAAATCACTGTGCAGTGTACAGTTTGAGGTCCAGCATTCATAACATGCAGCTGGTAAAACTGGGGAGTGCACAGAAAGAAATAAGAGCTAGCAGAGAATCAGAGCGGGGGATTGTGTCATCTCAGAGAATGCAACCGAGCCAAAAGAAAATCTCATAAAAAGCCTTCTGAAATTAATCCAAAGAAATTAGAGATGCTATTTTCCCCTAAACAGTTCCATTTGGGCACTTATCCAAAAAAAAAGGGGCTCAATTTATCTCAGTGTGGCCTGAGACAGGAGAGGGTGTGCAAAGAGAAAGTACTTTTTAATAAATTTATAGCTTAAGTGAGTATATGGCAACTTTAATTGATGAAATTATATTTTGTGGTACAGGAGGTTGGCTACATGATTTAAGAGTATAGGAGCACTGTTGGACTTTCTGATCAAGACAACTCACAAGCACATGTTAATGTACCTGCCTTGCATGGTGCCCCAATTGCTTTGAGCAGAACAAAACAGAAAATTAGCTACAAGAACTCATTGCAACGAAGATTTGAAAATCCAGAACACACTTCTACATTTCCAATCTATACTGTTAATGTGGAAAACAAAACAATGACACTAACAGGACAGTTACAATATAAAGAACATTGCTGTGTTGATTTTGAGTTCAGAAGCTGGGCATTTCTTAAAAAAAATCAAAGAATTGATGTTGCGTATAGCTACAACGGTAACTAAACTCCATTTCCTTGTTATTATTGGAAGACTGCACCCAGGGTGTACGTCACTTCTGCATTGAACATTTTCTGTTGTGGTTGTAGAGGCCGATTTTTGAGTGGCATTCCCTTCTGCAGCTGGCACAGATGAATGGCATTTGCCCAGGCTGACTGATATTTTTCTCCTTCCGGCTGGCTCTCTTTTCCACTTGTCCCACTGGTCATTTCTTTTGCCCTCTGATTTCCCCCATGCTCTTCCTGACTGCTTGTCCCCAGGCACTCCAGTTAGCAGAGAGGACTTCCCATGCATCTACTCGCATCCCGATCAACTCCAGCATCCATGTATCGAAGACATGGTTGACTTGTTGGCCTTGTGCCAATGGCAAGCTCGCCATAAAGCATGTCCTTGGGGATGTGGCCATTATCCATTTGGTTCATATGATCCAGCCAACGGAGTCACCGCTGACTCAAGGGGACAAACATGCTGCGGATCTCTGTACACTGGCGTACTTCCATATTCAGCACTCTGTTGCTGGGAGCAGCCCAATAATCGTCTGAGACAATGGAGATGGAAACTGCTTTTTGTTTTTATCCACTTTTCTTGCCTGTTTGTCCATGCCTCACTATTGTATAGGAGGATGATCTGAACACAAGCCTGGTTTACACAAAATTTTGTATTTTTGGTTAGTTTGCTGTTGGTCCACACTCAACTTCTCAACTTTGACGTGACAGCTGTGGGTCTTGGCAATCCTGGTGCTGATTTTGGAATGAAGGGACAGGTTGTTGGTAATTGTTGATCCAAGGCATGTGAAGCTGCCAACAACCTCCAGAGTCAATGTTGATGGAAGGTGGAGTCTCTATGTCCTGGCCCATAACTTTGGTATTCCTGATGCTGATTGTCAGCCCAGGCCCCTTGCAGGCCCGGGACAACTGATCTACAAGCTGTTGCATGGGATGCAACCTCAGTATGGGATGCCAGCACGGCGTCATCAGCAAAACAGCAACTCACGAACATTACGCAACTTTGGACCTGATGCGCAGTCTTACCAAGTTGAACAGCTTGCCAACGACTCTGGCATGCAGGTAGACCCTCAATTGAGTTGCTGAAGGTGTGCAATAGCAGCATAGAGAAAAATATGCCAAAGAGGCTTGGCACCAGGAGGCAGTCTGCTTTACCCTGCCTTTGACCTTGAAAGCCTCTGATGATGCTCTGTTGGTAATTGATGAAACTGTGCGTGTTCTCGTGGAAAGAAGAAATAATGCTCAGGGGGCCAGGTGGGCCACCTACTTTCAATAACAGTTTAAAGAGTCCGTCTCTGCTAACAAGGTTGAAGGCCTTGGTGAGGTCTATGAAAGTAATGTGGAGTGGGCTGCGTTGTTTGCGACAATTCTCTTTGCAAAACGCCCTACTTCCTTGTAGTCCATTATGAAATTTATGCTTGGACAATGTGTGCATTTAACAGGACAGCAGATGTTTAATACTATACGAGTGGGAACCATAACTAGCCAAGCATTAGAACACAGATGGTGCTCATACTATTTACATTGAAACCAAGTGGAAGATTGTCATTTGAAAACTGAGTTAAGATGAAACACAATTTGTAAAATTCTTTGGGTGTTGTGTAGTTTATTTTTTGCAGAAGTGTGTTTCCAGTTCACTGTATTGAAAATTCTTCAGTGATCTATATATTTCTGAATCTTAGGGCAGAATTGTTCCAGATTTGCACTAAGTGCAGTAGCAGGCGAGAACGCTTTACCCAACAGCCAAAATGGCGGCTTTTCACGCTGTATCGTCCCAAACACATAGTTCCCAAGGTGGGCGGGTTCTCATTCGCCAGCCACGCCATTACCTCGCATGCCAAGCGTCACATTTAAAGTGCAGCTGCAATCACTCCTCTCAGTGCTTCCAGCCCAGGACCGCCACACAGAAGACAGGATGGCCCTGAAAGGCAAAAAGACTGCAGACCTCCGCTTCAGTGACGCGTTCCCTCAAGCGCCTTTTGAACACCGTGGAAGCCCGTCACGATGTCCTCCACCCTCGCTCGGGCGGCAGGATGGGCAGCTGCATCACCAATCCAGCATGGGAGGTGGTGGCAGCGGTGGTCAATGCCAATGGCCTGCAAAAGAGGACAGCCACCCAGTGCCGCTACAGGACCAATGGTCTCATCCGTACCGCCAGGGTAACTCACTTTTCTCATCACTCTCAACTCACACTCACAAATCCATCACACATCCACAGGTATCTCACACCTCAAGTGACAAAGCACTAACTCTCACACACACCCTCACATCCCCATCAGGCTCATATTCTCTCAAGCTCGTGTCCTCATCCCGTCCATGGCTCCGCTCACCACACAAACATTCCATGCAGTGCCATGCATCCTGCTCACACTCTCTCTATTTGTTTTCATGCAGGAGAAGCCTGCTCACATCAGCAGGGAGAGGTCCCAGACTGAGGGTGGAGTGGCCCACATTAGGCTCCTCACTCACTTTGAGGAGCGTGCCATCGCTCTGGTGAGGACATGGGCCGTGCCTGCGGTGACAGTGAGGTCGGCGGCGAACACCCTCGTGAGGATCCTGCACCACATCATCCCTCTCTCAATGCCAATGTGGGTGCTCTCTCTCCTGCTTTTAACTCTGCTGCCATGCACTAATTATCTCTACTTTGGTTCCCAGGGAGCTCTGCCAGTCCTTCAGCTCCATCCAGGTCCGCGCCTCCAGCCAATAGGACACCTCCTCCATTGAAGAGTTGGAAATAAGCAGCCTAGAACACCCGTCACAGCGCTTACCCACCAGCACATCCACACACATCTCGGTGGGACCTAGATCTAGAGTAGGCTCGGGTTCACAATCTGGCGGTCTCTTGGGGTTCTCTTTCAGTTGTCCATCTGAGCTGACTGGCATCTCCACCCACCCAATGATCACACTCCCATGCAGCACCTGATCTCACCCACCACAATTGTCATTTCACTTTCAATTTAGACAACATGGTCTGGGTTCACTTTTTTGTAAGCACCCCCATCTTTTCCCCTCCCCCAGTCACCCATTTCCCTTCCCCCAACACTGTTGAACCCCTCCCACCCTTGCCACCCCCCCCCACCAGCATCATCTCCCACCTCCACTCTGTGACCTATCAGCCACAACCCTTTTCATTCGGGGATGTCCAGGTGAAAGTGGATGTTCCCTTCCTTCCCAAAAATCCCACCCACATCCACATTCACCTCCACAACCTCCTCCTTCCACCCCCAGGGTCCGTGTCTGTCTCCACCAACCACCCTGGCTGCTATCATCAAAGCCTCACCCTCCCAACCTACTGCCTCATTCTGCCCTTGGTCATTCTCACCGTTGTCTCATACCACACCCACTCTCACTTCGCTCCCCAAGAGGCAGTCATGGAGTCATCAGTGCCCTCCCTTGCACGTTCACCTGGACATCTCCCCAGACACCAACTCCCCGGATCCCTTGTCCATTCCAGACCCCTTCCCCAATGAAACCCCTTTCCACCTCCCCCCCCCCGCCCCAGACTCCACCCTCCCTTAATCCCTTCCCCTTCCTGACTCCTTCAGACCTCCTTACTTTTTCCATCATCCTTAGTCCATTCCTCGCTCCCGAGTCTTTTCTCCAGCCTTACTTCTTCCTCCAGCATTACTCCTTCCCCCTTCCTGGCTCCTTCAGACACCCTTATGCCTCCCTCCAGTCTTACTCCCTCTTCTCTCTGCAATCCTTCCTTCCGACCTCCTTCTCATACACCTTCCACAACCCCCCCCCTCCGAAACCTACCCCCCAGTTGCTGTCTTCTCCCCTGTTACCCCCTCCTCCCTCCGTACTCGCTCCCTCCTGCTAACCCCCCACTGACATCTTCATTCACCCCCCCCAACCTCACCCCATCATAACATCTTCAATACCCCCTTCCAACCTCACACCATCCTGAAACCTTCATTCACCCTTCCCAACCTTACCCCATCCTGACACCTCTTCCTCTCGTAGTCGATCCTAGACCTTGCTCTCCCACTCCCCGGTACATCTTCCTCTCCCAAACACAGCTGGACCTTCCTCTCCACCCCCTCAACCATCATCCAATATGAGCAGATCCTCAACGGTGACTTTCCAACTTCTGTGAGCTGCTTCGCTGTACAGCCATGTCCATGAGCATCCATAAAGCATGCCATGGACGTTCCTCCAGGGTCCCGTTGCTGTCGGGCTCCAGCACCTTCTGCTTCTCGGATGTCCACAATGTGAGCAAGGCCCTGGCGGTAAGTCCCGACTTCTGCACGTCACCCTTGTCAAGATGTGTTCTGCACCGGTGTGCAATCACACCGACGTGGCTGGACGATCGAGCCGGGGGTTGGTGGGGGGGATGATACCGGTGGGCTGGTCTTATAATGATATGCTGATGTATCACAATGAGGTTCCCGATGTCCGATGGTGGGAAACGTGGCCCACCATCAACGGGCTGAGCGGATAATTGCAAACTGGTTTCCCGAAGTCATGAAATCGATTTGTGGCCTTCTCGCCATGTTGTCCACTCACACCGCCAAGCACGCGCAACGCCAGCGGGCACGGACGATTCTGCCCCTAATCTCATCATAATCTTTTCTGTGTCGTTGCAATAATTTGAATTTTGCCTGAATTGCTTGGGCTGAATTTTTCTAATGTAAAATATTTCAATAAGGTTGAATTCAGCTCTTTTCCTCCAAACAATTGATGACTCGAAGTGTTGATTAACTATGGAAAGGATGAGGAAACCATTATATAAAATCTCAAACGTTCAGTTTATTGTAAGCAGAGGACTCTGTGGGGAGTACCTGTGGGGACCATGTATCCTCCCATTTCATTTAAAGAGTTGGGGGCTTAGCAAAGGTAGGCATTTGGAAGTCTCCTGCTCACACATCAAAGAGTTGGCATTACTTCATGATTGCAACTTAGACTGATAGCCTGGTGGGCCAAAACTCCCCACTCGCAGTTTTAAAATGAGAAGGAGCTGTCTCTGTCTTCTAGATATAGAGGGAGTAATTTTAACTCAACTGACATGTTGGGCAGCTAATGGGATCGGGTGCCCGCACAGTGATTTATGATCTAGCAGGCAGAAACTGATAGTTGCTTGCAATTTAAAAATACCTGAGCCAGCTAGCTTGGAATAGCTGTCCCAGGAAATTGGGCTATGTTTATAGAGATGGTAATTGATGTTTTTGTTATTTTCCATACCGAGGAGCAAAGGATTGTTCTCTCTATGAAAACTATACTATGGCATGTATAATGATTCAGTAGCTGGCTTATGAAACAAAGGCTCTCAGTTATGATCCCCGAGTTATATGATCATGTATTCAGCTATATGTGGAAAATGGTGATGCTGAACCAGAGAGTGCATCTAACTCAAAACAATGAAAATTTTGACAATGTTGTATTTTTGAGTTGCATTACTGTCCAAGCACAGTTATTTCTCTCTTCAAGTTTTATGCCTAAACTTGGATAGGAAAATATCTTGCTTATAATGAACATTACATAACTGGTGGTGAGCAGCAATTGGTGCTTGGTGAAAATTAGATCCTCCAGTTCCTGAACATCTTACTTTCCTTATATTACTTCACCCGTTTAACAATACAAAGCTAGCTTTGTCAAATTTAAACCCAGTTTAGTTATTTTTACTCTCTTTTACCTCAAGTAATGGTGTAAACCATTGGAAATCATGCAGTTGATGGCAGTAGTGAGAAGGTACCAATGGGGCTACATCAGTGAGGAGGGAGGGGGGCATTCTTGTAGTATCATCACTTTGAAAAATTAGTCAATTCCAGTTTGCAACATTTAGTGATTATTAAGAGGCCATTATACTGACCTTTGCCCTGCTTCTCACCCCATCCCATCCCTCCAGAACACTCAACTACCAGATACACATGTCAGAAAGAAGGAGTGAAGATCATTTCACCCTGTCCCTTTTGTGTTGTCCTTGGATTTCAGGGGCTTTCCCAGGGTTGTAGGTTGGTTGTTTACCTCCAGAAGGTGGAGGACCATTGCAGACATGTGGGCTTGAGGGGACCTTTTTCACCATCACATCATTTTCCTTCTGGTCTAATTGAAAAGGTGCCTGAGAAAAACAAAGGCAGAATTTCCCACTCGGTGTGCGGGTGTGGACCCGACATTCTACAGTGTGAAACAGTGCGCGATGATGTCGGGTGAGCAATATTTCGGTTGGCGGGCACACGCGAGAGTTGGCAGTGCGTTCACGGACAATTAAGAGGCCTATTAAGGCCTTTAAAGTATCAATTAACAGGGATTTTTTTGCTGCCCAGTCGGCGGGCAGGCGAATCGGCCAGGCGGCCTTTGCATTTTTCAGGAAACCTCATCCAAGGGCAGGATGAGGTTCCCGCAATTAAACTTTAAAAATAAAAATCTATGCGCGGGGGTTTTACAACGTCCACGCACAGGTGACTCATTCTGATGCGTGGACATTTTTCCTGGATTTTAAATTCTGTTTTCATTGTTTTTAAATTTGTCAGCTCCCTGAGGCAGCTCCCTGCCTCCAGGGAACTTTCATTGCGCGCTCCTCTGCCAGTGTGAAATCCCAGTCGGGGGCCAATCGCAGGTGGTGGCCCGTTTCCCGGCCACTCCCTGGGCCCACCGATCGCAGCCGCCCGCCCACCCAAAAATTCTATCCCGAGAGTTATGGCCAATGCCGATCCACAGGCCAGAGGGTCCATAATGTCAAGCACTTGTTTACACTAAACTCAGATAAATGATGTCAAATCTGATAATGAGCAGGCGTTTTAAAAAGAACAATGATGACATACAAAACAGCAGATCCTGCCAGGAAACTCATTATGTTTGCAAAGGTGCTTTAAAATAATTCTAACACAAGTTTGTGGAATTACACAGCTCCTGCCAGAGGCAGGAAATGAGTAAGTATGGTAATGGCACATTATATAGTCATTCCTGATTTACGGGCTCCGTTTGCAAATAAGGATTTTGTGTATCCTGACTTATTGTACAAATAACGATATTTCATGAAAGAAAGGCCCAATTGTAATCTAATTCTGTGGATGTCGTAGTGAAGAACATTCATTTGAACACAAACATTTCTAAATAAACTATGTTTGCTGAGGCAAACAACCCCATAATTGTTGGTTTGTTATAGGGACTAGGGACACAGGTGTCAATAACTAGATTAATTTGTTTGCTGGGAGTGAGAAGTAGGCACAAAATGTCACACGTAGCTTTGGCTATGGATTGAAATGACATTGGATTTTATTGAAGCTGTGTTGAATTTTATTTGTGCTGTGGCAGTGTAAATCTCATGTACAGCTTGGATACTTTACTACTGCAGCAAATTTTCTTTTCAAATATCTGCACTGCTTCATGATCAAAACCATGTTGGTTTTGCTTATATTCTTTGCAGTTGCATTTAACAGTTTATTATAAATATGGTGACTAAAACTACTCTATCTATTTTTGTGCCGCTTCACATGGTAACTTTGGGTGTTAGTTCCTTTTCTATATGGAAAATGTATGTGGTAAAAATTCTATTAATGTAACAGCAATTTATGTGGGCAGAACGGTTGCCTCCATGTTCAGTGCGACACATGCTTGCACTTACAGTTCCCCATTCAGTCAGTTACTGACCTAAACTGTGCCATTGCTAAAAGGTCAAGCAAGGGTGTATCAGAGAGAGAAGGCCATAGTGGTAGGGAGTTACCTCCTAATGGCCACTTCGAAAACAAGATTAGATGAGCTGTGAACTGGCCTTGGAGAGAACACAAGAGGAAAAGAGAGAGCATCTTGTTCAATAAGTTATACGCATTAAAGGTGAGTCCTTTTGATAGGTTGGGATGATTTTCATCTTGAGCAACTCGGATAGGCAGAGTCATTGCATCGCTGTCCTGATGTCACAGTTGGGAGGCCCAGTCAATTTGGATGATCGAGCATCGTTAAAATGAAATTAGTAAGCCGCCAGTGCCAACCAAAGGCTGGCAGGAACTCATCAACTGGGGGTGGAATAGGGAAATGCTTCTGTGAAGCTGAGCTGGGAGACTTTGGGGCAAGGTAACAGCAAGGTGTGGGGGTGGAGAGGCGACAGCAAGGTGTGGGGGTGTAAATGAGAGGTGACAGCAAGGTGTGGGGGTGGAGAGGCGACAGCAAGGTGTGGGGGTGGAGAGGTGACAGCAAGGTGTGGGGGTGGAGAGGCGACAGCAAGGTGTGGGGGTGGAGAGGTGACAGCAAGGTGTGGGGGTGGAGAGGCGACAGCAAGGTGTGGGGGTGGAGAGGCGACAGCAAGGTGTGGGGGTGGAGAGGCGACAGCAAGGTGTGGGGGTGGAGAGGCGACAGCAAGGTGTGGGGGTGGAGAGGCGACAGCAAGGTGTGGGGGTGGAGAGGTGACAGTAAGGTGTGGGGGTGGAAAGGAGACAGCAAGGTGTGGGGGTGGAGAGGTGACAGCAAGGTGTGGGGGTGGAGAGGCGACAGCAAGGTGTGGGGGTGGAAAGGAGACAGCAAGGTGTGGGGGTGGAGAGGTGACAGTAAGGTGTGGGGGTGGAAAGGATACAGCAAGGTGTGGGGGTGGAGAGGTGCGGACAGACTGACAATGGGCAGGATTACTTTTGTGCTCCACAAAAACAACTAAACAAATACCACTAATATTTCCAGTGGGTTCTTTCAGTGGGCCCCTGGTGGTGTTGGTGAGCTGGAAAAGGCCTGAATATGTTATTGAAAAGGAGTACAGGGGGATCTTACTGGCAGATTTCTCACAAATAGAGCCAGATTTTCATTTTTGGGATGGGGCCATGACTTTGTGATATTACCCAGGACATGACCCTGCATGGCATTGGCATGACATGCATGCCCCAATTTTTGATTGAAAGGGAAACTAATGGCGGGAGCGCATGCCCTCCACCCAATCCAAGATGGCAGGCAGGCTCCAGACGCTGGAAGGCCAATAGGAGACCCTTCAGCATTGAACAAGCAGCAGCCTGCTGATGCAGGTAATCAAAGCCAGGGCACCTCAAGATGGAGAGATGCTCTCTCGGTGTTTGTACAAACTTTGAGGGAGAAATGGCCACAGCTGCTGGACCATCACTGTGGAGAGAACGCCCCCACCTCCCACCTCAGGCAGGCCTGTGGCCACAGCTGTTGCCATCTTGATATGTATGGTGGCTGCAGTGGCTGCAGTTGGAGGGGGGGGGCTCAAATTAATCCTGGACTGTTGCTTCTTATCCCCCTACTCCCCGGTCTGCTGCTGGGAAGCAGCCTCCGGGCACCTGCTGTTCTCCGAACAACCCAGAGAAGGGCGTGGGGGGGTGTGGGTGGAGCAATGCGCACAGGCTGACTGTCTGATCATTGCCGGGAGACGGGAAGATGGCAGCTGGTGCCAGGAAATTCAGTGTCCATATACCTCAAGGCGGACTTCCAAAATCAAGCTTGTAGTCCCTAATGCTGCCTGTGCCGGTTTAAGCGCCCACTGGGTCATTGGACCCAGCACCCAACAGGCTCCCACCCCTGCCTGGCCCTTCCCGACCATTGAGAAGGCGCGCTTCCCACTGGGCCATCCTTAATTGGCCATCCCAGCATGAAATCGTGTTTGCTGGGAACGAATTCCACATCCGCTTTCGCTCCCGCCGACTTGGCGCGCACACCAAGCGTGAAATTCAGGCTATGGCAAAACAATAACGTGCATCCACATGGTGGATGCAGAATTTGAAATAAAATCAGGTGTTTCTGCTTTATTTTGTAGAGAGTTTGTTAACAATGGACTTTCGTGATGAGTATTTATGAATATTTATACTGAACAACGTCAGGGATGCTGAGTTGCGGAATGGCTCCCAGTGTGGGCTGCAAGTGCTTTCCAGGCCAGGTATAGCACTAGTTAAAGTTTACTTTGGCACAGTAATCTCCAAAAAAAAACACAACTTCCCACACCAGGCTCTGAGTGAACGCTAAATTACAAGCAGTTTTGTAGTTTTGTTCTGTGGGTTGACATCTCTACGAGGAACAGAACTGAGGCTGGTCTAACTCAAATACAACTATATATCTAACAAAGAGAGATTTTCAGCCTGGTTGGATTCACACCCAGGTGAAAGAAATGAAGGACAGTGCACACACCCACAACGCCATTAACTCCCCTGACAAAGCGAGATGAAATGCAATTATCTGCACTTGCTTGAGGTTTCCAGCAGATTTCAAATGATATTTCTTGTTAAAATTCCTCCTCTCTGAACCAGATTTATAATCTGCTGAGTGTGAGGAAATGTATATTGGACTGTTCTGACTGAATGCAAATCTCCTGTGGCCTTCTGTGAATTAGAAAAGCAAAAAAAAAAGCGTGTAATTCAATAAACAGAATTGAGTCAGAGATCAATGTCACTGCTGGGAGAACATACTGAGATTGAACCTGAACTGAATATGATCTTGTCGTTTAAATACAGTTCCAAGGTAGAAAATCCAGGCAGCTCCAGATAAAGCTATGAGCCTTAAAATTGCTGTTGGTGACATTAGAGGATGAACACTCAGTTGATTCCTTTGACACTTTGCCTGCTGTTATAATACTTCTAACCTGTTTTTTTTTAAATCGGTGAATGTCTTGATGAAATAATGGGCAAAAGAATGTTACTTAAATGTGTTAAGCGTGGGGCGACCAATACCTTTTAATTTTTTTCTCCTTTTCTCTTCTGAAGTCGCTAACTCATTCTGAGCGAGGGTTTCATGATTGCAGCAGCTTTCCGATATGATTTCCCAGTGGCCATTCATCGCTTGAATCTAGTCAGTGAGATTGGCAGATTATTGAACAGTGAAGGAGGGGAGGTGGGGGTTGGGGTAGAGGTGATGGGAGAAAGTGTAGCATATTGAGCCAAGTAAATTTTCCAGCAGCGGTCATTAATTAGCAATGAAGAGCAGCTTCCTAGCTGCTTTTCCTATTTGCTATTTTTGTAGTTAGCTATTATGATAGGGGAGATGGTGGTGTAGTGGTAATGACATGGGACATGGGAAGATCCAGGGATCCAGGTTACTGCTCTGGGGACCCAGGTTCAAATCCCACCAAGGCAGCTGGTGGAATTTAAATTTGCTCAATTAATAAAAATAACCTGGTTGACTAGCAGCCACAGTGGCTGCTGCTGGTATTACAGGGAGTCCCAAGAAGGAAGATGGATACTGACCTTCCAAGTAAGTGTGAGGATTTTGGACAGGGTGGGATCAGGGACCCTAGGATGATCAGGTTTTAGAGGCTGGGGGCAGAAGCACAAAGGTAGGTGGGAGGGGGGGGAGGCTAGGGGGAGTACCCCAATGGGCATATAGGACCCACCAAAGGAGATACCCCACCTTCCTTTTAACCCAAGTTGTTAAAGTTGCGGACTGGCCACCTTCCTTCTGCCTTCCCCTGCCCAACATATTATGGCGGCGGAGACAGAATGATGTCCTTAAGTGGCCTTTAATTGGCAACATAAGGGCCTCAATAGGCCTAAAGGTGGGCGGGCTGCCTGATGCCTTACCAGTCTGCTGTAATATGGGGCATAGCTCGGGGGTGAATGGGAAGATGGATGGGAAGGTGGTGGGCTAGCCACCTGTTTTATTGTATGTGACTCCCCGTCTTCAAATGCACTGGCAGGCGGCTTTAAAATTCCTCCCAAGAGTAGCACCACTACTGACTAAGCTGGCCGAGTCCTGAAGGACATGGCTGCTACTCTGGGCCTGCAGCAGGTGTTGAGGCATGTAGGAAAAACCTACTTGTCCTCACCAACATACATGTCATAGGCGCATCTGTCCATGATGGTATAGGTAGGAGTGACCACCACACAGTCCTTGTGAAAGACAAAGTCCCATCTTCACACTGATCCAATTCCTAGGATTTTTTTCACCAGCTGATGGTACTCAAGTGTATCCCAGGACCACTATCTCAGCTTTTCTTGATAATGGAGAGGTCCCTGGTCTTGACAGTGCTCTCTCTATAGTGGCATGGGTGAGATAGGTGTCCCATCCTGTATAGATTATGGCTGCAAAGTTGGGCTCCGTAGTGCCCATTGTTTTAGCACTAGGGTTGCTGTTTTCATTCCAAAATGATTTCTGAGCAATGCACGCATATTTCTGGTGCAGCCTGCAGTGAACAGCATCTTGGGTCGGGTGTTAGCTTGGACGCTAGGAGTATGAGTAAGAAGTTTGCAGATTAGGCAAATCATGATGTCAGTCAGTGTGTAATCTTGATTTGGTGCCAGCGCTTTCATTTTTGACATTGCCGCTCTAACTAATGCTCTCTCTGAGATGGGCAACAGCCGAACTTGCATCCAGGAGCATGAAAGACTCCCCACCCTGCAGCACTATTTAAAAGGACCATCAACAACTTGCAGGTTAGTTGTTGTTTCCTCTCGACTGCCTCTGTTTGAGTTTGTGGAAGTGCTGTGTGCTTTGAGGACTGGCTGAGGTTAGTGAAGTTTGTGGGGAGTGGTGCTGTAGATGAAGAAGGCATATATTGTGATTGCAAGAAATTAGCTCTAGGGTTCTGGAAGGCAGCAATTGCAATTCCCCCAGGGTTGCAGCGTGAGAGGGAGATGGAGCAGAGGCCGTAAAGAAGAGAGAAGTTGCTCGTAGAGGGAGGATGAGGAGAAGGGCCCTCAGCAGGAGAGCTTATCCACACTAGAGTTTTCCAGGAGCACTTCTCTTTTATTTTATTCTTTCATGGGATGTAGGCATCACATTTTTTGCTTATTCCTAATTGTCCTTAAATTAAACATTTGAGAGTCAACCACATTCTGTAGGGTTGGAGTCATATGAAGGCCAGACCAGCAGATTTCCTTCTCTAAAGGGTATTAGTGAACCAGATGGGTCTTTACTACAATTGATGATGGTTTCATACACACCATTACTGAGACCAGCTTTATAATTCCAGATTTATTAATTGAATTCAAATTTCACTAGCTGCTATGATGGGATTTAAACCCATGTCCCAAGAGCATTAGCCTAGGTTTCTGGATTACTAAACTAGTGACATTACCATTATACCACTATCTCCCCCTTACTTGCACCTAACCCAGAAGCAATGTATGCATTATGAAGGAGGTGCCCAGAGAACTTTGCCATCTCTTGCAACCAGATCTTTAGCCTCAGAGCAGAGTGAGGATAAATTTCCAGTTGACTGTGACGCTGACTGTGGCCAAGAATTTCTTTGCAGCAGAGTTCTTCAGGGTTGAAGCAGGCGACATATCTAACATCTCCCAGTTTGCCTTGCACTGCAGTATCAGGTAGATAACAGAAGCTTTTTATGCCAGGAGAGGGGAGTTCATTGTGTTCTCTCGGAGCACAGAGAAGCAGGAGGAGTGGGCATGTGGCTTTGTCAGGATAGTGAGCTCCCCCATGGTATGGGGTGCCATTGACTGCACACACACATGGATTTGCAGGCACCGCTTCTAAATACTGAGATGCACTGTAACCACAGGGTTAACACTTGAGTGTACAGTTGATGTGTGACCATGCTCAGCACATCAGTGTGGTGAGTGCTTGTTATCCTGTCAAGTCGTGATGTTTTCATTCTGCGCCCGCCTGCTACTTCCTAAGTATTTGAGGCACCATGCTGAACCAGAGGATGGCTACCGGGCAATAACAGCTATCCACTTTACACTTGGCTCATGACTCCAATCTGCAACCCAGCCAGCATAAGTACAATGTGAGCCAGGCTGCCAGGCAACAGGTCATAGAGTGGCCCACTGGTGTGCTGTAGCATCAATTCCACTGCCCTGACTACTCTGGAGGAGCCCTGCAGTACCTGCCAGAGTGGGTGTCTGGATTTTTGGTGGTCTGCTGTGTTCTCTATAGCCTGGCCATCATGAGGGCATAGCCCTTGCCACCCTGGATACAGTGAGCACCTCAGGAGGAGGAGGAGGAGGAGAAAGAAAAGGAAAGGAGGATGCAGCCAGCATATCTATGTTTTAGTCAGGCTGTCCCTGAACGCATCATTTGACTCCAATTTCTGTGAATAAAACCCCAAATCCCCATAGTACAACAGTCTCACACTTTATTATCCCTGCGATAGGCCATCACAGTGTCCTCCTTGCCACAATGCTGAATTAAACGCCACCAAAAGTCAACTGTTCCTTACCAACTTCATTACACAAAACAGCCAATACTCCATACAAAACTCAACTAATCATAGTCGTGCGTTTTCTTACTGCTGTCATATGAGTGTCTTTGCCTGTCCTAGTGCTTCTTGGCACTGCTACCCTAGTGACTGCAGCATGACTGGTGGAAGGCTGCTGAATTTCAGTGGGTGAGATGCAGATGGCCTTGGAGGACATCCTCAAGGAGCTCTGGACTAGAAGTTCCGGTTTCGGACTGCACCATCTCGGCATGGGCAGCAGCAGTCGAGGCTGGCTGAATAGCAGGCAACAGGAGGGGCACTGACAGAGTGGCAGCAGTGGGGGCATAAATGAATATAATAGAATGCATTTTGGTGATTTGGTTGTCATGGTCAGATATCTGGCTGTATGCGCAAGCTGTGAGATGTTTGTTTGAGGCTTGCAGTACTGCTCAGTGTGCGAGAGTAAAGGGAAAGTATGAGTTATATTTGACAGAGAATGTCGGTAGATGAGTGAAGGGATGTGGTTAATTGAGCCGTGTGTGAGGCATGTGGTTCAGTTTTAAGGATAAAACATTTGAGGATGAATTCGCTGACCTTGAAGTGATGTGCGAAGTCATTAAAATTATTGCAGCGCTGCATCCAAGTCTCTGGGACAGTTCTTGTTCACATTAACCTCTGCGGTTATCTGCTCCGATTCTCTTCTAAGTGCTTCTCTGGAGGGACTTTTGCGAGCTATCGATACAGGATATCTCTCCTCCTGTCCATCTCCTGCAACAAGGCCTCGAGTACTGCATCAGGAAACCTGTATCCATTCACTGCCGACATTAATCAAAAAGCAGTAATTCATTTTAGGGATCTATTCATGTTTGTGCAAAAACGTCTGTTCTCTTTTAAGAATTTTTTTTAGATTGTAGTGTTGAAGAAATAATTAAATGATCTGTGATACAAAGGTGAATAAATTGATTATTTACATCAGTGGGGGTAAAGCAAATCCAATCTAAGAATTATCTGACCTATCAGTCCTGGCACCATATGTTGGAAACATTCTGCAAGCATGCCATCATTTTTACAGGGCCTGGGGAAGGGCCCATCTGCAAAATGTCTTGTCTGCTATCTCTCGATAGGTGCTTCCTAACTCTCTTGAGTGTTTCCAGTGATTTCCGTTTTTCTTTCAGATTTCAAATATCTGCAGTATTTTTTCTCTCTGGGACAGTGGACATTTGACAAGATTCTAATAAGTACTGAGGAATCCCAGTGGCTGCAATTCTGTAAAAGAATGCTGCAGCAATATGAGATATAAAAAAAATACCATCTGTCCACCGTTTAGCTTGTGGGATGTAGGCTGGCAGCAGATGCTTTTGATTTTTGTACACCTTGTGCTCGATGCAGAATCTGTAATAGCCGTTCCTCATGGTTCATTATTGATTTTTCAGCTGAGTCTGTTTGTCAGGAGATTGGAGGCTTTGCGAGAAACAATTTTCTTTGACATTTCTGTGTACCCAGCTGTAGATGTAAAATCAGTAGCTGCAGAGTTGCAACATCAATATCTTGTAAGATGGTCTGATAGATTCCTGGGAAATTGTTGCTGATGAGAACAAATTGTACAGCATATGCTGGATTTCCTTCACAGGAAGCCAATCTGTTACCTGAGATTTGTTTTCAGTGTATCTGGAGCACAGTACTGCTTACCTCAATAAAAGGGAAAACATTATTTTCATATTTATTTAGTTGGTGACCTAACAAACTGACTTAAATTATGGATCAACTCGACTTTGGTTGAATTCTCTGCCACCTTTACAGCAGTAACCAGAAGCTCATTAATTGCTGTTTAAAGAAAGGCTTCCATTTATGCAGCACCTTTCACAACCTCAAGACACCTCATCCGGAAGAAAGCGCCGCTGACTGTGTAGCACTTCCTTAATGTTGAACCAGTGTGTCAGCCCGGATTTAAATGCTGACTGAGCAGTAGGGGTGGGCATTGAACCAAACATTCAAAGTGACCCAAAGCTGTGAGGAAAGATTGGATAGGCTAGGGTTGTTTTCCTTAGAACAGAGGAGGCTGAGGGGTGCCCCTCGAGCCTGCTCCGCCATTCAATAAGATCGTGGCTGATCTGAGTGCAACCTCAACCTCACATTCCTGCCTAGCCCCGATATACTTTCACCCCCTTGTTAAGCAAGAATCTATCTAGCTGTAGATAGACAGTGTGCAATGCAATCGTTAGCAGTTTGAAGGTGGGATGTGCACATGAGCCCTAAAGAAAATAAATAAGCAAGAATTATTTTTAGATCTGGCAGTGAAGTAAATGAAACATCTGATCTTGGTTGAATTAGTGTGAGCATGTAACTAGGTATTGCTCTGATGCAAGATGGCAAGTGATGTGTATGTGTCCAATCCTAGCTGGTTAGAAGGTAGGGGAGAAATGCACCCTTATTCCTCAGTGGCCTCGCGGCGTGTATACCTTGAATGTCTGGGAGTGGTGGAGGCAATCAGAGAAGCATATACATAAGGCTGGATGTATTTGCATGAATACCAGTATTTCTCTGCTGCAAAATCCAGAAGCCAGGAGTTCTCTGTTGCTTTATCTGATGTTACCCAGGGCAGTAATAAGGTATGACAATTGACTCAGTATTGGGTGAGAGAATCAAACAAACAGAAACAAACAAGGGTTCCCAATCATGACCCTTGCTGGAAAAGTGCCTATTTGTGGATGTCTGTGAGAATGGGATCAGTTAGCTGTAATGCCCCATGTTTATCCAGCCTGCCAAAACTCACTGAGAATGGAGGACAACCAGCAACTGAGACACCATACCCCAGTACCTACCTTCAGGACAGGAGGGGAGAAAACCAGTGGGGCTGGGGAAAATGACACATTCTTTCTTCAATTCCTTATGACAAAGATTGAAGGCAAACTACACTTTTCAGTAACCCTAGGAAGTATGTTAGGGAACTCGATGAGAACTTGTCCATGTCAAGGTATGAGACCAGAGAAGTCACATGGAAAATTCAAACTCACAAACATCCCAATGGGTAGGTTTTTCAGGATCCCTTGCAAGCAGCACACATACAGTATAGTTCTTCATGACATCAGTTCCACCCATTCACACAGTGAATCATTCAAACAGAATCAGCTAATATCTGAGAAAACTTACACTTATTCACAACTAAAGGATCTTTTACTCCCTTCCTGAGAATGGGCAGACATGCTGCAGATGAAATTTAATGCAGACAAGTGTGAAGTGACACATTTTGGTAGGAAGAATGAGGAAAGCAATGCAAAATAAAGGATACAATTCTAAAGGGGGCATAGGAGCAGAGGGACCTGAGGGTATATGTGCAAAAATTGTTGAAGGTAGTAAGGCAGGTTAAGAAAGCTTTCATGGGAGCACGACTAGCAAGGCCACCATTGGTTGCTCATCCCTAATTGTACCTGAAAAGGTGGTAGTGAGCTGCCTTCCTGAACCATTGCAGCCCATGTGGCCTAGGTACACCCACTGTGCTGTTAGGAAGGGAATTCCAGGATTTTGACAGCAAAGGAACAGTGATATAGTTCCAAGTCAGGATGATGTGTGGCTTGTAGGGTAACTTGCACATCATTCCTAATGCACCTGCTGTCCCTGTTTGTCTAGGTGATAGAGGTGGCGAGTTTTGGAAAGTGCTGTCAAAAGAGACTTGGCGAGTTGCTGCAGTGCAGTTTATATATGGTACATGCTGCCGCCACTCTGTGTCGGTGTTGGAGGGAGTGAATGTTTAAGTTGGCGGATGGTGTGCCAGTGAACTGCGCTGCTTTGTATCGGATGGTGAGAGCTTCTTGAGTGTTGTTTGGGTCTGAGGGTGTGGCTGAGGCAAATTCAATCATGGCTTTCAAAGGGGAATTAGGTAATTATTTAAAGAGAAAAATTGGCAGGGCTATGGGGGAAAGGTAGAGGAGCGAAACTAGCTGAGCAACTCTTTACCGAGAGCCAGCAATGGGCTGAATGGCCTCCGTCTGTCTATAACTATTTTGTGACATAATTGCTCTGGATTGATTGCATTATATGCACTTAGACCTTTGGAATGGAATCCGTAGTTTCAAAGCTTGTATGTTTTGAGACAAACCCTAATTGAAAAAGAGAAACTGTAAAGGGAAACTGAGAAAGGAAACGTGGAAAATTAAAGTTCCCAGTTCCTACGGAAACTAAGACTGAAACTAAGAATGGGGACCAAAACTTCTGGGGAGACTGAACCTGATGGAAATCATATAAAAGGAGACAGAGAGCCCTCAGAGCTCAGCAGAAGATGATGAGTCCGATGGCGCAGTACGGGCAAACGGAAGGAAATAGAGGCTAGATCCTCTAGAAGCTGAGAATGAGCAAATACACAGTAGCTGCTGCTGTTTCTGTTACTTGATGATAACATCATTGAATTAAACCATCCAGACCAAGAGGAGGTTCTGCAGACGTGTACCATTTTTGGTGAAGACCGTATCCACGGAACTCAGGCTGATTGTGCGCTACTATCAGCTGGGCTTCAGGCTACATCCCTGTAGAAAAAAAAGCTGAAATCCTTTGTAAGGTGGACAGAGTTCTGAAGGACTTTGTGACTGAGTTTGATGGCCTATTTGCAGAGTAGACTGCTGAGCCAAATCATAAGATCTGTCTTAGTTATCTCTGTCATTACTGCGTAATTTATAGTTTATAATTGACTGCAATTATTCTTTTAATTCATGTCTAACATTGTCTTTGGGTTTTAGAGTCTAAGTGATTAACTAAGATGGTATTTAGTGTTTGCATTGCTTGGCTCTTGTATAGTAAAAGATGCTCTGTTTTTAACTGTAGAATCCTTGTGAGTTTATTCTTTTCGTAAATAAATGGAATTTTGTATTTCTTCTACTTTCTAAATAAAAGTTCTTAATCTGTACTGAGATTGTAAAACTTTTCTTTTTATTTTAACACCATTCCATTTCTGCTTTTGCATCTCTCATCCGGTGAGTGTAGCTTCACCATCCTTACCACGGAAATCGGAATTTAACAAGTAGAACAGCATGCAGAAGGAATAAAAGAGAGTAGATTGGTAAAGTCAAGTTAATCAGTTATATGCAGGGAAATAACT
Source organism: Cetorhinus maximus (assembly GCF_964194155.1). Taxonomy (NCBI): domain Eukaryota; kingdom Metazoa; phylum Chordata; class Chondrichthyes; order Lamniformes; family Cetorhinidae; genus Cetorhinus; species Cetorhinus maximus. The sequence goes on from NC_135898.1 coordinate 72,327,929, forward strand.
AAAATAAATGAATAGATGGCTGGATTTCATTGCTGTGAAGTCGGATTCCCCGCCTCAGGGACACGAAGTCCCACCTCAGATAACTGTTGACCAATCAGGTCCTGGCAACTCTCCAGTGCCGGCAACGCCACCGGGAGTGGTGGCCACTGCTGGTATTGCACTTGGGTTGCTTGAGGAACAGTTCCGCACTGGATTGGGATTTGTTACGTGTTTGGGGGTTTTGCTGGCAGGCCCTGGTGATGGATGTGGGGATGAGGGATTGAGAGGTCATAAGGGAGGGAGATCTTGGGGTGGGGGGAGGTGGTAACACCTTGGGGCCCTCAGATGGACCAAGGGGACTAATTAAGGAGGGGCCCCCTCCCTTGCCCACCACCAACCCATGCAAGGAAACCTGTCAGGCTGGGTATTTGGCATTGGCTTCTCCTGCTGCCAGTTAAATCCCAGCAGCGGTGGGATGAGGCTCTTCAGTGGGTACTAATTGGTGGGTAGGCAGTGGGCAGACCACCTGCTGGATTTTTCACATCCAATGCCCCTGCACCCCCACCCCCCCCCCCCCACCCCCCCCACCACCTTCAAACCCGTCTGCAGGGGAGTGCAAAACCCAGCCAGGGGTGTTGGCTTGGGCAAACAACTCAAGTGGGAAGAAATGGCAATAAAATACAAACAAATGAACTAAAATGCACGTATTACAATGTTCAGACTGTTAGAAGTGAACAGAGGAGTTAATAAACAATTATGCCACAGCAAGATATAGATTTTATAGATGACCCTAAAGTAGGAGGATAACACATAACCCGAGGGCCCAAAGGAATATTGATAAAGTGGTGAAATGGACAAAGAGGTGGCAAATAGAATTTTATGTCATTAAATGTAACTTGGTGAAAATTTTACTTTGAATGTGGAAAGACTGGCTGATGTGGAAGAGCAAAGGGATTTGAGGTATTAAGTTCACCGGGCATTAAGTGTAACATATCAAGTAGATATAACCATAAAAAAAGCTAATGGAATGGTGGGTTTACTGCCACGCCAGATATAGTATTAAAGTCCAGATGCGATAGTGTATCCAATTATGATCTATACATAACTTCATATGAAACTTTAGGAGGACTACAGTTGAAGTACATATCACATTGTAGAATGAAGGCATCTGGAGATGCAACATTAAATGTAAGATATTTACAACAGACACCAAGGAGTAAGATTTTTACAAAGTGAGCTGTCAGGCTATGGAATGCACCATTCGAGTTAGTAATTGAAGCAGAGATTGTGTCAACATTCAAGAATAAATTAGGAAGGGGGATTAAAGGGATACAGGCCCCTGAGTTTAAGGCCAGTGTTCACGTGGAGGATAAAGACCGAGACAGACTGGTTGGACTGAATTGCCTATTACCACATTGGAATTTCTGTGCATGTGATTCCATGGAAGTCACGAGTGACTTGATAACATGGTGGTTCAGGCAGCACAGTTGTTGCTGAACCTTGTAAAAGAAAGCCTTGTTAGTCGGTGACTCAGCAGTTATACATAATCTGCCAGGAAATAGCATTCAGTAATCTGTGCATCTGATGCTGACAAGGGCCTTAATCACACAGTGTAATCAGTCACTCCCAGTGACCCCACTTCCTTTCTAATGGCACTAGTTACAAAATCGATCCTGCCTTTGTCACCAAAGGGCACTGGATGGTACCACAGTAAACAATGTCCACCTCGGCTGTAACCGTTGTTACATCTTCCAATGGTTGTCATTTTACATAGGTGTAGACACCTGACCATCTAAAGCTGTCAATCTGAACATATTCTGAAGTCGTGTTATTCTTGCTCTACCCATTGTTGCTCAGTCTCCCACCATCATATACCTCTGCATGCTTCAGATGAGAATTTGTAAAAAAAACTTATCAACATCATAGATGTAAAAATAAAAGTACATGCCCAGCTCTTCATGTTCAGATTGCTGAGACCAGATCACATGTGCGATCTGAGAATAATTATAGGCTTAAATTCATCATCAGTTCACCTAAGTGTGAGTACCTGTCCATAATTGAATTCTGGGAACTTATTAGAAGCAGTCTGAACTTGCTTTATTAACAACTTAATTGTAAAAAGTTTAAATGACAATTATTGAAGCTATTTTTGACAACACAGGTCAGTAATTACATCACTTAGCCCGGAAGTGGAATTATTGGAAAAGGAATTTAGCAGCACTTTTTCATTAAATCTGTAGCACAGTTCTGGGTTTTCTTCACTGTCATAAAATTCTTATACATTCACCATCAAGTTTATCCTTTACAACTGTGCTTGGCAGGAAATCGAAATGGGTTTAGTTTCCTGACAATCCTCTATCAGCCAAGGAGATGGCAGGGACGATCAGTTCCAGCGCAGAACCCCCAGGCAAATATCACTCCAGCTAAGACTGGAATAATTTAGGAGCTGACAAACCACTCCCATGTGCTGTGACCATAATGCATACTGGTTGCAGACAGAGCAGAGTCCAGAGGCATAGAAACTGATCGTGTAACAGCATATACTCATTCTACGCCAGATATGATTCGCACACAATATTGCTTAAGGTGGCATGTAGTCATCCAGGGTGTCTGTCAGAAATGGCATAATGCCCTCAATTTGTATTGGCAATATGCCTTCTGCCTATTTCAAGCCCCTTTCTAATTTAGATCACAACTGACCACAGCACATTCCATGCATGGTGCAATTAGTTTTCTCAGGTGAATAGCAGCCAAAAAGGAATAAGTAAACAAAAAACACTTGCCTGAAAGTGGAGCCAGAAAGAGCAGGAGTGCTGCCAGGTACTGATTCTCTTCCATCCTTAATCTCTTCTCCCTCCCATACTTATCAAAGCTTGTGGCCCCGCTGACCAATCTTTGTCTTGCAAGAGGACCAGTTTTGTATGATCCTTGTTGAATATGCCTTTAAGGGATAGCAGCATGACCTCACTAGGAGGGAAATGTGTCATGCGACCCAGTCTTAGTTTCGCTTTTGCCTTTGGGCAGAGCACACACGTACGCAACTCTGCTGCTGATGTCTTCAAGCTTTCTGTCCATGTATAAATTTTCTCATGTGCCTAGACTCAATAAATGAACCCACATTGTATTTACCCAATCCCTTATGAGAGATTAGTGCCTTTATATCATTATAACAGCACAACATGGAGCTCAGTGGTGGGCAAACAATGAGGCAGCAAGATTAAGTACAGGTACAACATTGTTAACAGCCTTAGATTGTGCTGCATGGCATGAGGCGACCCTCGATGTCCTGGTCAAACCGCAACAGAGTGTCAGCATTGAAGAGTGTTGAAATCCCAGCATGGTGGCTGTGCAGAAAATCTTACAGATAAAGTGCTGGGATAGTGCTCAAATAAAGAGCTGGTAAGCACATCGATCCCTCTTGGTGAATCGGACAGCATGTTGAGAGGGCCAGCAACAGGTTAGCTTAGCGGGAAAGGTGAGTGACCAGGGTGTGGTCTGGATCGATAGCGAGTGAGGGAGAGCCAAACAAAAAAAAAACTCATAAAAATTTGACCAGAGAAGGTTGTGCTTATAATGGGCCGAGCTTCAGAAAAGCGCGCGAAAGCGGTTAGAGCAACACTCATCCCAGGTACAAGCGGAGAAGGAAGGTCAAAGGGATATTGCCAGAACGTCCACAAAATTCTCCAGTCTGAATTGGGATGCTGGTGACCTACTATCCGAATTCAAGATGTTTAAACAACACACAGAGCTATGGTTTCTTGATTCAGGTGTTTCTGAACAGGCAAGCAAGTGATTCAAATTCTCCTAGCAATTGGGAACGAAGGTCTACACAGGCTGAACATGTCGGAATTAACAGCAGAAGAGCCAAAGGATTCCCATAAGATATGGACTACATTGGAAGACCAGTTCAGAATCAGGTTAAACTTCTGTATTCATCAACTACAGTTCATGTCATTTCGACAGCAGCACACAGACTCCAAAGACCACTTTGTCATCAGGTGCAGAGAAAAGGGTACATACTGTGATTTTTCAAACACAGAGCTAGTAAACAGAATTTCTGAGTTTGTGATCACATCCACTCCCATGGAAGCTTTCCAGCAAGATCTGGCTCTGCTAGACAAGCCCAAATCGTATAGCATCAAAGACTTACTCAAAGATGGACATAAGTATGAAGCGACCCTCACAGGTCGACGAAGCTTACAGGTCCTAAGTACAACCCCATTGTTGACGTATTTACTAGAACGCCCAAATCTAGCAAGGCATGTGGAAGATGTGGCCTTCTGCATGCACCAAGGAAATGCTCAGCTTTCCATCAATTCTGCAAGGCATGTGGCAGAAAGGGCAATTGGCAGTGGTATGCACTAGAGCAAAGGCTGATGCAGCTACAAAGAGCCATGCACTGATCCAAACAGAACGTACACAATGGGTACCTTCAAGCAATAAGAGTGACCATCCGATATCCCATCAGAAACATATACATGAGGTGACTGACAAACCAGAAAATGATGATAATGTGCATGACGAGACGAAGAGCGGTGAACAATGTCTCACACTGTTAATCTCATGGAAAACATCAATGCTGTCACACCATCCTAAGTATTTGCCAAGATTCAAATTATCTGCCCGCAGAAAGTTGGTAACTATACATTATTGGCCAAGATTGACACAAGGGCAAGTTCTAACACACTACCTCTGTGGATTCTAAAAGACATGAATCCACAGACATGGAAGGCCATGGCGAAACCTACCACTGCGCAACTTTCAACATACAATGGTTCACTGATCCCATGTGCAGGATCCATATTCCTGAAATACAAGTACAATGAATCCTCTGGTTATCACAAATGTTCCATATCATGGAGACTAAAGGTCCAGCGATTGTAGATCTACTGGCATGCCATGACCAGACACTAGTGACAATCCATGGAATCAGTGAGAACTTATTGCAGCAGATCAACCTCAGAAACTATTCCTATCACCTCAGTTCACGATCTAATTTTGAAATATTCAGAAAGTTTCAACAAAATTGGCAATTTCAAGGGTGCTGCAACAATACACTTGCAGGAGAATGCAAGTCCATCAATTGATCCACCACATAAGTACAGTGCCCACTTACAAGACAAATTAAAGGTCGAACTTTATCATCAATCCTATACACTTATGTAATGGTAACTAAACATGAAAATGTATTGTAAATAGTTATAGTTCTTTGGAAGGAATGAAAGTACCTTTAAAAAGAAAAGGGGGTGTTGTAACATGCCTTTAAGGGATAGCAGCATGACATCACTAGAAGGGAAGTATGTCATGAGATCCAGTTTTAGTTTCACTTTTGCCTTTGGGCAGAGCCCACAGGCACAGCTCCGCTGCTGATGTCTGCAAGCTTTCTACCTATGTATAAATGTTCTCATGTGCCTAGTCTCCACAAATGAACCCACAACATGTTTACCCAATCATTCATGAGTGATTGGTGCTTTTATATCATTATAGCAACACGGCAATTCTGTTGCTCATCCATTTTGGCGTGACATTTGGAGGTTTGTATTCCCATCTGATGACCAGGGGTGCAAAATCACCATGCCAAATGCTCAAGCACTGGTGATGTGCCCAGAGAATTTCAGCTCCATAATCTCTCAGGAAAATGAGCGGGGGCAGGGGATAATTTTAGTGGAACGTTTGTCATGAGTGTAATACTGGAAATCCCATTTAATATTTAGGCTGAATTTTTTTGCTGAAATTATTGGCAGGGAAACTTTATCCCCCGAGCGTGAATGCCAATTGAGATTGAAGCAGGAATTCAGCATTCCAGCATGGCAACTGTGAGCTGCCTTCAAATTATCTCTAGTTAATTATTTTCACAATAAATCACAATGAGGAAACAATGCTCAGATCTGTTTCAGAATCTTACCTCCGGAAAATTACTTGTGTGCTACAACATTGCTGTTACCTGTATACACCTGTTCAGCAATGATTCATGATTTTCATGGTGAGAACAAAGAGCTTTAATACTTAAGAAGAGGAAAGGCAATTGGACCCAACAAGCCTGCTCATTCTGAATGTTTCCAACCCATCTACCTGCCTTCTCTTCACCGTAGTTTCAAACCTCTTTCTCCTTAGGAACACAGCTCTAATTTATTAGTAGTGCAATCTCTATACATGATCTTTCCTGACATCTCCTTCATAACATTGTTATTCTGTCAATGAAAATGTTCCACCCAACTTCCCAGATTTCTAAAAACTTCCTAACGTTTTATGCACATGCCCTGGGGTGTGAACCACTTGCCTTTGAGGATAATTTAGGTAAGGAATTGGCTGAAGGAGGATGCGGTGAGTACAGATTTGGGATCAGCCTTGGTGCCCCTAACATTTTCATCTACATATTAACCTCGATTCAAAAGCAAAATGCATGTAAGTAAAATTTGACCAACCCCAGTCTTGAAATGAGCCAAATATGAGTAGCCTTATAGAGGAAAATAAGAGATTAAGCAACATAACAAATGTAAATCAGAGGATTATTTTAATTTAAAGCAGCACTGCCTGATAAGAGAAAATAGGTATAAACAAGTACGAGACTAATTCTGAACAGATGTCAGGAAGCATTTCTTAACTTTTAGTTATTATAATTTTGTTTTGTGTGATACCTTGCTGTGTGCAAATTAGCTGCTGTGTTCCCTACAGTGACCAAATTTCAAAAGCCCTTAACTGCCTGTAAAGTGCTTTGGGATGTTCTGAAGTCGTAAAAGAGTCAAGACGTTATATAAATGTAAGTTTGCTCTTCCCAAAACCATCGTGGGAACACCATCAGCACAAGGACTACAGCAGTCAAAGAAGTTCCACCATCACTTTCTCAGGGCAACTAGAAGTGGGCAAAAAAATGAGGCATAGCCTGCAGCACCCACATCCCCTGAGCAAGCAATAATTTTAGGATATCAGATTGTTAGTCCTACCCTCCTAATCAAATTCTAGATTAAAATGTTATTAATTTAAAATAGCTTCACCTCAATTAACTTGTCACAAAATTCAAAACAGACGTTTGAAATGCATGCCTGTGGTGAGCAGCACAGTGTGGTAGTATGCAAGTGCAATCCTCTCACATACCTCCTGTCAGATTCTTCAAGAGCTGCATTGGCACTAGACCAGGAACTGGCTGTCTTCCCGCCCTCTTGACTATATAACAGTACGTGCTGTAAAGAAACCTAAGCTGCAGGTAGTGGGCATTGGGCAGGGGAGTAAAAGTAGTAGGGGCAAAAACAAACCCTACAGAGGTTGCCCTGCTTTTCAGGACCTTAGGAGATTGCCCACCATCTATATCACTTAGAAGCAGAGTTCACAATCCCATCAATGTGGCTGAATTCAAAACCTTATGTTACATTCAGGTTTCAGGCACACCACATGAATTCCCTATTAAGTAGAACAACCTTGTTTTTAAATAACAACTTTCTGCCCTCTGCTATATTTACTTCATACTGGGATTCTGCTCTCCAGACACTGAGGAGCAAACTTTAACCCCCGTAAACAAGCGGGTTTGGGTCAGGTGGAAAAGTAAAATGCAAATAATCTTCAAACCTGAACCCTACCTGCCTTGAAACCGCCAGTTTCAGATTTTAACAGAGGTGGAATGAGGGGTGGATGACTAACTGCTCCCAGGAGGCAGGTCGCTCAATTAAATATGTGAATGAGGCTTCAGCCACAGATTTTAATCTCTCTGTTCCAGCCTAAATGCTGACTATTTGGCTCATAGAGCCTCAGGAAACATGGCTGCTGAAGGGAGCCGAGGACTGCTGGGTGGAAAAGTTAAGTGCTTTCCCAACACTGCCTGTGGGCCGGGACAAGCAGGCGTTCTTCTCCCTGGCTCCCCAAAATGAACCTGTTAACCCTCCACAGTGATTGGGGTTCCCGGCCCTGCTGCAATCCGAATCCCTCCAAATATACTCCGCGCAGTCCGCAATCTCGTCCTTGCAATTAAATGGGCACTCCGTGATCCTCTCCTCATCTCCCAACTTCTCCCCATCGGTCTCCTATTGATTTTGCCCCACCCCCAACTCCTATTTCTCCTACCCCTGCTCTGCTTCCTGGCTGCAGCCTAGTGCCAAAGGCCCACTTGTCCGATGGCCAGCCAGCCTTACAATCTGGCAGCTCCAGCTAGGAAACAGGTTTCAAAAATGGGGACCAGATCCTTCTGTTAAATTTGGCAGGACCATTGCGAAACTTTTACCCCTACTTTTACTGAAAAGATTATTTGGATTTCAATAAAGCAATGCTTGATTAGATTTTCTGCCTGAGGGGCTAATTCCTTGTTGCCTCCAAATTACCATACACCCTAATTGAGTCTCAGGTCTGTATTCAATCGTTGTCTCTCTTATTTGGTGATTATTACTTTAATGTGGAGCCCAAATCACCAGGGGTGAAGGACAGTGTCAGACATCTGCACATTTAACAAATGCATGGTCGCAAGTATTTTTTTATATGTGTTCTTGGGATGTGAGTGTGGCTGGCATAAGTGTACACAGTATGGGGAGAGGTCAGTATGGCTCAGTTGATAGCATTCCTGCCTCTTCGTCAGAAATTCATGGATTCAACCAGAGCCCACTGATATTTTTTTTAAAATACTTTATTCATAAAATATCTGTAAGAACATTACAAAACATTTCAAAATTGTCATCACAAAAAGTACAATCAGATTCAACTTTTACATATGGATCACTAGGTGCATCAATACAATCAATGAATATTACAATCATTTCAATATGGTCATTATAGACAATCAGACAATGGTATTGAAGTTATCAACATACATCATGTTGCACTCTGAGGTGCTTCAATACAATTATAATACAATTAGTATTCAATGCATACATTCATTTTGAGCTGTACAGCCCAAGGGGCTCTCAACAGTTCCCAACCCCTCGGTGCATAATGGCAGAAAGGTCTTAGACAGCGACCTTTCCCCATTGCGCCTTTGCGGCAGCTGCCCCAAGTTTTAGTGCGTCCCTCAGCACGTAGTCCTGGACTTTGGAATGTGTCAATCTGCAACACTCGGTCGGGGGCAATTCTTTGCGCTGGAAAACCAATAAGTTTCGGGCAGACCAAAGAGCGTCTTTCACCGAGTTGATGATCCTCCAGCTGCAGTTAATGTTTGTCTCGGTGTATGTTTGGACGCAGGCAAATATCCCGTTCAAAGAAAAGCAGAGAATTATCCCAGTGTCCCAGCCTCAACCTAAATTGCACAGCACATTTAAAATGAACAATTATTTCATTTTCTGAAAGGGAGGGGGGTGATTCTGGTTGTGCAAAGAATTGCAGCTGACTTCACAACAGGGACCACACTTTAACAAGTAATTAGTCGATTGAAAAGCATTTTGAGACATCTTGAAGACGTGAAAGGAAATGCAAAAGCAAAACACTGCAGCTGATAGAAACCAGAAATAAAAACAGAAAATGCTGCAAATACTCAGCGGCATCTGTGGAGAGAGAAACAGAGTTAACTGCCGGATTTTGGTGTAAACCGATGGGGTTGCAGGGGTGGAAGCGGAAATGGGTGATGAAGGCCCCCCCACTGCCAACCTAAGACCATAAGACATAGGAGCAGAAGTAGGCCATTCAGCCCATCAAGTCTGCTCAATGAGATCGCAGTTGATCTGATAATCCTCAACTCCACTTTCCTGCCTTTTCTCCCTAACCCTTGATTCCCTTGCCGATTAAAAATCTGTCGATCTCAGCCTTGAATATACTTAAAGACCCAGCCTCTACAGCCCTCTGGGGCAAAGAATTCCACAGATTCACCACCACCATCTGTCTTAAATGAGCAACCCCTTACTCTGAGATTATGTCTTCTGGTCCTAGACTCTCACACAAAAGGAATCAACCTCTCAGCATTTACCCTGTCAAGCCCCCTAAGGATCTTTTATGTTTCAATAAGGTCACCTCTCATTCTTCTAAACTCCAATGAATACAGGCCCAACCTGCTCAAGCTCTCCTCATAAGAAAATCCCTCCACACCTAGTGAACCTTCTCTGGGCTGCCTCCAATGCCAGTATATCTTTTTTTAGATAAGGGGACCAAAACTGTTCACAGTATTCTAGTCTAACTAGTGCCTTGTATAGTTTTCGCAAGACTTCCCTATTTTTATACTCCATTCTCTGTGAAATAAAGCCAACATTCTATTTGCCTTCCCTATTACCTGCTGAACTTGTATGTTAGCTTTTTGGGATTCATGCACAAGAACTCCCAAATCCTTCTGTGCTGTAACTTTCTGCAGTCTTTCTCCATTTAAATAAGATTCAGCTCCTCTATTCTTCCTGCCAAAATGCATAACCTCACATTTTCCCTCATTATATTCCATCTGCCAAGTTTTTACCCATTCACTTAACCTGCCTATATCTCTCTGTCGACTCTTTGTGTCATCCTCACCACTTGCCTTCCCACTTATTTTTGTGTCATCTGCAAACTTGACGATAGTACATTCACTTCCCTCATCTAAGTCATTAATATATATAGTAAATAATTGTGGCCCATGCACTGATTCCTGTGGCACTCCACTATTTACAGGTTGCCATCCTGAAAATGCCCCCCTTATCCTAACTCTCTGTCTTCTATTAGTTAGCCAATCCTCTATCCATGCTGATATACCACCTCCAACACCATGGGCTCTTATCTTATTGAGTAGCTTATGTGCAGTATCTTATCAAACACCTTTTGGAAATTCATATATATTACATCTACTGGTTCCCCTTTATCTATCTGTTACCTCCTCAAAGAATTTTAATAAATTTGTTAGACATGGTTTCTCCTTCATGAAGCTATGCTGACTCTGCTTGATTAGATTATGTATTTCTAAATGCTCTGCTATTACATCCTTTATAATAGACGCTAACAATTTCCCAGCGACGGATGTTAATCTAACTGGCCTATTGTTACCTGTTTTTTGTCTCCCTCCCTTTTTGAATAAGGGCATTACATTGGCAGTTTTCCAATCTTCTGGGACTTTTCCAGAACCTAAAGATTCTTGGAAGATTACTACCAGTGCATCCACTATTTATGTAGCTACGAAAGTCACCCCTGATTAATGTACTGCATTTTTTACATGCCCTCATTATCTCCTGATTCATTCTCTGTTCTACAGTATAGCTTAGGGGGCTTATAGACTACTCCCACCGTTGTCTTCTTCCCCTTGTTATTCCTTACCTCCGCCCATATGGATTCTACATCTTCCGATCCAAGATCATTACTTGCTATCGTACGTATTCCATCCCATACTAACAAAGCTACCCCACCACCCTTTCCTTCCTGCCTGTCCTTTCAAAAAGTCACATGCCCATGAATATTTAGTTCCCAGCTTTAATCTCCTTGTAACCATGTCTCCGTAATGGCTATAAGGTAGTACCCATTAACCTCTAATTGTGCCATTAATTCATTTATTTTGCTCCGAATGCTACGTGCATTTAAGTAAAGAGCCATTAATTTTTCCTTTTTACCATTTTTCCCCCTTTGACTCTATTTGCTGCTTTTTTTTATGTTTGTACACTCTGTCCCTTCCTGTCACACTCTTGGTATCAATACCTAAATAGCTGCCCTGCAATGCTGCCATATCCTTTCGCTTTGTTAGCCTACATAACTCCTCTCCAGAGCCCTGTACCCCCGACCCCTCTATTTAGTTTAAAGCCCTCTCTACAGCCTTAGTTATTTGATTCGCCAGGACACTGGTCCCAGCACGGCACAAATGAAGCCTGTCCCACCAGAAAAGCTCCCTTCCGCCCCTGTACTGGTGCCAGTGCCCCATGAACTGAAACCCATTCCTCCCACACCAATCTTTGAGCCAAACATTTAACTCCTTGACTTTATTTACCCTATGCCAATTTGCCCGTGGCTCAGGCAGTGATTCCAAGATTATTACCTTGGAGGCTCTGCTTTTTAGCTTAGTTCCTAATTGTTCAAATTCTTTTAGCAGAACCTCCTTTCTAGTCCTTTCAATGTTGTTGGTACCAATGTGGATGACGACAACTGGATCCCTCTCCTCCCACTCCAAGTTCCTCTCCAGCCCTGAGGAGATGCCCCTAACCCTGTCCCCGGGCAGGCAACACAGCCTTCGGGACACATGCTCACGGCTGCAGAGAACAGTATCTATCCCCCTAACTATACTGTCCCCTACCCACTACTACATTCCTATTTCCTCCCCCTACTTGAATGACTCCCTGTACCATGGTGCCGTGGTCAGTTCACTCATCCTCCCTGCAGTCCCCGCTCTCGCCCACACAGCTTGTAAGAACCTTGTAACTGTTGGACAGTTGCAGGTGCCGAGGCTCCTCGAGCGCTACCCCCTGGGTCCCCATACCTGCTTCACCTGCAGTCACACCCTCCTGTCACTGATCACAGACCAAGTTTGAATGACCTAATCTAAGGGGGTGTGACCACCTCCTGGAGCAAAGTGCCCAGGTAACATCGCGAGGAATATCTCTTCCTTCAGTGACACAATCATGTGCCGGCTGTCCAAAAAGCAGCCGGGAGGCGGCATTGTCAACAAATTAGCACGTGTGGGCAGAAGGGTAGAAGGTAGTGGGTGTGGGCTGTGATTCAGAAGAAAGAAGGGCCACCAGCACACAATAGCTCTGTGAAGCTGTGGTGTGCAGGAGGACTTACTCTGCTGCATTACCATAATTGACCTGTGCAAAGAAGATTGTATGAGAGAACATAGCAGCATCCTTGCACCTCACCTTCATTTGCATCGGTATATCCACTGTTCAACCTTGGACCACCCCCTCCACAGCCTTGGATCAATCTTCAGCTGCCAGGCACCACAAGGGCACCCCACCCCCCACCAGACTCACAGCAGCTCATCAGGAAGACTGTGAAACCTGTGGGACCCACTTGAGGCTATGGCCGGGGAACAAACCCAGGTGACCCCATGGTTCAGGAATGACTCCCTTCATGTCCTCCTCCAGGCTTCCCAAGTAGCAAGGCGGGTGGTCGTCTTCTTCAGGAACTGAAGGAAGAGACATTCCCAGCAAAAACGCCTTAGCTTTCTGGGCTTCAGGCAGCCAGACGGCAGCCTCCAAGGTCACCCCAGACCATGGAGCAATCCGATCACCAGCATGCTCGTAGCTGGTAGTGAAGGGGGAGCACCATGGAGGAGCACTTGTAAGCGATTTGAGAAAGCACTGTAACTACATTTGGACTTCCTGAGTGTGAGATCAAATTTTGTGTCATGGAGCATGTTCCAGTATCACTTTATTTGTGATATTTGTTAATAATTTGTTAGTATTTGCTTATACCTGTCTCAATGAAGTGACAGTGGCCATGGTGAGAGGCATGGGTAGGATGCAGCGACCTAGTGGTAGGTTGAGGTTGACCATGTCATATGTTAATCAGATGAACCATTGCAGAAATATCAGGTGCTAATGGGCAAGGGGATCTGGGCTTCCAGCAGACATGAATGGCTGCACGTGAGCCTGCAATGTGGATCTTTAGTGGACTTGATGGCTGAAGTGGTGAAATTCAAGAGTAATGCCTAAGTCCAAAAGCTTCCCAAAATTTCCTTGCTCCTATATCTTGTAGCCCCCTGCAAGTGGTGCCATAATCCAGTCAGGAACTGTGGCTTGTCTTTAGCTTCCTCATCACCCTTCTCATCTGAGAATGCCTCGCACTCTACCATGTCTTCTGCAGTCAGGGCCTACCCCACCTTTAGTGCCAGGTTGTACAAGCACAGCAGACTACCTTGTTGGGGCTTACTCAAGGGCACCACCTGGTCAGTCCAGGCACCTGAATCTTATTTTGAGGAGACCGATAGTCTGATCGATAGTCACTCTGGTAGTAGTGTGATTCAAATTATAGTATTCCTCTACCTCAGTCCTGAGATTCCTCACTGGTTATCCATCTCCTCAGTGGGTGTTATGGCACAGCTGGTGGTAAATGCTGAGCTGCTTAAATCCCAGAGGGAAACTTGAAACAAGTGCCACAACTGTTTTGCAATTTGTATATATTTTGAGATGCGGATTGAATTCGGTAATAATAAAACCACCAAGTCATATAGGTTTCTTACAAAACTAAATTAAACCTTTATTAATAGAATAAATTATTTAAGTACATACATAGATCTACAAATTAGAACTATAATAACTTCTAAATCCCCTAATTAATCTAACCCCCATCACACTTTTGTTAAGGTAACAGTAAGACACATAGATTTTAAAAGACCCAGGCAAAATAACACACAATATCCTGAAACAGTAGAATTCAAAGTGAGTCTTCTTAGCTTCAGTTCTTTGCAGACAGCAGCTTGAAGCTTAGCTGCTGGAGGCTTTTCACATGTGTTAGATCTTAGAATGCCTTCCTTTGCACACAGCCTTCTCTCCTTAAACCATATTTTCCCCTTTGAATGCAAACTCCCATTGTTTCACTATGGCCAGAATTTTTCCGTTGGCGAGTTGGGGGCAGGGCCTGCTCGCCGACAGGAAAATGATGCGGGATGATGTCGGGACGAACCCCCAACGTCATCCCGCCCCATTTAAATATTCAGGAAGGTGGGCGGACAGTGAAATCAGCTGTCCGCCTGCTGACCTGTCAATGGCCAATTGAGGCCATTGACAGGATAATTAAACTAATTAAAGACTCTGCCCGTCCAACCTTAAGGCTGGCGGGCAGGCCAGGAGCCCCGGCGGGAAGGAGAAAAAACATGAAAAACCTCAACCACTGGCGGGATGAGGTTTCATGTCTGTTTAAATAATCTTTAATAAAGTTTATGTAATGTTTATTAACATGTCCCATCTCGTGTGACATTATCACATGAGGGGGATATGTTAATAATTTTTTTATTTTACTATTTTTGATGTTTTTTAACCTGTTAACAATCTCCCTGAGACAGTACTTAGTCTCAGGGAGCAATGCGCTCTTTTGCACGCATGCGTGGAAGAGCTCACTTTGACAGTTGGGGAATCCCTCCCCTCCCCGCACAGGAAGTGCAAAGCGCTTCCTGTCGGGCAGCCCGTTGGGTGGGCCTTAATTGGCCCGCCCACTCAAAATGGCGGCATGGCCCGTTTCAGCGGCAGAGTTCGGCTGCCCGCCCACCGCCGAGCCAGTGGGGCCTGCCCGCCCATCGAGGGCTAAATTCTGCCCTATGTCTTTGGACTTGATCTCTCTAATAGTAAAAATCTCTCATAGTACCAATTTTACCAGTAATCTTTGGTAAAAATAAACACACTGTTTCTTAATTTCCCCTGACTAGGTGAAACATTTCACCCCTCCTTTGAGTTCAAGCTAGCCTGGTTTATTTAAAAATGCCAATGTTCCCTTTACACCTATGTTTACCTACCTGGCATTTCAAACCTAGCTTGTCTTCTGTTACATCAAAGCCTTCAGACCAGCTGCCTTTAATTCAACTAAGTCCCACATACACACAGACACACACGCACATAGACACAGACCCCACTATTACCCTACTTTACAATACATTCCATTAACATTATGAAAATTATTACATCTTCCTGACAGTAAGTATCCCTTGTTGGCAAGATCCATCATTACAAGCATGCTTAGGCGAAGGAGGGAGTGGTGGCTGGGGGATGGGGGATGAGGATGGGGGTTGGGAGGGTGTGAAAAGCTGTGACACCTGGGAGTGCCAGAGAATGGAAGCGTTATGGCTGCTCCCAGGATAATGAGCACACAACTGCAGACCAGTTGGATGTTGAGGTAACGAAACTCTTCCAGTTCATGAAGACCCCTGGTTGACCTGCAGGAACCTTGATGGCCACTTGCATGCAGCCTGTGAGAGTTTGCACCAGCTGTGGAAATCCAGCAATAGCACCAAGTCCTCTGGCTGTCTCAGCCTGACTGCCTGCGTTGGTTCTATGCTTGATGTACTGGTTGGCCATTCTTAAGTGGGCTTCTGTCATTATCTTAATGAAGTGATGTGCCACACAGAGAGAGATGCTGCACATTCTCCGGTGGCACCCTGGAATGAACCTGAGGCATAGAAATTCAGGGCAAATGTGACCTTGAGAGCCAACAGCATTGGATCCCTACCCACGGAATTGGAACTTACCTAAGCTGCTGCCATTGTGTCGCACAAAGTTCTCACAGCCCCTTGGAACAAACGCAGTCATCAGAGACACTGCCGCTCCAATATCTGGATGTACCTCATCCACTACACCTTGCCTACAGGGTAACCTCATCTGCTTGCAGGTCTCTGCACCCATTCCCCTCTGCAGCCTTCTGCCTCTTCCCCAAAATGAGGCTGCCCCTGCAGGTGGCCACTGTTGGCTATGGCCACTAGTCCGCCTCTCCCACTTTCTCCGGTTCTCTTCCTCACTTCAGAATGATCAATGCCCGTGCCACCTGCATTCTGACAATATAATGGGGGCACCCTTACATTGGGTGCTTAGAAGCCATGCCACCCCAATCCCTTCTTAGGAACCTCTTCAACAACAGCCCTGCCAGGAGGTCCACTTGCTCAAGTGGGCCTGAATCAGCCACAGATCTCTGCCCTTCTCCTTGTCTGCTCAGTCAACGAAAAGCCTCAAACACAGTAGCCTGAGTTCAGCAGGCCCCTCTAGCTGCCACCCCATTGCTACACTTTTAAAGTTACCCAGGCTCCCAGCCACTGTGTGGCCCATGCAGGCCAAGTAAAATGCTGTGGGCCACATAAAATACATGTCAATTGCTTTTAGAACAACCTTAATTGGCCATTAAATGGTTTCTCTTGGATGACAAACAGAGTTTCCATTGGCTCAGTGCATTCCCTATGTAAAGTGCCATTCAGGAGCCCTGACATCTGGGGAGACTGACCTGATGTCATTCCGTGCCATTTTACAGTCCTCTCCCATTTAGCACCAGTGAAATTCCGGCCAGTGTTTCAGGTCAATGACCTTTCATCAGAGTTGTTAGAAAGATGTTAGAAATGCAACAGATTTTAAGCAAATGCAAAGCCACAGGAATGGGGAAAGGGGAAAGAAAATAGAGAAGGTCTGTGGTTGAGTGGGGTGGGGCAGGAAAGATTAAATGACAAAAAGGCTGATGCTGCAAGACAAAAGAAGATGGTACTAGGACACTTAAGGAAAAAAAGATGGTTGCACAGGGGGTGTAAATGGGAAAAGTGCAATCATTACTGTAGTGTTCAATGGTTTAATTGATTTGTGTTTGATTATATTAGTCTGTTCACTGATCTCTGTTCACTCTGCTTGATTGCTTAAGCCTGGGTGGCACCTCTGAGAGCGAAATAGAAACCAGACCTGTGAAGCCTGAGCCCTGGACATGTGCAGAGACATCTTGTAATTGAAGAGATATTTTAAAGCACTGTAAATAAACCTGTTGTAGACTTAGAACTAGTGTGATCTCTGTATTGCTCTGAGGTATATAAAATATACAACAAATTAACAAAAGCACAACAATAACCAATGGCTACTGTACCTTCCCTCCACCTTTGGCTGCTTCTTGCTTAAAACCTGTCACATCTTTAACTTTTTCCAAAGCCATTGACCTAAATGTAAATGTTGTTTCTCTGTCCACAGATTCTGCCTGACCTGTTAGTGTTTCCCGTATTTTCTGTTTTTATTTGAATGCAAGTTCTTTTGTCTTTTATTAGCAGATGATAGTAAGGAAATGATTATTTACTTTGGTTTTGTTATTTCCTGTTGAGAGAGAAACTTACACAAATGTGCATTCTATATGTCCTCAGCCATGTTAGGCCCCAGAAATATAATCAATAAAATGCCAATTACGAAGTAAATAAAAAGAACATTCATCATGAAGGAGTATTTGATGAGCCACTTTTCTTTGCAAAGGGAACAACACGTTGATTTAACTTGCAGTGAAATATATCATCATGTCACTGGCATCAGCTATCGTCACGGTGAAAATAACACAGGGTTCTCCACATCTCTTCATCTGTACATGAAAAGATTTGTTCCTTTACTTACTTCAGTTGTTATCACTCGTTTAATTTACTCTGTGGGTTTTGGGAGCGAAGGACATGGAATGAAGGGCTTTCTTTGTTTTTATGAGAAAGTCATGATAATCTTGAACTACCTTTTACAGAGCCCTGGCTCAAATGGCAACTAAAATTTTAACAAGGCTAAGTTTGAGAACTGTGCAAATTGATTAATTTGTGATCAACTGTTCTAAAGATTCATAAAACCTAAGAGGACCAGAGCCTAGCATAAAAATGACACAGCTCACCAGTTAAATGTTTGTCAGTCGTATCCTCCAGTTTTACATTGACGTCAAACTGAACAAACCACACTGCGCCCAAATTAAATTTTCCAGCTATCTCATATGTCACTCGTACAGCTAATAATGAAATCATTTTCATCATCTGTGCTGTTATTGCTGCATCAATGTTGACATTTTTATGTAGAGCTGAATTAAAATGACTGGATCAGTTGTCTGCAGAGCATGACAGTCATTGTATCAATGAGAATTTGATTGATTATTTCATTTCCTGCTTATTAAAAGACCCTTCCGCCCCCAGTTTTCCATGTTATTTTCGCCCCTCTTTGGGCCATTTCCTGACTGTGATGGTGAACAGGCACAACCTCATCCCTGGTCCCACCCTGCCACGCTTGAGCTGCCTAAAACAAAACTCCACCTTTCCACTTTGGAAGAATTTGACCTACGCTCACTGCCTCTTTCAGAAAGCCTGGTGAGGATCATGAACTTGTCTGAACTGATAGCTGCCCAAAAAGATTATACGTTTGGTCTGGTTGCTCTAATGACACAGCAGAGTCAAACATTTACTCAATGAAAAACAACCTAACCAGCTTTCATTGCATCCATCCATCCATCCATTTTCACATCGCTTCTCCTGGTGTGGGTCGCAGTGGCAGTAAGCTGAGCAGGACCAACCAGATTTCCCTTTCCTCAACCACAGTTTCCAGCTCCTCTTAGGGGATTCCCAGGCGTTCCCAGGCCAACTGAGAGATGTAATCCCTCCAGCATGGCCTGGGTTGGCCTTGAGGTCTCTGCCCAGTGGGCCGTGCCCGGTACAGCTCCAGTGGAAGCCTACTGGGGGCATCCTTATCAGATGCCCGAAGCATCTCAACTGCCCCTCTCGATCCGGAGGAGTAGCGACTCTACTCCAAGGCTCTCCTGGATTGCCAAACTCTTCACCCTGTCCCGGAGACTATGCCCAGCAATCCTGTGGCAAAGCCTTATTTCCGTCGCTTGTACCCACAATCTTATCCTTTCGGTCATTACCCACAGTTCAGGACTATAGGTAAGGATGGGGATGTAGAACGACCGGTAAACTGAGATCTTCATCCTAAAACTCAGCTCCCGCTTCACCAACACGGCCCGGTAGAGCACCCGCAGAGCTGCAGCCGCTGCACCGATCCGCTGGTCAATCTCACGCTCCTCCCGCCCATCACTCACGAACAAGATCCCAAAATACTTGAACTCCTCCACTAATGGAAGCTGTTCCCCCCCTCCCCGGAGAGAGAAACCCACTCTTTTCCGGGACCTCAGACTTGCTGATCCACATCCCAGCCGCATCACTCTCGGCAGCGAAATGTTCGAGTTACCAGATTCCAACAGGACAAGTGATCAGACTGCATGTTATTCCAGCAAGATTGAGGAGGCTAAACCCCATGTGGATGCATTCTTTGTTGGTCTATTCTAGTGGGATAAACATGGAAATCTAAATGTGTTTTCCAGTTGCTTGATTCTGTGCATCTGGTCACTGTCTGTTTAGAGATCACAGTCGGAGATTACAGCCGGAGATCACAGTCGGAGATCACAGTGGGAGATCACAGTTGGAGATCACAGCCGGATGAGGCAAGAAGCACAACATCATCTGCAAACAGCAGAGATGCCGCCCACAAGCCCCCAAACTGGATTCGCTCCGTACCTCGGCTGTGCCTTGATATCCTGTCCATGAAAATCATGAACAGCAGTGGAGAGAAGACGGACCCTTGGTAGAGTCCGACGCCCACCTTGAACGAATTTGACTTAACGCCCCAAATGCTGACACAATTGTCGCTCCTTGAATAGAGGGACCTGATAGCACACAGAAGTGGCACCTGCATCTCATATTCCCATAGCACCTCCCACAAAATATCCCGAGGAACACGGTGGTATGCCTTCTCCATGTCAGGTGGACTGGATTAGCAAACTCCCACAAACCCTCAGATACAGGAGAGGGCAAAGAGCTGGTCCACTGTTCCACGGCCGGGGCAGAATCCGTATTGTTCCTCCTGAGTCTGAGGTTTGACTAACGGGCGTGGTCTCCTCTCCAGCACTCTGGCATAGGCTTTCCCGGGGAGGCTGAGGAGTGTGATCCCTCTACAATTGAAACACACCCTCTGGTCCCCTTAAAGATGGGGACCACCACCCCAGTTTGCCAATCCAGCAGTACTGTCCCCGCCTTCCATGCAACATTGAAAAGGCGCGTTAACCACGATCCCCAATATTGGCCAGAGCCTTCAACATCTCCGGATGAATCTCATCCACTCCTGCTGCCTTACTGCTATGGAGGCCCTTGGCCACCTCAGCGACATCAGCAACAGGGATAGATCCGATCTCACTGGAGGGTTCTGGCGCTGCTTCCTGTAAGGAGGGCATGTCCATGGGGTTGAGGAGTTCCTCAAAGTGTTCCTTCCACCTCTCGGCGTTCTCCTTAGTTGTGGTCAGCGTTTCCCCACCCTTGCTTGTGTGACATCCCGCCGACCCCTCTAAGGCACTGAATGGTTTGCCAGGACAGCTTCGATGCCGTCCAATAGTCAGTCCCCATGACCTCTCCAAACCCCTCCCAAGCCCGAGCTTTCGCTTCAGCGACCGCTGCTGCTATAGCCCTCCTGGCCTGACGGCACCTCTCAACTGAATCAGTGAGCATTGCCCAGAAGGACTCTTCCTTCGATTTGAGAGCCTCCCTCACCACAGGTGTCTAGAGTTGCCACCACAACAAGCACCGACTGCCTTCAAGCCATCGCTTTTCATGGCCGCCTCCACGATTGAGGTCTTGAACATGGTTCATTCGGACTCAATGTCCTTAACCTCACCCGGGATACAAGAGAAATCCTTCCAGAGGTGGGAGTCAAAATCAGTTTGCACAGAAACGTCTGCCAGACATTCGCAGGTGACCCTCACAATATGTTTGGGCTTCCCGTGACTGTCCGGGCCATGCCCCGCACATTGAATCCAACTCACCACCAAGTGGTGATCAGTTGACAGCTCCGCCCCTCTCTTCACTCGAATGTCCAGAAAATACAGCCTTAGGTCTGATGATACAAGGCTCCACTAAGCCATTTCGGGCTGAGCCCGGCCGGGTTAGGTGGGTGGTCCAGCCACCAGGTGCTTGCCGGCAAACGCCACCCCCAGGCCTGGCTCCAGCGGTGGGTGCCGGTATCTCTGTTCTGGTTGAGGTCCTCTGTGTTATTTCTAGAACCACCATGGGGGTCTTTGGTGGATCGCTCTTTGTCTGGAACCTCATCTTGGACCTGTTCACCAAGGGAGACCTTACCAGGCGTTCTAGCCTCCAGACCATGTGACTCCAAGATTCATTGGATCACACAATCTCCCCCCACACCACAACAAGGTTATGATCCTCAGAGAGGACTAACTTTCATTCAGAGACCAAATTTTACCAATACCGATCCCCAACTTCAGGCAGTGCAGAGATTTAGGATTTATCAAGATTTAATTTTTGTTTTCAGTAGAGATAAGATTTGGTATTTGTGAAGCTGAACATCTGACCCCAATCCACATGATCTCCTGGACAATCTTGAAAACGTACAATTTTTCACCATAGGTAAAACAAATTCCTACCTACTCTAAACAGATGCTGACCCCATTGTCAGAATCAAGCAACCAGGAAAACACTATTAGATTTCCATGTTTATCCTACTAGAATAGACCAACAAAGAATGCAACCACATGGGGTTTAGCCTCCTCAATCTTGCTGGAATAACATGCAGTCTGATCACTTGTCCTATTGCAACCCGGTAACACCACTAAACTACTCATATAAAAGATGTCTATCTTCGGTAATGACATCTCAGTCACTGACTATAATCGTTCACCTACTGTCTACTACTCACCATAGCAACTGCAGGTAATTAGAAAGAGATACACAGCAGTGCTACGCATGTGAGGAGAGAGATTATTTAAGGGGTGATTCAACCCAAAGCAAAATGGTCAAAGCTGACCAGGTACAAAGATTCACATGTAAGCTAAACTGGTTCAATTTGGATAATTTCATATCCTGAATTCTGTCCAATGGATTTCCCAAACATATTAGATAAAGTAACAATATGATATGCTCAAGGATGAAAACTGATGTGCGGAGTTAAATACAGTTCATAAACCAAGTGAAAAAGCAGAGTTTCCCACTTTATAAACATGTTCATTTTTTGCTAAGACTAGTAAGCAGGGGAAAATATAACCATAGAAGAGCAAATATTGGGGCTCTGGAAAGAATTTTTTAGAGGTAGAATAAAATAGATGAAAATAAAGTAGTTTTAAACAATAGTTTAAGTGATGTGGAATGGTGGCAATATGTCCGTGAGGAAGTTAACAAGCCCAAGTAGGTCAAAAATAACCTAAAGGCTAAGGAAGATTAGATTAAAATAAATAAGGATTATGGTTAGATTGCTTCCAGGAGTTGGGTATCCTAGTGCATAAATCGCAAAAGGTTAGTGTGCAGGTGCAGCAAGTAATTAGAAAAGCTCATAGAATGTTATTGTTTAGTGCAAAGGGTATTGAATGCAAGAGTAAGAAGGTTATGTTTCAATTATACAAAGCATTGGTGAGACCACATATGGAGTACCATGTACAGTGTTGGTCCCTTTATTTAAGGAAAGATGTAAATGCATTAGGAGCAGCTCAGAGAAGGTCTACTAGATTAATACCTGGAATGGGCAGGTTATTTTATGAGGAAAGGCTGGACAGGCTAGGCTTGTATCCACTGGAGTTTAGAAAAGTAAGAGGCGATTTGATTGAAACATATAAGATCCTGAGGGCACTTGACAGGGTGGATGTGGAAAGGATATTTCCTCTTGTGGGAGAATCTAGAACTCAGCATCACTGTTTCAAAATAAGGGGTCGCCCATTTGGGCCAGAGGTGAGGAAATTTTTTTTCATTGTCAGGGTTGTGAGACTTTGGGATTATTTTCCCCAAAAGGTAGTTGAGGCAGGATCTTTGAATATCTTTAAGGCAGTGGTAGATAGATTCTCGATAAACATGGGGGTGAAAGGTTATCGGGGTAGACAGGAATGTGAGGTTAAAATCAGATCAGACATGATCTTATTGAATGGCGGGGCAGGCTCGAGGGGCCAAGTGGCCTACTCCTGCTCCTAATTTGTATGTCTGTGTATAGGAGTTGACAGCTTACCAACATTAGTCGAAGCCTAACATGTGAATAATAGTCACTTAGATGGATTACAAATTTTCTGTGGAGCTGCACCCCAGCAAGAAGTTACTGCCTTTGGGATGGGAGAATTTGATGAGAAAACCACAGGGAATCATACAAAAGTTAGAAGAGGATAAATATGGCGCATTAGTTGGAATAAAGGGTTAATGGAATTAGCAATGAGAGAGGAATGCAACGTTTCTTAAAGCTATGTACAAAATGTTAAAAGCCAGCTCAGTCCTTTTAAGGGACAAGTTGGATATACATTTACGGAAATCAGAAAAAGACAAATGAATTCTCATGTCAGCTTTCATTGATAGAGACCCTAGAAATATTGCAGAATGAGTTAATTGTTTCACCAATCCATAATAGTTGATAAAGCATTTTATAAGAAACGTGAAGAATTCAATGTCCCCAGGCCAGGACCAGACACAACATAGCCTGTTAGCCTGAAGAAAATGAATAAGGAAATAGGTGAGGTTCTTTTCTATAAACATAGAACTCCATCTTCAAAAGATTGAAGTACCTTGGAAAGTGTTCAGAGAAAATCAACAAGGAAAACACAAAGGCTTAGAGCTCTGAGTAATAATGGGAAACTTACAGAATTGAATTTATTTTTGTTGGAAAAGAGAAAAGTCAGGTGATGATGATTCAGGTCTTTAAAACAGAAAATATAAATTTATGTCAGCCATTGAACTTGGAAAATGATTGTGAAACTTGAGTGACTAAATTAACAAGCCTCAAGTTATGTAACAGATTTTTTTCCTCAGAAATGAAAGCAGAGTTTTCCATCCCGGCACCAAGTCCCATGGCGGGGGCGGGAAGAGACACTCTTTCCTGTCGCGGAGGCCAGTGGGAATTCGCACTGTATCACAAGATGCTGGCCTAATTAATTATGTAGTCAGGGTTTCCCGATGCTTTGCACGGCAGGGTGGGCTGGATAGTGCCTGTCCCACTGTCATATCTGGGCGCCGTATTTAAACGGGGCCTGGACATCTACTTACCCACCGTTCAAAGAGGAAATGGCCAGTCGATCACAGGGAGCTCCAGCCCCCAGATTCAGTAACACCTCTCAGGAAGTCCTGCTCAATGCAGTGGAGGCCAGGAAGGGCATCCTCTACCCAGAGGATGGAAGGAGGAGGCTGAGCCGACAGACCAACCCTGCGTGGGCCAGCTGGTCAGGGCCATCCACCAGTGGACTGCCCTGCAGTGCAGGAAACGGATGAATGGCCTCATTTGCTCGGCCCAGGGTAAGTTAACCCCCAACTGCTTGCACTCACCTCACTGAATGGTAGAGGGGACATGGGCCTCAGTGGCAATGTGATAAGGTGATGTCTCATAGCCTCTCTGCAGTCCTTCGAGTCTGCAAGTGGAGAGGTTCTGGGTTCCTGACCCTTCCACACAGAGAGCTCAGATGCTGTCTGGAGGAGTTGCGGGGAAGAAGGGGGTCAGGTTTTGAGGGCAGCAACAAGCACCACTAATGGCATTCCTCTGCGAGTCTTATCCTTCTATCTTCATGTTTTCACCGCTCTGGAGGGTGCGGCCCCTGAACCTTTGTGGACAATCTGCAGTTCATCAATCACATGGCATGCAACCCAGTGGGTTATTTATAAGACTGGAAGCATGGGAAAGATACATGTAACCCAATAGCTCTCAAACCCAGCTTCTCTCTTTGCACAGAAGAAGTTACAGCACAAACAGCAGAGGGAGAGAGAAGACAGGAGGGGGTTAGCCTGACATCAAGAGCCCCACTGAGTTTGAGGAGCGGGCAGCCCGGCTGGCAAGAGAGGAACCGGACCCAGCCTGTGCGGATGGAGAGGTTGGTGGGTGGCCTCCATCCAGTAAGGATCCATGCATAATGTAGTCACATAGAAACCTAAGGGTCATGCGTTCCTC
Organism: Cetorhinus maximus; assembly: GCF_964194155.1. Taxonomy (NCBI): domain Eukaryota; kingdom Metazoa; phylum Chordata; class Chondrichthyes; order Lamniformes; family Cetorhinidae; genus Cetorhinus; species Cetorhinus maximus. The sequence goes on from NC_135898.1 coordinate 72,353,131, forward strand.
CATGTTGGAGGCAGCTCATGCAGTCACTCACTCTCTCCTCTCTCACTTACAGGTGCCAGCAAGAAGAGGGAAAGACAGGAAGAGGAAGCCCTGTCCAGCAGTTCAGAAGACCGAGGACATTGGGAAGGAGGAAGAAAGTGCACCTCTAGAGGCATCACAGCAGTCACCTGTGCCCTCCACCAGCGCAGATGCACACATCTTGGTGGGTACTAGATGTAGTTCAGGCAGGGTCTCACATTCTGGTGGTCACCGCATGGAGACGTGTCCGCAGCAAGGGGAGGCAGGGTCAACCAAGCTCACCGGCACTCGGAGGACTGCTGGGTAAGAGGTATCTGCAACATCCAAGATGGATGATGAGCCTCTGGGATGGGCTCTGCACAAGGTGCTGGGGAAGCTGCAAAGGGCGGGGAAACCTCAGGCAGAGGTGTCGGAGGCCCTATCAGACTGGCATGTGAGGTGGAGGAGACCGTCCGCCTGCTCTCTGATGAAGTGGTGCTGATATGTGCGTGTATTAAGGTGTCCATGGGGGGAGTGGCAGATGCCAAGGAGAATCTGGTCCAGCAGAACGCCCAATTTCTGCCTGACATGCATGCAGACCTGCACTACATCTCTGTAGCCATGGGTGATATTTTTCACTGGCCACGTGGGAGGGGGGCTGGGCTACTCGACATCCCTCCAGGTGCTCCTTCCCCTCAAGGAGTCAGGCAGGGGCCCTCAGGCTCCCAAAGGGAGGAGGAGCACCTGTTGGACACCCCTGGGACCTCCACTCAGGACTCTCTGAGGGCGTCCGGCTGTTTGGAATCCCCCTTGCCTGTGACTCCTTCAGCTTCATCCTCTGTGACTGCAGGACAGCCAAAGTAAGCCGGGGCTCTCTAGGCCTCGGGTCTCCAGAGGATGCCCGCCAAGGTCATCCAAGACAACAGGGCAAACTGGCCAGCAGGCTGCCTCCACCCCTGCTGTGATTGTCGGGGGAGCAGCTAGAAGAGGTGGCTGGGAACGCAAGATTAAGAAGTTTTGATTTCACATGCGGTTGCATGTGTGCACTCTGATTGTTCATGTTATGAGACTTCTGTAAATAGAGTTCACTTGTACTTTAATGAGGTCTGATGTGGTTTATTTGCATTTCATAGTCCTTAAGCCTGTGTGGCCCCCACACCCCTACCCCCCACCATCTTCAGAGGGACAGCGCAGGCTGGGTTAATGTACCCTGAAATCATGCATGTGCAGGGAGGCAAAGGCCTTTGCCAGGGCCCTTGTGAGCCGTGTGTCTCCCGCACACTGAGCCTTTGCCTTTCACACACTCATCTGTTCCAAGGCCCTAGCATTATCTGTACTGCTGAGCTTCCCCTTCAGTTGTCCAGTTGAGATGACCTACATCTCTGCTCACCCCCCGATGACCCTACTCCCATGCAGCATCTTGAGATCTCCACCACGAGGCTTTGGATAGTTGTGAGCAGCCATGGTAACATTCCAAGTTGAGTCAGATACCTTTACCCCTCCCCCTATCACTCACACCCACCCCCCCATAACCATTGACCCCCTCCTCCCAATCCCGGCCAGGTGTAACATTTGACCTTCCCCCGGTTACCCTTCAACCTTCCCCCATTACCCTCCATCCCGTGAAGGTAAATGTCCATGTCCCCTACCTTCCTGAAGAATGCACCCCTGTCACACTAGATCTGCCCCCTCTGACTCTGCCCACCCCCAGGATCTGCTTCTCTTTCTGTAACACTTTCAACAACCCTCAGTGCCCCACCGCCTGATATCACAGGACCCTCACCCTACTGGCCCCCACTGCCCTCACCTTTAACCCTCACCATCCCTTCCTATCACCAATTCCATCAGCATGCGCCCCAGGACTCATCCATTGATGCCACAGACCCCTCCCTTTGAACCCCTTTCCCCTCTTCTCCCCCATGCCTGCGCACCTCCTCCCCACCACCCTCACTCCAGCACAACTCTTCCCACCCTCCCACTCCATACCACCTCATCCATTGTACGATCCCTGTAGCATCTCTCTATTTCCCCTAATACACCCAACCTCCTCCAGCCCCCTCTAGGCCTCCACACCTGCCTGACCTCTTCATTCCTCTTCTCCCTGTCTAAACACCCCCTAGCACAGACTGTCACCACCCAACAGTACCTCATGCAGCCGTCCACCTGCAGCTTGAAGATCCACCTCCTGAAAATTGCTGTAGCTTGTAGATCCACATAGTTGATGGTCCACCCATCCACTGCTGTATGTGGTGTTTCAGGCTCTGGTCACTGGAGGCCTTCATCTTCCCTTCCAATCTCTGCGAGCTCTCCCTGGCCTTCATGCAGATAAGCCTGACATGTACGCACCACGTTGGTCCGGACGTGTTCTAGACCGGCATGATATCCCACTCGGCGGCGCGGACAATCAGACGCGGTGGTGGGGGGTGGGTGGGGGTGGGTGGGGGACGATTCGGGCCGGGCCTTCTTCTGCATCCCATTAACAGAATGCAAAACTGTTTCTCCGCAGCCTCTGGTGGGAATGGCGAGCCGCCATGATGGACAGGAGCGTAAGTTCCTGCCAGCATTCTACATCGGCAGGAAACTGATTTTTCAGCTCTTGCCACATTGTCCACAGCCATTCCCCCCCTCCACCGCTATTAAACCCACCGGGGTTGGGGGGGACTGGGAAATTCCACCCAAAGAGTGTGATAGTGAAATAAATCGTCTGTCAGTGAATTCTTTTAAAAGAAATGTTGGATAAATACTTCGTTAAGACAGAATTGGAGGTTGGAAGGATAAGTACACATACATGGAGAGTCAAGGAGGTGTCAGCTGTGGCTCAGTCCATAGCACCCTCGCCTTTGAATCAGAGGGTTGTGGGTTCATGTCCCACTCCTGGAAAACAAAGAACTGTGAATGTAATCGAAAGAGTTACATGGAGAGTCAAGTAACCTGTGGAACAGGAAGGCTCATTTACTGTTGGGACTTTAGAAACATTTGATATGCCACTAGTTAGAGCGGAATAGACTGTCTATCATAGTGCCAGATCAATACCCTGGAGTGATGGAAGATTACTTTGGATGGGGGTAATCATTAGGACAAATCTGAGCTTTAATTTTTTGGGGGAATTTCTCTTGTAGTTATTTACCTCCCTAGGGAGATTAAATAAATAAGTTAGATTTTGCTGCAAGGCAAGTTATGTGTGGTCTGGAAAAGCAATGGGTTAAATGCTCTTCTCTGGCAGTTCATGATGTTACCTGAACTCCAAGATCAGATGACAGTTTTTGTAAAGCCCATGCATGTGCTTGTTATTCTACATATAATTGTTTAATTGGTGACAGATCTTGTGAAATTGGGACTCACTCCAGAATTGGTTTTGCAGTTTATTAGTCAGCCTTACAACAGCCCCAGCTATTCAAATAATGAAAGCTCAGCTGGCCTTGAAAAACTGTAAGTGACAGACTTTCTGGTTAAATGCTTTTGGTGTAAACTGCCTGAGATGCTATACTCAATGAGTTGGAACCATTTTCATTAATCTAGATGCGTTGGCTTTAGAAGTCTAAATCGGCCCAACTTGGAAGCCATTCAGCATAATGCAACCTGTTCAAGTTTTCAAAATAGTAAAGAGCCTTGCAAAGACTTCCATGAGAAATCACTGTGCCGAACATGTTTGAGATCATATCATTGTTTTCCTATGCCGTTTTCCTGCTTTATTAAAAGGGACATTGTTTTCATAGAAAGTGTGTTTGGGCAGCTCTGATGTTGTATGGGAAGGAGAAACGCTAGAAGAGCTCTACATCATTCTTATGACAATTTGCAAGTCATGCAACAATGTATTTTGGCAATTTAAGTCATCAAAGTGCATGTTAGCAAACCAACAAAAAAGGTTGTACAAAGTACTTAAAAAAAGTGCTACTAAAAATGTCAGCAAATCTATTGCACAATAGCAACTAGAGGGTAATGAAGTACAAAAGCAAAATACTTTTAAAAAATTCATTCATGGGATGTGGGCTTCGCTTGCTGGGCCAGCATTTATTGCCCATCCCTAGTTGCCCTTGAGAAGGTGGTGGTGAGCTGCCTTCTTGAATCACTGCAGTCCATGCAGTATAGATACACCCACAGTGCTGTTAGGGAGGGAGTTCCAGGATTTTGACCCTCTGACAGTGAACGAACGGTGATATATTTCCAAGTCAGGGTGGTGAGTGACTTGGGAGGGGAACTTCCAGGTGCTGATGTTCCCATTTATCTGCTGCCCTTGTCCTTCTAGATGGTAGTGGTCATGGGTTTTGAAGGTGCTGTCTAAGGAGCCTTGGTGAGTTCCTGCAATGCATCTTGTTGATGCCACCGTGCGTCAGTGGTGAGGGGAGTCAATGTTTCTGAACGTGGTATCAATCAAGCAGGCTGCTTTGTCCTGGATGGTGTCAAGCTATTTGAGTGTTGTGGGAGCTGCACTCATCCAGGCAAGTGTGGAGTATTCCACCGTACTCCTAACTTGTGCCTTGTAGATGGTGGACAGGCTTTGGGGAGTCAGGAGGTGAGTTACTTGCTGCAGGATTCCTAGCCTCTGACCTGCTCTTGTAGCCACTGTATTTATATGGCTAGCTCAGTTCAGCTTCTGCTCAATGGCAACTCCCAGAATGTTGATAGTGGGGGATTCAGTGCTGGTAATGCCATTGAACGTCAAGAGGCGATGGTTAGATTTTCTATTGTTGGAGATGGTCATTTCTGGGGACCTCCGAAGGAGGCCGAAATGGATCATCCACTCAGCACTTCTGGCTGAAGATTGTAGCATATGCTTCAGCCTTATCTTTTGCACTGATGTGCTGGGCTCCCCCATCATTGAGTATGGGGATATTTGTGGAGCCTCCTCCTCCAGTGAGTTATTTAATTGTCCACCACCATTCACGACTGGATGTGGCAGGACTGCAGATCTTAGACCTAATCCATTGGTTATGGGATCGCTTAGCTCTGTCTATCACTTGCTGCTTATGCTGTTTGGCACACAAGTAATTCTGCGTTATATCTTCGCCCCCAGGTTGACGCCTCATTTTTTTTAAGTATGCCTGGTGCTACTCCTGGCATGCCCTCCTGCACTCTTCATTGAACCAGGGTTAATCCCCTGGACTCGAAATGTTAACTCTTTCTCTCCACAGATGTTGTCAGACCTGCTGAGTTTTTCCAGCAATTTTTGTTTTGATCCCCTGGCTTGATGGTAATGGTAGAGTGGCGGATATGCCAGGCCATGAGGTTACAAACTGTGTTTGATTACAATTCTGCTGCTGATGGCCAACAGAACCTCATGGATGCCCATTTTTGAGTTGCTAGATCTGTTTGAAATCTATCCCTTTTAGCAGGGTGGTAGTGCCACACAACGCTATGGAGGTATCCTCAATGTGAAGGCAGGACTTTGTCTCCACAAGGACTAGGACTGTGCAGTAGTCACTCCTGCCAATATTGTCATGGACAGATTCATCTGCGGTAGGCAGGTTGGTGAGGATGAGGTCAAGTGTGTTTTTCTCTCCTGCTGGTTCCCTCACCATCTGCCGCAGACCCAGTCTAGAAGCTATGTTCTTTAGGACTCAGCCTGTAGTGGTGCTACCAAGCCACTCTTGGCGATGGACACTGAAGTCCCCCACCCAGAGTACATTCTGTCCCTTTGCCACCCTCAGTGCTTCCTCCAAGTGGTGTTCAACATAGAGGAGCACTGATTCATCAGCTGAGGGAGGGTGATACGTGGTAATCAGCAGGAGGTTTCCTTACCCATGTTTGACCTGATGCCATGAGACTAAGGAGGACAGGGTTGAGGTTTCTGGTGCCTATGTCTCATTCTCTTTTTGAGGCTTTGTAGCAGTTTGATACAACTGAGTGAGGCTTGCTAGTTTGCTAGGGTATTTCAGAGGACATTGAAGGGTCAGTCTGGAGTCACAGGTAGGCCAGGTAAGGACAGCAGATTTTCTTTCCCTAAAGGACTAGAAGGGTCTTTACAACAATCAACAATGGTCATCATTAGACTTTTAATGCACATATTTATTGAATTCTAATTGCACCATCTGCTTTGGCTGGATTCAAACCCAAGTCCCCAGAGTATTGCCCTGGGTCGCTCAATTACTCTTCCAGCAACAATACCACTATGCCATCACCTCTCCTGCAGATGCTGGAAATTATCAGCAAATCTGGCAGCATGTGTGGAAAGAGAAACAAACCTTTTATCAGAAAGAAAAAAGATAACATGCCTGAAACATTGGCATGAGAAAGTTCGATAGGAAAGTTGGGCAATTAAAGAACAGTGAAAGACTGCAGTCCTGATGCTGCAATAAATTCGACCGGACCAAAGCAAGTATGAAAAACCTGATCAATATGTTGGACATTGCATTATCGCAGGATGACTTACCCTCATGCTTATGTACTTTTAGGTTGTACGGGATTCCTTTAGTTTAAGAGGCACCATTGGTACTGCTGCCAAGCAGTGAGTAGTTAATGTGTGCTTTTATCACCTCCATGTTAAGATTATTTTATGAACACTTGGCGTTAGAATGACCAGCTTCTGCCTCCACAGCCATGGATTCTATGCGAAATAAGTGGGAGTATCCATCTTCATAAAATGAATGTGCATACGTGTGGCTGATCTCCAGATGTATTCCTGATTTCAAATAGATATTTGACACCTATCCTTCTACTCACATATTTGTATGGTGTGTTTTCACCGGATGGATTGATCTTTCCCAACCAGGACAGTTTTCAGAGCTATCTTTTAAATATGCTGAAGATTTCTTTCGATATCCTGATTTTTTGGGGGGAGAATAAGTTTCTTAGATTTAATAATAATTTAATAATAATTTAACACTATAATACCTTAGTTTGTTTAGAGCCAGAAGGGTTGGTTTTGAGTCAGAGTGATTGCAAGAGAATAAACCCAGCCTGAGATTTTAGGTCCTATGATCCAGGAGATATGACTTTGAGCAGGTTGTCATCTGTACCCTAAAATTTGATTTCCAATTGTCACAATTCTCTGTCACCTGTTTTTAAGTAACACATATAGCTGTGTTATTTATAACATTTATGACACACAATTACTGAAAGATCACAGATATCTAATCTGAATTGAACTACTCTACTTTAGGAAAATGTTCTGTAAATCACTACTACTTATAATAAGTGGCCACAAATCATTTAGGTCTTAGAGATGACTTGTATTTAAATTGCTTCTAGACTATTAATTTCTATTATACAAAACAATAGTTCCATCTGGGAAGCCAGCTGAAAATGCATGTTTTATCTCTTAAAAAAAGTTGTGAATTTTGGGTCTAAAATGACAGGACTAGATAGAGTCCCACCCTATCCTATCCTGGGAATATCCATTTTAGAATCATTATTAGATTAATCACTGCAAATAAATACTTTTTCTCCCTAAGGGGAGTATAAAGGAAGATGGACTAAATAATTACAATTAATTCAGAGCACTGGCACTTTTGATGCATTTAGATCTTGTCTTGGCTTATACATTACACTGATAAAATTACAAGCCTGTGCCATGTAATTATGTCTTTTGAGCTTTGTTTGTGTGCTTTTTCTCATCAGGGTCACAGATCTCTATTTGTCAAACCTAGGAGGTTTCTCCATTTTGCTCGCAGCCTTTTGGGCTCAGTGTTGAGAATTTGTGTGCAAGTGAGGAATTCAGGAGGGTTTCTGTGGCCAACAGAGGAGTCCTAACATCAGCAATTTGGAGCTGTGTCTGTACCGATGAGATACGCCCATCCATTTTAGTGACGAAAACCAATATAAATGGAATCATTTCAAACTGTGGGTGGGAAATTGTGTTTTGGATGGGGTTGGAGAAGGGAGTAATGAAAGAATAAAATCAAGGAAGCTCCATGGGAGAAAATATGGATTTAAATCTGTCAATGAATGTTGTTGTAGGCCTAATTCTTGAGAATGAAACTTTAAACGTTAAAACAACCAGGAACTTTGTATTTGTGAATGATGGTCCATATTAGTGGAAAAATAATTTTCCTTTTTGGGTGGCCTGACTGACAATGTCATAATTATGCCAGGAGTGTTGTCACTTTGTTGAAAAACATTACCCAAGAACCTGTTTTAGTTGGACTTATTCTGAGTTTAATATGCTGTCTGGAGTAATAAGAATTGAACTGAACAGGTCACAAATCCGGCAGCTGAGTCTTTAAATCAACTGCCATCTACTGGGGTTCTGTATATTGCACAGTGGAGGCTGTTTTAGCTTTTTAATTTCATTTGAGGTATGAGATAACCAAAATCCGTATGCACTGGTTGACACAAATGAATTATGTTTAATGGGAACGATTGTTGACTTGCATAAAGGGCAGATCCACCAATGCATTCCCCCACCACAGTCTGCCTCCCTGACCTAGAGGTCAGAGTGCATAGGCGGGCTGTGATCTCATGCCTTTGATTGGTTCTTTACACTGTCAGTTACTTGACTTGTTGAAAGCTGAATTGCTATGTGAGACTCAGCATTGCAGTAAAATAAAGACCTGCTCCAGTTTGCTGCATTTGATTGACATTTGGATTTTTTTTTTTGGAAAGAACTGTTCTAAATTGGACAGAATTATTGTATTGCTTGCACAGTGATAATTAATTATGGATTATGTAAGGTGCATCTATATTATACCTAAGAACTGTACTGCCGCCTAGAGGATTCAGCAATCATTAACCCTACACAGTGACAAAATAACAAAACAATCACGAAAGGTTAGAAAGAAAGACTTGCATTTATATAGTACTTTTCATGACCACCGGACGCCACAAAGCACTTTACAGCCAGTGATGTATTTTTGAAGTGTAGTCACTGTTGTAATACAGTAAACACGGCAACCAATTTGAGTGCAGCAAGCTTCCACAAACAGCAATGCGGTAATGGCCAGATTATTTTTTTTTTGTGATATTGATTGGAGGATGAAAATTGGCCAGGACACTGGGGATAGCTCCCCTACTCTTTTTGAGCTGTGAGGGCAGATGGGGCTTCAGCTTTAATGTCTCATCTGAAAGATGGCACCTCCAACCGTGCAGCATTCTCTCAGTACTGCACTGGAGTGCCAGCCTAAATTTTTGTGCTTCAAGACCCAGAGTGAGACTTGAAGCTGCAACCTTCTGACTCAGATACAAGTATGCTACTGACTGAGCCCTGGCTAACAAAGACTAGGCACACCATCACTGCTATCCTTTGCTATATCTATCTAAACCATTTTTCCCGGGGCCTGACTTAGGCAAATTTTGCAAGTGAAGTACTTTTGAGTAAATCAAATGAACATTGGAGCATTCGTAGTTACTTCAGGCATTCAAGGTAATTAACACTGTAGTGGCATTCGACCCTTTGCCAAAGAGTGTTATACAATTCACTAATGCAATTCAAAGTCAAGAATATTTTCATTATTCCCTGGGGGCAAAAAAGCACAGTTAATACTGATTTCAGAGTACCATTGGGCATCCAGTGTACATTTTGTTCTATGTTCAGACTGTCCACTCCATCCTGGTAAAGATTGGATTTGCTCCAAGTTGGATCACTTGCTAAGTGCTGACTGTTCAGGTAGGGAAAAAGTTGCAAGAAAGCCTAGTGGCACTAAGCATTCCAACTGCTGGCAGTGCAGAGATTGACTGAACGTCTTCCAGTTTGATACCTTTTCTTAGCAGTGGGAAACAAAAGGATGGCAAGATATTTACCCGATGCCAAATGGAATTCTTTTTAGATTGAGACCAAAAATGTATTTAAAATCATAGAATATGAGACATATTCCTCAGACCTCGTATAATAATGGTGATAACCAGTGGCCAGTAGGTGTGTCGAAATGATCGGCGCTGTCCTGCAATTTTGATTTTCTTCTTAGCTTGAAAGTGTTTCCTCTGACAGTCAGGTGGGGAATGGGGTAGCTGTACTAGTCTGTGGCATAGTGGTTTGATTATGGGGTATTCTTTCGGTTTCTAAATGGAATATTAACCTCGGAAGGCCTGCATGACCTTTAGTTGCAATGGCACAGAGTAGGACGTGCTCCAAAATCATAGAATTATATAGTACAGAAAGAGGCCATTCAGCCCATCATGCATGTGGTGGCTCCTTTTGAAAGAGCCCTCACTCTTTCTCATAGCCCTGCAAATGTTCCCCAGTGTCCTTCAGAAAGCTATCATTGATCTGTTCCCAGCACCTTTGCAGACAGTACATTCCAGATCATGACAACTCATTGCATCATGTTTTCCTCATGTTGCTTCAGATACTTTTCCCTATCACCTTAGCTCTTTGTCCTCTGGTTACTGACCCTTTTGCTGCTGGAAACAGTTTGATACTATATCAAAACCCTTCATGATTTTGAACACTGTCAAATCTGCCTTTTAAACTTCTCTGCTCTAAGTAGAAAACCCCCCAGTTTCTCTAGTCTCCTCATATGGTTTGAACCTTTCATCCCTGGCACTATTCCAGTAAATCTCCTCTGCATCCTCACTAAGACCTTGATATCCTTCCTTAAGTGTGGTGCCCAAAATTCACCACAATACTGCATCTGGGGCCCAATAAGTGAACATTTTAGCTTTACTTCCCTGCGTTTCTACTCTGTGGGATGGATTTTCATGGAGTCGGCAGTGTTAGTATCTAATAGGTTCTGTTGATGGATGTTAAATACCCGTAGTTTAAGGTAATAAGGTTTATAGGTGGGTATATATTGGTTAATTATACTCAGATATATATATAAAGAAGAGTCAGCCAGCACTGGGGGAATGGTGTTGGAGTGGGGAGCAATAAGCAGTCTCCACCAAAGCATCCCAGCCTCAGTATCTTCTTTACAACCAGGCTTGGAAATTCTCTGACAATTGGTAGCAGAGGGTGGTTGCCTGAAAGTGAAGATTAGAGCATAAGACTTATTTCCAGGCAGAAGGCTAGCATTGGAGTTAATTTTTTTTGACAGAAGACTATAATTCGAGACTCTTTGAAGAACGATGATTGAAACCAGGTATAGGGTGGCAGGATATGATTTTCCAGCATTGTTTTGTGACATGGAACCTTAAGGTCAATGGAAAAAATAAAGTTGATACATGGACATGGATTACGTTTCTACCGAAAAGAAAGTAAGGTGAAGGCTCTGGCACTTTCGTTTCCCGCGAGGAGCAAGATCAGCTGCACAGAGTTCTCGGAACTAAACATTCAGGGAGTGGACAATGAAGGAGGTTTGGACATTCTCTTGAGGTTTATGGATAAAATTTATAATAAAGGTGACTTATTGAATGCCTATGAGTCTTGGTCAGACTTCGATAAGTTTAAGAAAATGGATGATTCTTCCATAGAAGAAAGCATCATGGAGTTTAACCGACTATATACGAGATTGCAGCGATTCCGCTTGGAAATTCCTAAATCAATACTTACATTTAATTTGTTGGTCTGTGCTAGGATATCTAAAATGGCTAGGCTCTTGGTTTTAACTGGAGTTAAATTCAAATGTCTGAAGTTTTCAAAAATATTTCTGGGGAAGCATTCATTTCTGGCCGCTTTTATGGTACAAATAGTTTCTTCAGCAGTGACACCAAACATGCAAACAGCATTTTGAGACCGTCCAAATAAGGGGTCCAAACACCTGTATGAAAGAAGAATTACAAACAAAAAGTATGAGGGCAGACAACCTTTTGGCAGCTATAAAAGGTGGTCGGAGTTGGGCAATTATGGAAGGAAAATGAACCCCAGGAACAACCAAGGGGTAGTCAATGGGTGCTTCAGGTGGACTCTAAGTATCATTGTGCATTGAATTGCCCAAAAATGAAAAGCAGGATTTTTGAGACAATACATGACTTGAAAGGTACGGAAGGCAAGGAGGATGATACTGATCAATCGAAAGGGATCATATTGGTCACCAGAAGCTTCAGTCCGGTAATGAGTGTCCTAGCCACAGATTTGTTGAATTGTGTAGTTCTAGAAAGTGGGCGTATGCCCACGGTATGTGGAGCAGACTGGCTAAACTGTTACATAGATTCTTTAAGTGAAGTAGACTGAAGTAAAATCAAAGAATATGACAGTTCTATTTATTTTAGGTTCAGTGATGGTAACACGTTGAAATCACTAAAAAGAACAGTAATCCTGCGTAAAATAGTAGGGGTAAATCACTTTATTAGTACTGATGTTGTATTGAGTGAAATACCTTTACTGTTAAGTAAGCCTTCAATTAAAAAGGCCCAAATGAAGTTAGGCATGGAGCACGATGAAGCAATTGTTTTTGGGAGATCTGCGGATTTGCAGTTTACAAAGCCGGAACATTATTGTATTCCTTCCAAGGCCTATCATCTCCAATGTAATGAAAATATAATAATTTTCATAATATTATTGTGATTTATTGTAAAGTGGGTTAATAGTGGAGTTTGGATTAGTTTCTCTGTGTGTATGTGTGTGTGTGGGGGGGATTTAATTGAATTGGAGATAGTTGGTCTGGAGGCTTTGAGTTATCAACAAGCAGCTAGGTTTGAAATGCTAAATATGTAAACATGGCTGAAGTTTAGAATTGAGATGTGAGGAACATTTGCATTTTTAGATAAATTAGGTTAGTTTGAATTTCAAAGAGATGGTAAGATGTTACACTGAGCCATAAGAAGCTAAGTCAAACAGCGTGTTTATTTTTCCCAAAGGTTACTGATAAAATTAATGCTATGAAAAAGATTTATATTATGAGAAAAGTAAAGTTGCAAAAACATATGGGAACAATGGAGTTTACACTAAAAGGGAGAAGCATGTATAAAGGAGATGAGGTTATGTTTAGGGGAGAAGGAATTCTAAGATCTAACACAAGTGCGAAAAGCCTCCAGCCTCTGTGCATCAAGCTGCTGTCTACAGGAACCGAAGCTAAGAAAACTCACTTTGAATATTACTGTACAGGGTATTGTGTGCTTTGCCTGGGCCTGTTTAAATCTATTTGTTTTTACTGTTACCTTAATGGAGGTGTAACTGGGAGCCAGATTAATTATGAGATTTAGGCATTATTGTAGTAGCAATTTGTAGGTCTATGTATGTGCTTAAAACCTTTTCTTTTATTAATAAATATTTAATTTAGTTTTGTAAAAAACCTCTAAGTCTTTGTGGACTTATTACTATTGAATCAAGGCACACATCTTGAAATAAAATACAAATTGCAAAACGGTTGTAGCAGCTGTTTCAAGCTTCCCTCTGGGATTTGAGCAGCTCGGTATTTATCAACTGTTGTGCCGTAACACTAGACAAAATGTTAAAGAAGTATTAATGGCAGCTGGGCATAGGGATTTAAAGAAGAAGAAGCAAATTATTACTAAACTACATCAACGATTTGCACATCCCTCCGGCCATAGGTTTTAAGATTGTGTTAAAGGATGCAGGGATACTGGGTGAGGAATACACTATACTTGTCAAGCATATTCGTTAAAAAAGTGATATTTGTAAAAAGTACAGGAGAATGCCATTGCCACCAATAGTAAGTCTACCATTGGCAAGACACTTTAATGAAACCGCAGCGATGGACCTCAAAGTATGGGATAAAGGAAAAAAATATTTTTCTTCTACATTTTGTAGATGTAGCAATTAGATTCAGTCTGTCAATGGCAATTTATAGTAAAGACAAAAAAGTAATTATCGATAAAATAATGGAAAGATGGATAGGAACAAGGCTTGGAGTGCCAGCTAAATTCTTAACGGACAATGGAGGAGAATTTGTCAATAAAAAATTCAGAGGTGTGTGTGAAAATTTGAATATTGTGGCAATGCATACAGCAGCAGAAAGTCCTTTCAGCAATGGGATTTGAGAATGAAATCACACCATGATTGACGAAATGCTCCAAAACATTTTAGCTGGCCAACCGAATTGTAAATTGACAACTTCTCTAGGTGGTTAGTACATGCAAAAAACACGCTTCAGGTGGCTGGGGGCTACAGCCCCTATCCGTTAGTTTATGGCAGGAATCTGAAGATAGCTTCCATACTGTGGGATCATTCCCCGTCCCCCCTCTGCTTTGGAGGGGACTACCATTAGTTCAATTTTTGCAGAACATTTGAATGCCATGCATGTAAGGAGGAAAGCATTTATTAAGGTGGAGGTTTCAGAAAAAAAGAGGAGAGTTTTGAGGTATCGAATCAGACCATCAGAAATGAATTTTAAGTCCGGGGGCATGGCATATTATAAAAGAGAAGGGCAGAAAGAATAGAGAGGTGCAGGAAAACTTAAAGGCACTGATGGCAAAACAATAATCTTGCAACATGGTAATCAAACTGTTAGAGTACATTCCGTACAGCTTACTGGCACTCATTACATATTGACGGAACCTGAACAGATGATGGAAACTGAAGATGCACCATGCACTTCACACACATATATGTCAGACCTGTACAAACAAGAGGTTGTGGCAGATCAAAAACAGAATTACCTGGAAAAACTCAGCAGGTCTGGCAGCATCGGTGGAGAGAAGAAAAAAGTCGTTCTGTTGAAGGGTCGTGAGGACTCGAAACGTCGACTCTTTTCTTCTCCACCGATGCTGCCAGACCTGCTGAGTTTTTCCAGGTAATTCTGTTTTTGTTTTGGATTTCCAGCATCCGCAATAGTTTTTTGTTTTTAGGTTGTGGCAGATAATGGGCTAACTGAGAGTGGGCCAAGTGATAGTGAAGATCAGGATAGGGCCATTTATCACAAAAATCAACTATCAAAAGTTGGAACTAGGGTGGCATATATGCCATAGGTGGCTAGTGAATAGAGGAAAGTCACCATAGTAGGAAGGCAGGGGAGGCCACAGGGAAATACAAAAACTGGCTGAATGTGCAAGTCAAGGGGCAGAATATCAGATCTATGGATTGGCAGAAGGAAGTGTTAGTTCAGACAGTGGGCCTAGTGGTGATAACAGCCCAAAGAAAAGATCAAGAGCTTGCGAAAAGAAGTCTAGTCGCAGGAGGGAGACTACTACTCCCTGTTGAGTAGTAGTCCAGATAGAGACAGGAGATCTAGTAGGGGGGCATGGTTTAACAAGAGTAAGGACCAAAGAACAGGCAAGGAGTGACTTGAGAATTAGGAGATCCTATGATAGAGAAGCTCTAGTGGATATTATCAAGTTGGATGGTAAATTGGTAAAGGAGGCAGAACAAAAAGAACTTGACAGTTGG
The DNA here is from genome assembly GCF_964194155.1 of Cetorhinus maximus. Lineage (NCBI taxonomy): Eukaryota > Metazoa > Chordata > Chondrichthyes > Lamniformes > Cetorhinidae > Cetorhinus > Cetorhinus maximus. The sequence continues at coordinate 72,368,225 of NC_135898.1, forward strand.
AGAGAGTTTGACGTTTACATGGAGGTGCCAGACAAAGGACAACCAGCGTTGTCCCATAGATGGATATGTATGGAGAAAGGACTTCCCTTTGGCACTTATAAAGCTACAGCCAAACTTGTAGCTTGTGGATTTGAGGAACAACTGGCCAATCTGGAAGTTAGGGTAGATTCCCCAACAGCAGAAAAGTAACTTTGAGGATTTTCTGAGCACTTTTAGTGGCGTACTCATGAGAATGTAAATCCATTGATGTCAAGGCTGCATTTTTGCAAGGGGAGCAATTTCAAAAAGAAGTATTCTTAAAGTCTGCAAAATAAGCAAGAGATATAGAGGGGAAATTATGGAGGTTAAATACTTGTGTTTACAGGCTAAACGATGCATCCAGGATATGGTGTTTTCCAGTTAGATCCGTCCTACTAAAAGCTGGTTGTATTCAGCTAAAAGCAGATTCAGCATTGTTTTATTGGCACTATGAAGGAAAACTAGCAGACATTTTCTTAATGCATGTAGATGATTTCCTGTGGGAGGCATGTGTGGCATTTGAGAAATTTGTGATAGATAAAATTATAAAGGAATTCAAAATTGGAAGTCGGGCTTCTGAAGTTTTTAAGTATATAGGGTTGGACATTAGGCAGACTAAGTTGGGACCCTGATTCAACAGTCTCAGCTAGAGAATGTTACTAGGGTCCTGATAAATTGGGCCAGATCTTCACAAAAGGAAGACTGTACAACCAAGGAAGAAGCAGATCAATTAAGAAGCTTAACTGGGCAATTAAACTGGTTATGCACATAAACTAGACGGGATGCATGCTATGATGTATTGAATTGAGCACCATGCACTGAAATATGCTACTGTTGGAGAAGTGCTTAAAGCAAATAAGACATTCAAGAAATTAAATTTAGAAGAATGTATGCTCAGGTTTCCAGACCTGGGTGACCCAGAAGATGTGAAATTAGTCAGTTTTAGTGATGTCACACGCTAACCATCCTGATGGTTATTCGAGTACAGCAGGATTCCATATATTTTTAGTGGGAAGGGATGGTAGGTGTTGTTCATTAGCTGGGAATTGAAAAAAATAGAGAGTTGTTAAAAGCACCTTAGCTGCGGACACACTTGCGCTGGTAGAAGCGACAGATATGGCTATGTATTTATCAAGTATTTTAAAGGAACTCCTATATAAGGGCAAGTGGGGAAAAATGTGCCTATAGAATGCTACATAGGTAATCGTTCACCCTGGGACAACGCCCGTTCAACAAAGAGTGTCATGGAAAAGAATTTAAGGATTGATCTCACGAGAATCAAAGATGTTGGAAAAGAAGGGGATTTCCAAAAAAAAAATGGACAGACACAAGCCACCAGTTGTCGAATTGTTCCACAAAAAGAACTGCTTGCCCAAAGAAATTGTTGGATATCCTCGAAGAGGATGGCCTTGTGTCATAACAGATTATGAGAACACGGAAATTTTCATGTTGTAACCTTATTAATTTTTTTGTTTTCAAGGCGGGGAGAGGAATATGTAGAATGTTAAAGGTTTATTGGATTGATTGTATAATAAGATAACATGTACTAAAATGTACATATTCTAAGTCTTATCTTGTTGAGCTGTTGCCCTACTAGTGTTACCGCTGATGATAAATTGACACCAAGTTATATCATTATTTTGACATTTGATACATAACTGGTAGGGGCAAGCACTGAATCCAAAACATTCACCTGCCGAAGGATAATACCACTGTTTGCTTCCCTCTATTGTGAAAAACAACTGTTCACCATTATTCTCTGATTTATGTCCCTTAGCCAATTTTGTAATCCCATGATAACTGCCTCTTTAATCCCATGGGTTTTGATTCTGTTAATAAGTCTATTATATGGTACTTTGTCAAACACTTTTAGTCTATATACACAATCTTAAATGCACAAAACTCCCCATTTATCATCAAAGAATTCAATTGCATTATCAAATATAATTTAGCTTTAACAAATCCATTCTGCCTTTCATTTACTAACCTATATTTTTCCAACTGCCAATTAATTTGTCCCAGATTAGTATTCCTAAATGTTTCCCCACCGCCAAAGTCAGGCTAACTGGCCTTCAGTTGCCAGGTTTAGCTGTCTCCCCTTTTCTCAGGAGGGTTGTAATATTTGCAGGCCTCTGGCATCACTTCCATATCTAGGAAGGATTGGAAAATTGTGACCAGACTCTCCACAATTTCCACTCTTACTTCCCTTGGCAACCTCAGACACATCCCATCCAGACTGGGTAACTTTTCTACTTTGGTCACTGCCAATCTTTTAAGTGCCTCCTCTTCATCTAATTTTACCCTATCTAATTTCTCCACTACCTCCTCTTGCCCTCAGCACAGCCTCAGAAGGCAGAAGCCTTCAACCGGTAAACATCAAATAACCAAAAAGCAGTTTCACTCAATTTACAATTGTTGCTTTTTAGAAATATATATTTTCAACTTCATTAATAGTTTTCTTAAAGCAGCGTCTTATTTATCGTAAATGGCACAAAGGCTTAAAATGCCAAAGTCACCAATATCCAGCTTAACAAAATGTTGCATTGGGAAGAACAGTATCCTTCCAACTTTAGGGGGAAAAATGATGAACAATGAAGCCGACTTTGAAGTGTAAAACTGAGATAAAGGTGCAAATTATTTCTTGGGAGGGAGGGAAGAGGACGTTGCTGCAATTTTGCTTTTAGTAGCAAGTATGTCCTGCACCAAATCAAAGATTATTTGCCTTTTTGAAACAATAACACTTATCTTCTGTGGTCACCAGATTCTAAAGTAAATACCTGACTAGACAGCAGATGCAGATTTTGTTCTATTGTTCTCCTGTTTCTCAGGAGATGCTCCCACAGAAAGCTCGATATAAACAGGATGAGGAAATCCTTGCTGGTTTACTGCTGTGTTAAGATTCTCTTGAAGTAGAATGCTCTCAGTTTGCAGAAGGCAATCCTGATGACTCTTGAACAAGCATTAACAATGGAATGAATCCCACATCTGGAACATTCACTTTAGATATAACAAACATTATAAGAGGATACTCTGGAGTGTATTTGCACCAATATACTAACTCCCATCAGAGGCCCGCTAATGTTTAATTAACAATATGCAAGCAGAATGCATATTGTGTACAGTTCTGCTTGGTTTAATTGAGTAACATTGATCAGGAAGATTCAAGGTTTCATTATAGTTCATATTGAGTTTGTTCCAGTGCCTGGGACCAGCATGTGTGCAGGAAGTGTTTCCAGCTGCAGCTCCTGGAAGCTCAGGTTTCAGAGCTGGAACGGCGGCCTGTGGAACATCCGCGAGTCTGAGAGCATCGTGGATAGCACGTTTAGAGAGGTGGTCACACCGCAGATGAAGGGACTTGAGGAAGGAAGGGAATGGGTGACCACCAGGCAGTCCAAGAGAAACAGGCAGGTAGTTCAGGAGTCCCCTGGGGTCCCGCTCGCAAATCGGTATTCCATTTTGGAGGCTGATGAGGACGCTGGTTCCTCCAGGGAGTGCGGACAGAGCCAAGCTTCTGGCACCACAAGCAGCCTGTCTGTACAGGAGGGGAGGAAGGGAGGAAGAGCAATAGTAATAGTGGATTCTATAGTCAGGGGAACAGATAGGCGCTACTGTGGCCATCAATGTGACTCCAGGATGGCATGTTGCCTCCCTGGTGCCAGGGTCCGGGATGCCACTGAACAGCTGCAGGGCACCCTGAAGGGGGAGGGTGATAAGGCAGAGGTCATGGTATATTTTGGTACAATGACATAGGTAGAAAGAGGGATGAGGTCTTGCATCAAGAATTCAGGGAGTTAGGCAGTAGACTAAAAAGCAAGACCTCTCGGGTTGTAATCTCTGGATTACACCCAGTGCCACATGCTAGCAAGCTCAGAAATAGAAGAATAGCGCAGATGAATACATGGCTTAAGAGTTGGTGCAGGAGGGAGGGTTTTAGATTCCTGGATCACTGAGACCGTTTCTGGGGAAGGTGGACCTGTACAAGCGGGACGGTCTACATCTGAACCAGAGCGGGACTAACATCCTTGCGGGCAGGTTTGCTAGTGCTGTTGGGAGGAGTTTAAACTAATTTGGCAGGGGGAGGGGATACAGAATGTTGGCAGAATAGGGACACATGATAATACAGTAAAACAATCAAGTCAGAGGGAGTACAGTGGCAATAAGCTTCAAGGGAGTAAGGCAAGGCTGGATGGCCTCTATTTTAATGCCAGGAGTATTACAGGTAAAACGGATGAGTTAAGGGTGAGGATTGACATGTGGAATTGTGATATAGTAGCCATCACTGAGACGTGGTTGAGGGAAGGGCAGGATTGGCAGCTCAACATACTGGGATATAGAATCTTCAGGTGAGACAAGGCAGGGGTTAAAAGAGGAGCATTGCATTATTAGTTAAGGAGTCAGTTACTGCAGTAAGGAGAGATGATATCTTGGAGGGGGCATCGAATGAAGCTTTGTGGGTAGAGCTTAGGAATAAAAAAGGGGCAACCACATTATTAGGTGTTTATTATAGACCCCCAGATAGTCAGCGGGAAATTGAGGAGCAAATATGTGCACAATTTGTGGAGGTGTGTAAAAACAATAACAATAGGATAATTATATTAGGTGATTTCAACTTTCCCAACATTAATTGGGATAGACATAGTGTTAAGGACTTGGATGGAGTGGATTTCTTGAAATGTGTACAGGAGAACTTTTTAGGTCAATATGTAGAGGGTCCAACAAGGGACGATGCATTGCTGTGCCTAATTCTGGGGAATGAAGCCAGACAGATGGCTGAGGTGGTGGTGGGCAAGCATTTTAGCGATAGCAACCACAATATGGTACAGTTTAAGTTTGTTGTGGACAAAGAAATCGACAAGTTGCAAAAAAATGTTTTGGATTGGGGGAGAGTGGATTTTAGTAAAATAAGGCAGGATCTGGCCAAGGTAGACTAGGAACAGTTACTTGTGGGGAAATCTATTGAGGAGCAGTGGGGGGTGTTCAAAAAGGAAATGGGGAGGGTACAGGCTCAACATGCTCCCTCTAGGGTGATAGGAAGGAGTAACAAGCCCAGAGAACCATGGATGACCAGAGGTATTCAGGTTACGTTGAGAAGGAAAAGAGAGGCTTTTAGTAGGTACAAGGGAAGCAAATCAGCAGAGGCATTAGTGGAGTACAGACAGTGCAGGGTGGAGCTTGAGAAAGCAATTAGGAGAGCAAAGAGGGGATATGAGAAAGCTCTGGCTGGTAAAAGTAGGGAAAATTCCAAGATATTCTATAAGTGTATCAATGGGAAGAGGATAACCAGGGAAAGAGTAGGGCCTATAAGGGACCAAGGGGCAATTTATGGGTGGAGCCAGAGGACATCGCTAGAGTGTTGAATGAATACTTCACGTCTGTCTTCACCCAAGAGAATGACGATGAAGGTATCAAACTTGGGGAGAGAAACTGCGAGGTTCTTAAGCAAATTGATATAGGGAGTGACAAGGCATTGGAGGTGTTGGCAGGCTTAAAAGTGGACAAATCTCCAGGTCTGGATGATTTGTGTCCCAGACTGCTGAGGGAGGCAAGGGAGGAGATCACAGGGGCTCTGACCCGAATTTTTAATTCCTCTCTGGCCACGGGGGAGGTGCCAGAGGACTGGAGAACAGCTAATGTGGTTCCGATATTTAAGAAGGGTTGTAGAGATAAGCCAGGGAACTACAGGCCAGTGAGTCTCACATCAGTGGTAGGGAAACTATTGGAGAAATTTCTGAAGGAGAATATCTATCTCCACTTGGAGAGGCGAGGTTTGATCAGGGATAGTCAGCATGGCTTTGTCAGAGGGAGGTCATGCCTAACAAATTTGATTGAATTTTTTGAGGAGGTGACCAGGTGTGTAGATGAGGGTAGTGCAGGGGATGTAGTTTATATGGATTTCTGCAAAGCCTTTGACAAGGTCCCACATGGGAGACTTATAAAGAAGGCAAATGCACATGGGATACAGGGTAATTTGATAAGGTGGATTCAAAATTGGCTTAGTTGTAGGAGACAGAGGGCGATGACAGAAGGATGCTTTAGTGACTGGAAGCCAGTGTCCAGTGGCGTACCACAGGGATCTGTGCTCGGTCCCCTATTATTTGTCATTTATATAAATGACATAGATGACTATGTGGGGGGTAGGATCAGTAAGTTTGTGGATGACACAAAGATTGGCCGGGTGGTTAACAGTGAGGTTGAGTGTCTTGGGCTACAGGAAGATATAGACGGGATGGTCAAATGGGCAGATAAGTGGCAGATGGAATTTAACCCTGGAAAGCGTGAGGTGATACACTTTGGAAGGAGTAATTTGACAAGGAAGTATTCATTGAATGGCATGGCACTAGGAAGTTCTGAGGAACAAAGGGACCTTGGCGTGTGTGTCCATAGATCTCCGAAGGTGGAGGGGCATGTTAGTGGGGTGGTGAAAAAGGCATATGGGACACTTGCCTTTATCAATTGAGGCATAGATTACAAAAGTAGGGAAGCCATGTTGGAGTTGTATAGAACCTTGGTGAGACCACAGCTGGAGTACTGTGTGCAGTTCTGGTCGCCACATTATAGGAAGGATGTGATTGCACTGGAGGGGGTGCAGAGGGGATTCACCAGCATGTTGCCTGGGATGAAACATTTAAGTTATGAAGAGAGGTTGGATAGACTTGGGTTGTTTTCGTTGGAGCAGAGAAGACTGAGGAGCGACCTGATCGATGTGTACAAGATTATGAGGGGCATGGATAGGGTGGATAGGGAGCAGCTGTTCCCCTTAGTTGAAGGGTCAGTCACAAGGGGGCATAAGTTCAAGGTGAGGGGCAGGAAGTTTAGGGGGGATGTGAGGATAAACTTTTTTACCCAGATGGTGGTGACGGTGTGGAATGCACTGCCTGGGAGGGTGGTGGAGGCGGGTTGCCTCACTTCCTTTAAAAAGTAGCTGGATGAGCACTTGGCACGTCATAACGTTCAAGGCTATGGGCCAAGTGCTGGTAAATGGGATTAGGTAGGTAGATCAGGGTTTTCTCACGTGTCGGTGCCGACTCGATGGGCCAAAGGCCCTCTTCTGCACTGTGATTTTGTGATTCTGTAATTAGGGTAACAATGGAGGTGCTATAATTGTTCTCAGTATCCTGGGCTCGGGTAGGGATAAAGCCAATGTTCATGCTCCTGATTTCCATTGTTGGAACCTGTGTGTGTTTCCATGTGCTTGTGAATATCAGGATTGAACTTGATTGTGATTCCATGTGGTTGACTCACTGGCCAATGTTTGTTGACTTGGCTCAGGTGCTAACTGGCCACATTGGTGAGATACAGGAGGATGGCTGGTCTCTGTGAAACTCAAGTCAATCCCATCAGGAAAGTAAAGAAAACTAACTTATACATTCAGCCCCATCTATAGATAAATGCCAAAATGGGGCTCCACAGGATTTGCTTTGACTGAGATTGGGTTGTGCGTATATAAGTTTTACTCGTATGTCTTTTCAAAGCCGCAGATCATCAACAGTATATCAAATTCAAATAGATATACCAAATTAGGACTGTACTGAGAAAATCTTAAAGGGATTACTGCAGGTGAATGTTTTGGATTCAGTGCTTTCCTCCACCAGTTATATATCAAATGTGAAAATAATGATATAACTTGGTGTCAATTTATCATCAGTGGTGACACGAGGAGGGCAACAGATGAACAAGATAAGACGTGAATATGTGCACTTTAGTAAGGTTTGAGACCAACAGCTGCCCTTTACTCATTTCAGGCTCATTAGTTAGTTAAGTTTGGGAATTCAATGTGGAATATATTTGTTTTAGGGAAAGTGAAGTTCGATATTATGCATTATTTAAATCATGTGATGTTCCAACCAATGAGGCACAGTGTTGCTAATGTTTCATTAGGTTGCAACCCCTTCTAAATCACTCGATCATTTTTTTTGGTTGGGGTGGTGGAAATAGTGAGTCTTTGATTGAGAGAAAATGACTTGGGTTTGTAATATTCAATTATGTAGTTAGTTTCCTGGCTCTGATTGTTTGCCCATTGCGTGACACTGGACAGGATGTCCTGGGAGGCTATTCAATCACATAGTACATTCCAGCTAAGCTTCATCTTGTTCTCTCATCTGATGTCAATGTGGCAATTTACCAACGGCTTCTGAGGCAACTGGTGTATCCAAATCACTCATGATACCTTGGCTGGAATCAGCACTGAGCTGGTGTATCCATGATGTGCATGACTTGGTACTGCACTGTGACATGTTGAATGCACTGAGACGTTTATTCTGAGCAATTAGCAAGTCTAAGAAGTTGTAATTAAGTTAGCACTCTTGGGTTGCTATAGAAAGAAAAGTCTAGTTGCTGCATTTAATTGCTCATGAGTATAAATTATCAATGGTTTATGTTGATGTTAAATTGCACATCTTCATTGTAACAGCGACTTTGTTGCAAATTGGCAAAACTAATCGAAAAAAACCCCAAGAATTTTTGTAACTTTCGTTACTGCAAATAACAATTTTCTGCTCTTGTAAAGCTCAGAAACTCATTTGATGAATTTGGGGTTTTCCCATGCATTTTCTTCCATTTCATTATCATTTCATGGAAAATAGAGAGATCTATGTGTTTAAAATGTTAAAAGGACTTGACAGTTAGGTACAGAAAAGCCATATCTTCTGGCGCGGGAGTCCGGAACGAGGGGACAGAATTTGAAAAATAGATCTGGGCCATTTAGGAGGGATATCAGGAAGCACTTTCTCATACAAAGGGTCATAGAAACCTGGGATTGACTGGATGATGGGACAGGGATCAATAGGTTTTTGTTAGGTAAAGTTGCCAAGGAACAGGGATCTAAGGCAGGTAAATGGAGTTGAGGTGCTGATGAGCCCCAATCTAAGAACAGGCTTAAAGGGCTGAATGGCCTGCTCCTGTTCATATTAAAAAGGTCAATGTTTTCTGCAATATGATGGACTGCAGCACACCATTCACAAAACAAACACATTTAAGATTGACCAATGTATAATTTAAATGCATAAGATATGCAGAATAGCACTTTAGAATATAATGAAATATAGATGAGATTTTGAGAATGCTGCGGCTTATTTTTGCAATGCTTAAAATTTTATTTTTGGAAAAATATATGTTATTCATAAAATATCTGAAACGACCTTACAAAACATTTCAAATGGCCATCACAAAAAGTGCAATCATATTCAACTTTTCCACATGGATCATGAGGTGCTTCAATACAATCAATGAACATTACAGTCATTTCAATATGGTCATTACAGACAGACAGTGCAATGGTTTGGAGTTATCGATATATGTCATGTTGCACTCTGAGGTGCTTCAATATAATTATGATATATTTAGTATTCAATGCATACATTCATTGTGAGTCATACAGCCCGAGGGATCTATACAATTCCCAGCCCCTCGGTGCACTATGGCAGAAAGGTCTTAGACAGCGACCTTTCCCCGTTGTACCTTTGCGGCTGCTGCCCCAAGCTTTAGGAATATGCCAATCTGCAACACTCAGTCGGGGACAACTCTTTGTGCTGGAAGACCAGCAATTTTTGGGCAGATCAAATGACTCAATGCAAAACTTGTAGTGGAGCCCAGAAGTATGAGATTAGTGCCTCTGGTTAGTTGCTCATATAGGAGGGATAGACATGAAGGTGTAAATTGCCTACACACCACTTGCTTGAAGGGAAAAATCAAAGTGCTGAAGTGACAAAGATCAGGAAGTATTGTTACAGCTCTAGATTGCTAGAAAAGAGGCAGTTAATTGTTCCATTCCAGTGAATCCTCACAAAATGAGAACAAAAATACCTGGAAAAACTCAGCAGGTCTGACAGCATCTGCGGAGAGGGATAGAGTTGACGTTTCGAGTCCGTATGACCCTTCATCAGAACTAAGACATATAGAAATGAGATGAAATGTAAGCTGGTAACAGGGCAAAAGAGATAGGTGGAAATCCTGTTGGAGAGAAGAGCAATACTTCTTCAAGGTAGACATTCCTTGAAGAGAGGTGGCAGTCAAATTAAACACTAAGATAAAAGCAAAATACTGCGGATGCTGGAAATCTAGAACAAAAACAAAAAAATACCTGGAAAAACTCAGCAGGTCTGACAGCATCTGCGGAGAGGGACACAGTTGACGTTTCCACCTATCTCTTTTGCCCTGTTACCAGCTTATATTTCATCTCATTTTTATATGTCTTAGTTCTGATGAAGGGTCATACGAACTCGAAACGTCAACTGTATCCCTCTCCACAGATGCTGACAGACCTGCTGAGTTTTTCCAGGGATTTTTGTTTTTGTTCTAAATTTCCAGCATCCGCAGTATTTTGCTTTTACCTCACACAATGAGCTTCCTTTCTTAGCTGTGCATTCGGTGCAGAAGTACCTGTTGAAGATTAGGTGGCCCCACCCATTGGGGTCTAAATCATCCAAGACTGCTAATTTACACCTCAGTGGATTGAGAGTGGTTTTGGCTCTTTTTCTTTTAAGGGTAATTACTTTCTGAGGAGAGCTGGCAAAAGGAAATGGGTGGACAATAGAGGGGGGAAGGTAGGGAATGAATACAAACTAGATGACTCTGTACAATACAAGGAGCAGACTGCTTGGTGCCGCCATTGTTGCTGGTGATCTACATGTGCATGAAGTTTTATATGTACTGCCTACCAGGAATTGCAGCACAATAATACTATAACTACACGCTGTTTCACTGACGCCAAAACTGGCTTGAGTAGAATGCTGATTTTTTTTTATGCAACAAATATGCTTTGGATCTGGGTGTCTATACTTTATTCATAAAATTTCTAATAGAATATTACATGACCATTCAAAGTTGACATTACATAAACTGCAAATCAAATCCATGGGGCAGAATTTTTCACTGAGTGGGCGGATGCGTGCCCGACCTGCTCGAGCGTAAAATGACGCGTGATGAAGTTGGGCGAAAGTCCCAACATCATTGCGCACTTGTGATATTTCGCTTGGCGGGCACGTGTCGGAGCCGCGCCCGCCATTAATTAACAGGTTAGTTAAGGCCCTTGACAACCCAATTGATGGTGGTTTAACATCGCCCATGCGATGTTTTGCTCATCGCACGGGCAAAACAGGCAGGCGGGCAGGGCACAATTTGCAAAATCTCATCCACGGGTGGGATAAGAAAGGTCAGCAGCATTGTCAATGTGAGCAGCGAGGAGCTTTGGAGATAACTTGCTGCTGGTGGCTTATTGAGACTTGACAGCTTAATCGCTGATCGGAGCTTCATTCTTAGCATTTCCAGGCTTCTGTAGGCAAATTTCTGCTTGTAAGAACCAGAGGGCAATAATAGTAGGAGACTTCAACTATCCTGATATCAACTGGGATTAAAACAATATAAGGGACACTGAGGGAGAAAAATTCATGCAGTGTGTCCAGGAAAATTTTTTCAATCAATTAGTGACAAACCCAGCGAGAGGAGATGCAATTCTAGACCTAGTCTTGGGGAATGAAGAAGGGCAAGTGGGTGAAGTGACAGTGGCGACTATATCGGGGACAGTGATCACAATTCAGTTAGATTTAGCATTACCATGGAAAAGGACAGAGATAAGGCAGGAGTAAAAGTCTTGAACTGGGGGGAAGGCAAATTTTGCAGAAATGAGAAGGGACTTGGCTGAGGTGGACTGGACAGCACTGATGGAGGATAAAAAAGTGAAAAACCAGTGGAAAGCACTAAAAAGCGAGATCCTAATTGTACAAAGTAGACATGTCCCCTACAAATATAAGAGTGGTACTGCCAAATCTAGACCCCCCTGGTTGTCTAGAGGAATACAGGGGAAGATCAAACAGAAAAAGAAAGCGTACGATAGGCGCAAAGAACTAAACACAGCAGATAGCCTAGACGAATATAGGAAGTGCAGGGACGAAGTAGAAAAGGAAATAAGGAAATCAAAGAGGGGGCATGAAAAAAGATTAGCAAGTAAAGTTAAAGATAACCCAAAGATGTTTTACCAATACATTAATGCTAAAAGGTTAGCTAAGGAAAAAGTGGGACCTATCAGAGATGAAGATGGAAACATGTGTAGATGCAGAGGCTGTGGGAAGAGTATTGAATGAATATTTTGTCTCCGTGTTTACAAAGGAAAGGGAGGATGTAGATATAGTAGTCCAGGAGGAACACTGCGAGATATTGGATAGGATAGTCATAAAGAGAGAGGAAATACTCAAAGGGTTGAAATCCTTGAATGTTGTTAAGTCACCAGGGCCAGATGGATTGTTACCGAGGCTGCTGAAGGAAGTCAGGGAGGAGATAGCAGATGCTCTGAGGATGATTTCCAATCTTCACTAGATACAGGGGAGGTACCGGAGGACTGGAGAAATGCAAACGTAGTTCCATTGTTCAAAAAAAGAGTAAAGGAAATGCCAAACAATTATAGGCCAGTTAGTCTTACATCGGTGGTGAGCAAATTAGTAGAATCAATCCTGAGAGATAGGATTAACTATCATGTGGAAAGGCATGGACTAGTCAGGGATGGTCAGCATGGATTTGTTAAACGAAGGTCTTGCCTCACAAATTTGATTGAATTCTTTGAGGAAGTGACAAGAAGGGTTTATGAAGGTAGTGCAGTGGATGTTGTGTACATGGATTTTAGCAAAGCATTTGACAAGGTCCCACATGGCAGATTGGTCAGGAAAGTAAAAGCCCATGGGATTCAGGGTAATGTGGCAAACTGGATAAAAGGTTGGCTTTGTAACAGGAAACAAAGGGTAATGGTTGATGGATGCTCTTGCTAATGGAAAGTTGTCTCAAGTGGTGTTCCACAGGGCTCGGTGTTGGGACCCTTGCTGTTTGTGTTATATATTAACGATTTGGACGTGAATGTGGGGGGTATGATTGGGAAATTTTCAGATGACACAAAGATTGGCCAAGTAGTGGATAGTGTAGAGGATAGCCATAATCTCCAAAACGATATAGATGGGTTGATGGAGTGGGTGGTAAAGTGGCAGATGGATTTTAACATAGAGAAGTGTGAGGTCATACATTTAGGGAGGTCAAACAGTTACAGGGAATACACAATAAATGGGAATGTACTAAGAGGGGTAGATGAAGTGAGAGATCTTGGCCTACAAGTACACAGGTCCCTGAAGGCAGAAGTTCAAGTATACAAGGTTACAAAGAAGGCATATGGAATGCTCTCCTTCATTGGCAGAGTTATAGAAAATATAAGTAAGGATATAATGTTGAAATTGTATAAAACACTGGTGAGGCCACAACTGGGGTATTGTGTGCAGTTCTGGTCACCACATTACAGGAAGGATGTAATAGCTCTGAAGAGAGTGCAGAGGAGGTTTACAAGAATGTTGCCGGGGTTAGAAAAGTGTAGCTACGAGGAGAGGTTGGATAGGTTGGGGTTATTTTCCTTCGAACAAAGGCTGAGAGGTGACTTGATTGAGGTGTACAAGATTATGAGGGGAATAGATAGAGTGGACAGGATAAAATTGTTTCCCTTGGTGGAGAATTCTAGAACCAGGGGACATAGATTCAAGATAAGTGGCAGAAGGTATAGGGGGGACATGAGGAAGAATTTTTTTACGCAGAGGGTAGTGGGTGTCTGGAATTCGCTGCCCAAGTTGGTGGTAGAGGCAGAAACTCTAAACTCTTTTAAAAAGTACCTGGATCTGCACCTTAAGTTCTGTAAGCTGCAGGGCTATGGGCCGGGTGCAGGAAAGTGGGATTAGAAAGGGCACCTGGGTGTCCTCGGGCTGGCATGGATGAGATGGGCCGAATGACCTCCTTCTGTGCTGTAACTTTTCTCTGGTTCTATGGTTCTATGGATCACTTCTGGACTCATTGGTGTCTTCCAGTCCCGCTGAGGATTCGGACCGTGTGGACCCTTCCAGGTATCCGGCAGACTTCCCTTACCCTGGCAATGGGGATTGTGGTCTCCGCTGGAGGCACCTCGTCTGAGGAGGAAGAGATTGGCAGAAGGGGGAGGAGGCCAGGTGTCCCCATGCAGTTTCCAGGTGAGGGACCTGTGGGAGGAGAGGCGCAGGTACAAGGGGTACAGGGTCAGCAGGTAGTCCAAAGTGGAAGGGCTGCAGAAGACGCCACTATCCTGCTGCCAGGGTTTACAGGCGGCGATGCAGCTACCTCAATATCTCTGAGGTGCAATGCCGAAGGAGGCTCCGCCTCTCCAGGGAAACTGTGACCTTCATTTGTCAGATGATCAGGCCTGAGCTCAGCTCTGACTGTGTGGGTGGACACCTCGTGCTAGTGGCTCTGAAGGTTACAGTGGCCCTCAACTCCTATGCCTCCAGCTCTTTCCAGGGCTCAGTGGGGGACTTTTGTGGAGTGTCAAGCTGGTGACGGAAGATCTGTTCAGGCGGGTATTGGCTTTCTTTCATTTCTGTATGGATGAGGCCAGCCAGGCTGTACGAGCCAGAGGCTTCTCAGTGATTGCTGGCTTCCCCCGCGTCCAGGGTGCAATAGACTGCACACATGTGGCCATCAAGGTGCCGCAGGTAAGCCAGGTGCCTTTGTCAACAGGAAGGGATTCCGCTCCATGAACGTGTAGACAGTTTGTGACCACAAAACACAGGTTCTACTAGTCTGTGCAAGGTACCCTGACAGCTCCCATGACATGTACATCCTGAGACACTCCCAGGTGCCGAGGCTCCTCAGTTCTCCAGCCCGACTGGATGGATGGCTGCTGGGTGACGAGGGCTATTCCTTGAAAAGGCGGCTCATGATGCCTCTCTGACACCCAAGAACAGAGGCAAAGCAATGGTACAACAGGAGCCACACCTCCACAAGGGCAGTGGTAGACAGAACTATGGGTCTTCTCAAGATGCGCTTCTGATGCTTGGGCCATTCAGGGGCACACTGTAATACCCTGCAGAGTGGGTGTCATCGATCATGGTTACATGCTGCGCTCTCCATAATCTGGCTCTGGCAAAGGGGGATCCATTGGAGGAAGAGGATCTTGACACAGTTGCACAGGCCACAGAGGATGAATCCAGTAGTGAGTCAGAAGAGGATCACGGTGAGGAGAACGCCGAGGGCATGGAGGCAGACTTTGGTAACCTCCAGGGAGACAAGGACACCGGGGACGCCTTGATCCAGCTAGGCTCCCAAATAAGAACTACCACCTCATGCCAGGGCTGCTGCCTCCATCCTGAATCGCACAAATGACCCTTTCCTTGGCTCCCAAGATACACTCAGTGCCTGTGCAATAAAGTTTCAAGCCACCCACATCCAGCATTACATACTGACCTACCCTGCACCTACTAAACAAATGAAGCACAGTCAGGCCAATAACACAAAAACAAATAGAATTTAGTGTTGGAACCCACATAGTCCTGAACGGAACAATATCTGGTGTTGGTAGTAACACTACTAAAAAAAGAAAAACAAAATGGGAGAACAAAAGATCACCCGTGACCAGTCTCTCTAGTGCTTAAGGCGCTTTAAACTTACGTTTACGGGTGCTGTGTTTAGGTGCTCCTCCCTCGCTGGCAGAGGCATTGGAGACAGCCCGCTGACTCTGCTGTCTTGTTGGCCTTGATGACCTCGACGATCGTCCTCTGGCCAGTGGAGCCTGTGCTGGCCCTGCCTGGGAGGAAGCGGCCAGTGCCACGGCTGGCATCTCTCCAGTCGCCACAGCCACATCAGATGCCACGGTCACTGGCAGAGGGACAGAGGAGCTGCTGCCCTCATCCAGAGCGTCCTGAGAGGAGCCTGCAGAGATGACAAGCAGCTTGTGCGCCAATGTGTGTTGCTTTGAACCTCCCTGCTCATCATTGATGGACAGGCACCTAGCTGGGATACTGGATGCCCCATCCATCTCATACAAGGACACTGAGCAGCTGAGGTCATTGCCTGTGTGAGGGCTTGCAGGTCCGAGCACAACCCCAGGAACCCCTGATTGTGTTCCTGGAGCAGCCTCTCTATGAGAGTCGCCACTCTCTTCATGGAGGAGACATTGCGCTCAGCCATGAGGGTCATTGCAATGTTCACGCTCCTCAGGGACTCCTCCATAGGTGTCTTGTTTTGTGAATATGTAATGATTGCATCCAGGTGCCTACGGGTGATGCTATGGCACCCTATTGCAGCAATTTACATGCTCGGTTGAGAAAAATGTCAAAACCTCCTTTCTTCGTCTGTAATCCTGAGTACTGAGCACTGGAGTAAAAGGTGGAAATTGATCTATTTGGAAAGAGTGGATTTATACATCCTGCATCAAATCTGCTTGTCAGATTTTAACTGAAAAATTTGCTTGTTACAGAAATTCACCTTTGTGTAAGAATGGGCTGGGGGCTAGGAAATAGTGAATAATTGCCCAAGTCCTCCATTTTTATAAACAAAAAGCTACTGCCAATGCTGGAAATCCAAAACAAAAACAGAATTACCTGGAAAAACTCAGCAGGTCTGGCAGCATCGGTGGAGAAGAAAAGAGTTGACGTTTCGAGTCCAACATGAGCCTTCAACAGAACAGAGTTCTGTTCTGTTCTGTTGAAGGGTCATGTTGGACTCGAAACGTCAACTCTTTTCTTCTCCACCGATGCTGCCAGACCTGCTGAGTTTTTCCAGGTAATTCTGTCCTCCATTTTTATCTTGGGTGCATCTTAAACTTTTAGGATAGTCTATGGGCTCACTATTTGTGCTAAATACAAGTGAATTGATAGAGGCAGTTTGCAACTGTGCTATTTCCAGCAGATGATAAACCATTTAAATATCTCCATGCTAAAGATTACAGATGAGCCCTGATTTTGGTATTGTGCTGTTTTGTATTTTAAACCCTTACATGGCTGCTCATTGCACTTCACTGCGCTTCATCATACACGATTAATTCTGCCAAATGCATTGTAATATTTATTCATCAACAAAGGAATACACAATTGTTTCTGGTAACTATTTTATCATAGACTGTCATCTCACTTCTGTTTAGGGAACGAAGTCCCTGATGCTTTGCAGTGTAGTCAGTGGCAAAGCAGCAGTGTTTATGGTGGGATTTAAAAACTCCGGCGGATGGAATTTAACCCTGAAAAGTGTTGGGTGATACACTTTGGAAGGAGTAATTTGACAAGGACGTATTCAATGAATGGCATGACACTAGGAAGTTCTGAGGAACAAAGGGACCTTGGCGTGTGTGTCCATAGATCTCTGAAGGCGGAGGGGCATGTTAGTGGGGTGGTGAAAAAGGCATGTGGGACACTTGCCTTTATCAATCGAGGCATAGGTTACAAAAGTAGGGTGGTCATGTTGGAGTTGTACAGAATCTTGGTGAGGCCACAGCTGGAGTACTGTGTGCAGTCCTGGTCGCCACATTATAGGAAGAATGTGATTGCACTGGAGGGCGTGCAGAGGAGATTCACCAGGATGCTGCCTGGGATGAAACATTTAAGTTATGATGAGAGGTTGGATAGACTTGGGTTGTTTTCGTTGGAGCAGAGATGACTGAGGGGGCGACCTGATCGAGGTGTACAAGATTATGAGGGGCATGGACAGGGTAGATAGGGAGCAGCTGTTCCCCTTAGTTGAAGGGTCAGTCACAAGGGGACATAAGTTCAAGGTGAGGGGCAGGAGGTTTAGGGGGATGTGAGGAAAAACTTTCTTACCCAGAGGGTGGTGACGGTGTGGAATGCACTGCCTGGGAGGGTGGTGGAGGTGGGTTGCCTCACATCTCTTAAAAATGGTGGATGAGCACTTGGCACGTCATAACATTCAAGGCTATGGGCCAAGTGCTGGTAAATGGGATTAGGTAGGTAGGTCAGGTGTTTCTCACGTGTCGGTGCAGACTCGATGGGCTGAAGGGCCTCTTCTGCACTGTATGATTCTGTGCTTTGTGCTCTTCAAGTAACGGAGACCATGGCATGCACGCCCTCTTGGATATGCGCCAGCTTCTCCCGCACACCCCGCTGGACGTCCAGCATCTGCTGCCTAATGGACAACTCATCAGCCTTTGACTGAGCATCATCCTGGTCCCCTGCAGTCCTCCGATTGCCGACGCCCTGGGCACTCTCTGCCTCCGCCTACACCTCAAGCGAGTGTGAAGTGCCCTCACCAATGTGCATTGAGATACTAGCCACTGAACTAATGCCCACCGAGGTGTTGGTATCTGCTCTGGTGCCTCGTTCAGAGAGTGGGTGTGATGCAGGTGCTTGGGGACCATGGTGGTATTCCGGTGTCAGGGGTGGCCCTTCAGGGTCCGGAAAGCGAACGCCTGCTGGTGAATCTAAAAGGGAGAAGAAGGACATGTCATTTATTAAAGCCATCACAATGTCACTGTGCATGCCAGGCACCCTGGTGTGAATACAGAGATCTGCATCATAGTGCCCTCGCCTTTCAATGATCAATGGGGACTCCAGGTTCGAGGCTCACATCAATGAAGAGACTGCACTAGAATGGTTGCACAAGCCGAAATTCTCACCTCTGTGTACTGCACTCTTACCTTCATCTGACACCCCAGCCTTACTGCGGCCGCTTGACCGAGGTGCATGGTGCCTCTCGAGCTCCAAAGCCTCTTGCTCATACCGGGAGAGGATGAGGAGGTGTGGGGGTCCTCCGCCAGTCCGTGACCTCTCAATATTGTTATGGGATGTCTTCTCCTGAAAGCACAGAGGAGCATTGATTAGTCCACTCTGTATCTGCAACGCCATTGCAGCCTGGCCAAACCCCAGCTGAGGAACACCTTGCAGAGCACATCCGGGTCATGGCACTCGAGCCACAAGGCACTCAGTCAAAGCAGCCAGGGCTCAGGCACTTGGCCAGTGGCGGCCTGATTGATAGTTGGCACTCAGACTCTGACATCCCTGAGCTCCAAGGGTGGGCAGCCAGCCCAAAACAATTCAGCACACTGACCCATGCCAACAAGTTGCGCACCCTTCCTGAGCACAGCAGATCATTGAAGCGCTTCCGGCACTGTACCCAGGTGCACTGTACCACGTCGTATCTGCTCACCCAGGCTGCTACCTCCTCCCATGCCTTCTTGGTAAGGTGGCCTCCTCCTCCCATCTCTGGGGACAAGAGTGTCCCTTCTGGCAGCCGCCTCCTCCAGGAGGGCAGCGAGGCACTCATCGGAAAAACAGGGGGCCAAGTGCCCACCCAACCTGCCCTCCCGCCTGCGTTTACTGCTGCACTTGAGTCCATCCTTACAATGGCAGACAGACGTCCTTCCCTGGCAGCCTTTCTGGGGCTGTCTGGGCCATTCTTAAACCAGCCGCTGGGTCACCATTGGACCCGGCAGCTGACCAGCCCCCACCCCCGCCCCCGCCCGGCCCTCCCTGGCCAGTGAAGAGCCTTAATTGGCCCACCAGCGTGAAATCGCGGCCGGGCCCCGATTGCGGGCAGCGGTCAGCTTCCTGACCGCTACCGCCCAGCCCCGCCGAGCCCACCCGATGAGGGCAAAATTTTACCCCATTTCTTCGAATGCTGTACATTACTCACCACACTTACAGTCAATATTTACAATGTTCATTACATGTCAAACATGTATCCCGAGGGTTTTTCTTACTGTTTCCAGCCCCTCAGTGTACTATGGATGAAGGGCCTTAAACAGTGACCTTTGCCCATTGTGCTTTTGCAGCAGCTGCCCCAAACTTTAGTGCCAGTCTGCAACACACAGCCATGGACAGTTCTTCAGACAAAAAAAGAGTCTTTCATTGAGTTGATGGCCACAGTTAATGTTTACCTCGGTGTCCGTCTCTGGAAACAGACCACAGAGCACAGAATCCTGCGTCACGGAGCTGCTCAGGATGAACCTTGACAAAAACCACAGCATCTTTTTCCGGACCTTCTTTGCAATGGCACATTTCAGAAGGAGGGAGACCATGGTCTCTTCCTCACCACAGCCACCTTGAGAGCAATGTGCAGAGAGGGTGAGACTCCTGGTATGCAGAGAGGATCTGACAGAGAAATGTCTTGGGTGCTTGTTTGAAAGTCCTGGTAATGAGGCATTCTGCCAAGTGACTTTGACAGCCTATTCAAGGACCCATGCGACAGGATCCACCACCTCCTTTTCACACAGGGCCTCGAGGGTATCATGTATGCACCACTGCCTGATGGACTTGTGATCAAAGATGTTTTTCTGCATAAACTTCTCCATGAGGGATAGATGGTATGGCACTGGCCAAGTGAATGAAGCGGTTCCATGGCAACATGCCCAGACCCATCCTTCGCAGTAGAACCTCAGCACTATTGACACAACACTCTTTGTAGGCAACTTACACTTTAAACTTCAGAACAGAACTTTTAATGCAACTGAAAAAATCCACTATCAAGTATACATTTCACAGTCCTTCTAAGTTAACATTTCATTTCCTGGAACCAGTCCAAATGATTCTCAGCATCCAAAGATTTACAGAGAGTCTTAGCCTTCCTCAGCCTGGAAATTACACAAGTTTCTTTAACAGTGTGAGTTTTCCTGGAGACTTTCCAGTAGCTAAAGTTAGGCAAATCTTCCAGCCTCATTTTAATTCCTCGCAATTTGGTCTTTCCAATCCGGGTGCGAGCTCCCGCCTGCATTTCTCTCTCTCTGTCTCTCCCTCTCACTCTCTCCTGGATCTGGCAAACTAATTTTCCTGTGATTTTCAGGGGTATCTTTTAAACTCTTCCTCTCTCAAATCTCTATGGCAATGTATCACATGGGCCCTGTATCCTGGTAGAAATGCTGATTAGCTATCCTTAGAAGTCCAACATTCTTTTATCTTGGAAGTAAATGGAGAGTTTAAAGCACAACTGTTTACAACCCAACATTTTCAACATTTTTCTGGGACTTTGGAGACTCACTGTTGGCACACTGGCTGATGCCATTGTCTCCAAGTATAAACACCTTGCACCTTCCTCCCAGTAAAGCAATTTTAAAATCCCCCTTTAATCTCTAAACTCTAACAATCAGGCTTGCTGTCAGGCAGACTGCAAAACAGGTCACATGACCCCTTTCATTTAACTGATAAATTAAAGACACAGTCTGTAAACATAATCTTGTAAACCTCATAATTGTAACATATGCTATACTGGATTTCACATTTGCCACTCCTATTGTCTCCATGCCCAGGCTATGCAGCATTAGCGCGGACAGCTTTCTCCTGTATTTAAATGAGACCTGAATTGCCCTCCTGCCAGTCTCAATGAACAGATGCCCTGCCCACCTTATGTATGCCGTCATCAAAAATCAATACCCAATGATCTCTAACTTTACCTCCAGGCAGAACATTGGAATTTTGGCAGTGATCATTTCTTATCCATCCTAACTTTCCAATCTGTGCTTAGCTGGTGAAGTTATCCTGCACAATGCCTAAAAGTGTCAGATTAACCCTTACGAAAGATGTATTGGATCAGTGTGAAGGATGACACAGTCTTTTATGGTCCTTTTCTTCTCTTTCACTACAGGCTTCCAGGAACTATGGAACAAAGATAATAACTCAAATTTCCTGATTGGTATTATTTTCAACAGGCAATACCAGGGTTAAAACAACACTGAGTGGAAAATCAAGGCTGATCAAGTCAAGGCTATAGTCAAAATACTGTATGGCACAAAGACAAATATTGCACTTTTAAGTTTAATGTCAATCTGTTGTGGTGACCCATGTGCTTTGGGAAGCATTTATTTTATTTTTGTGTGGTGACGCTTTCAGACCAAAATGGGTAAGGGGGTATTCTGAAAGAGGGTTCATTGGTTTCCTGATTGTGATATCATTAGGTTCCCAGAAATGCCCATGTGATCTGAAATTGCCATGGGAATGAACAGCTAAGAAGCAAAAGGTAAATAGGCTAATTGCAATGGGGTTGTGTTAGCTGGTGTTTTCTGTTTGACAGTTCACAACACAAAGAATTTGTGCAAAGAAGAAACAAGCACATTTCTCTCCAAATTGAAGTTTTCTGTTTTGCAGCCTTCAAATAGATCCTGGTGTTGCAGCAGGTTCTCTGAGAATAGAGCAGAGACTTTGTTACTGTGTGTGTTATACAGTTGGAAGTTGGAAAGAGCAAAGAGCTGAACACATGAAGACATGTTGTAGATTGGAAAAGACCTACTGCTGCTGTTTCAGTGTTGCCAGAGCCCACCAGACCATCAAAAGAGAACAGAGAAGGGAGGCTCTAGGGATTATGTGCCATAAGGACTGTCACAGCCCAAGTGGGAGGTTGATTGTAGACGTGCATCTTGTCGGTGGTAACCGTGTCTGGGGACTTAGGCTGGTGAATGTGACTCAAGGGCCAAAGGGATTGGATGGCAATTGAGAGATCCTGCATAGCAGAGTTGGAAAAACTGTGAGATTAGAGGTGATGCCATATTTGCGTGGGAAGTCATGCGAGTGCTTGTAATTTTGTGAGGTATATCTTTGTATTGACTATTTATGAGAACTATTTTAAAATTAAATTTACTTTTTTATTTTAAATATCCTTCGCCTATTAATTAATGTTTGAATTATGTGGATTTTAGTTGGTTCGTTACAGTAAAAGTCTTAAAAAGCGAAATCTTGTCCAATGTTTCTTCTTGTTGGAATTGTGGGGATTCCTTTCTTTTAAAAAAAAGTTATCAGTCTCTATGGGCATTGTAACACTGTGTAATTAAAAGTATTGAATGTTTGTTGCATGCAAAATGTATGTTACACCACATTGGCTCAAATATAACATTTATATTGGAAAAAAAAACAACAAATTATTGTTAAGGAAGTTAATCATTTGTGAGAAATTCACCACAGGAATGGTATTTTTCAGCATGAGCTATAAATATCTAGAATGCACTTTAAGAATCTTTGCATTATAACAAGCAGATAGAAAATGTACAAATAACTGAGTTATGAGCTGTGGAATAAAATAAATTGAAGCAAAGATTTTAAAGTCTGCTTTTAAAGGAAATTCTGAGTAAAATGTGTTGTTCAGGAATTTCATATGATGTTGAACACGTTCTGATATTTGCATGACAAATGATCACCTGTTCAAGGTGCTGGCCAACAAACTGCTGATACAAACCCTGTAGGATTGAATTTATTTTATTATAGTACTGATATACTTAAGGATATGACAATTAAAATTGTATCCCATTTGTAACATAACCACAAAAGCATGATGGCTAGATGTTGGCTACAGTTCTCTACAAATCATAGCATGTCGAGAAGTGATGGAAAGGATTTATGGAGAGGACTAATTCAACTATGTAAAGATCCTTTGTTTAAACTTTGTTTAAAAGTTGTTAGAATGTGGATAGCTCCAGGGAGGCTGTTAGCCTTTTAACCAGTAACAACTGTAAACATGTCTAGCCAAATAGCTGTGAAATGGGACAAGCACATATTAATCTCATTAAGTGGTCGTTGTTGATGAATAAACAGCAAGGAAGGAAAAATCTGGAGACCCTTGAATGACAATGATCTGATCCATGCCCAAGGTACCATCATGAAAGGGCACTTAGGTAATGGCTGACTAATCAGATGGACAGAAGCAGGGTTTTGCCTATCATGGCACAGAGCCAAGCTGGGGAACAGTGTATTTGTAAGATACTAAGCGTGCATCATCATTCAAGAAGGGAAGGCAGAAGATAAACATCAATCAAGAGGCCGCAGTTTCATCGTGAACACGACTGCTGACCACTGCCCTTTGCCAAGCATCCCAATTTTGTGGCTATTGTTGGAAAATTTAATAAAGTCTCTGAAGCTTATGAAAACACCCTTGTCCCCATGTGGTTTTGTAGCTAGTCTGAGCTGGAAGTCCCTTTTAGGTCTGTTTTCCCAATTTAGCCTGTAATTGTAATTGACCTAAGTCTTTCAATTAAATTAAAGCAAACACCAGATCTTACACCCTCCCTAGTTTAACTTCACACAAGCAACTGAGAAAAAACAATATTTTAAAGAGGGATGAAGGAATATTCAGCAAAAAGTTAACATTCACTGTAGGGAGTAGAACAAACAATTGTAATGACTACAGGGGCGAACATTTACTTGCAACTTGAGTTCTTTTGTGGTGCAATGCAAATATTAGAATATGCTCCATCTTTTAAGTAGTAATAAGCTTCAAACTTTTAAAATTTTGTCATTGATAACTTGCTGCAGGAAATTGCCACTGTCAAAATGTGGCTTCAGAGAGAGTATTTGAGACCACTGGCCATGTTGGAGAGAAAAGGAGTTTTAAAAAGCCCTTTGAGAGAGAGTGAGTGACTGCAATCACTGGATGCAGGAGGGAGAGTGAATTTAGTGATGGCGTTCTGAAGAGAGAGGGCACAAAGATATCCTGAATGCAAGAGAGGAAGAGGCATTGGTGCAGAGAGAAGACCACTCACAAAGAGCCCTGGATGCAGGAGAAGGAGTGATTGTGGAAAAGTAGAGGAAGCTTGAAGAGAACTAAATGCAACTGGAGAACTTCCCTCCTGGAGGCAGGAGGAAGAGGCTGGGAAGAAACAGCTGGAGCAGAGGGGAAAACTTAAGACCAAAGAAAGGCTGAATAACATTGCCAGGATCTGTTTGAGGAAGGTGCCAAGAATGAAGTTAAGCTGCTATGTCAACGAACAGTTGGCACAGAAATGCTACTTGAAACTTCTGATACAAAAGGAGTTGGACCATTGCTAGTACTGAAGGATTTAGACGATGCTAGTACTAAGATAGAATGTTGCTGAGCTATGTACAATGTTGTAAA
The DNA here is from genome assembly GCF_964194155.1 of Cetorhinus maximus. Classification (NCBI taxonomy): domain Eukaryota; kingdom Metazoa; phylum Chordata; class Chondrichthyes; order Lamniformes; family Cetorhinidae; genus Cetorhinus; species Cetorhinus maximus. Next base: position 72,392,828 of record NC_135898.1, read on the forward strand.
ATGTTAGGATATACTACATGCTATGAATGTACACTGTACAGTGGCGGGCTGAGAGATTTTAAAAATTCATTCATGGGATGTGGGCTTCGCTGGCTGGGCCAGCATTTATTGCCCTTGGGAAAGTGGTGGTGAGCTGCCTTCTTGAACCGCTGCAGTCCTTGTGGTGTAGGTACACCTACAGTGCTGTAAGGGAGGGAGTTCCAGGATTTTGACCCAGTGACAGTGAAGGAACGGCGATATATTTCCAAGTCAGGATGGTGAGTGACTTAGAGGGGAACTTCCAGGTGGTTGTGTTCCCATCTATCTGCTGCCCTTGTCTTTCTAGATGGCAGTGTTCGTGGGTTTGGAAGGTGTTATCTAAGTAGAGTTGGTGAATTCCTGCAGTGCAACTTGTGGGTGGTACACACTGCAGCTACTGTGCGGTAGTGGTGGAGGGAGTGAATGTTCGTGGATGTGGTGCCAGTCAAGTGGGCTGCTTTGTCCTGGATGGTGTCCAGCTTCTTGAGTGTTGTGGGAGCTACACTCATCCAGGCAAGTGGGGAGTATTCCATCACACTGCTGACTTGTGCCTTGTAAATGGTGGACAGGCTTTGGCGAGTCAGGGGGTGAGTTACTCGTCACAGGATTCCTAGCCTCTGACCTGCTCTTGTAGCCACAGTGTTTATATGGCTAGTCCAGTTCAGTTTCTGATTAATGGTAACCTCCAAGATGTTGATAGTGGGGGATTCAGCAATGGTTATGCCATTGAACATCAAAGGGCGATGGCTAGATTCTCTCTTGTTGGAGATGGTCATTGCCTGGCACTTGTGTGGCCCACACGTTACTTGCCACTTGTCAGCCCAAGCCTGGATATTGTCCAGGTCTTGCTGCATTTGGACATGGTCTGCTCCAGTATCTGAGGAGTTGTAAATGGTGCTGAACGTTGTGCAATCATCAGCGAACATCCCCACTTCTGCCCTTATGATGAAAAGAAGGTCATTGATGAAACAGCTGAAGATGGTTGGGCCGAGATCTAGCTGTTACTCTAATATTCTGTGTGTGAACAGCCTGCTTTTCAAGTTATTGTTTTGAACATGTTTGTTTTGCGGTTCTTGAGAGTTAGATAACAGAGCTATTACTCGTCGCAGGGTCAATAGTGTCCTTGAAGTTATGTCTCACTGTAGATCAGTAATCTGCGATTGTTCTCATTAGTACATGTAACCTTGCTCAACTAGCTTAACTTTTTGGAAATTGTTAGCCATTCTAGTCCATGAATCCTGTAACCCAAATAGTCAAGAATTATTTTCTATGCAAAATGAATTTATTGCAGCCTGCCACCAAATATTTTAGAGAAACAACTGGCTTTTGCTTTTTCCATGCTGTTTGCCACCCCATGTGGGATAGAAAAATGCTGGTTAGGGCGAATGGCGTGTTTCCAGTCTTTTAAAATGATAGGTGTTAAATATATGAAAGAATGACAACCAATTACCTTTAATATTTTGCCCACAAAATTTGTGGCGGCTGCACCAGAAAATGGCAAAAAAAAGATGGAGATTTTTTCACAAGTGTTGAGAACAAACTGAAGCAGTTATACTCAGACATATCTCTTCATTTTACACAATAATTAAGTTCTGCTCATGAGCAAAACATCAATAGTAAGACGGTTTATGTTGTATTTCCTCCAAATTACTGCCTGTATTTCCAATGGATTAAATTAACACTGTAATAATTTGCACTTTTGTTTTGAAACTTTTGGCTCCAAAATCATCCAGAAGTTATAGTTACTTGGAAGATGAAATGTTGGAAAGACCAGACAATGACAGGATGTTAAACTTTTGTCTGATCTAGATTCAACACTGAGTGAACATTCAAACAAAACTTCCCCCCTTTCTCTATTATGGCTTGGCTTGCCTGTTAATTAAGAGTGAGGCCCGAACCAGATTTATACCCCCAGCGCCATCATGGACAATCTCCATTTAATGACAAGGCATAAAGTGGGTGAGCAATCCTCAGCCTATATTTATGACTGTGGGTCTACCTAAAGTTTCTGGTTGCGGGGGAGGGTGGCCTTTGGGATTTTCTGGAGTTGTGCTGGTGAAGTGCTCAAGCAGAAATTTAATGACACCATTAGGTACAATAATGTCGCCAATGTTAAATTCTGGGACTTCATTCTTTCCATCCATCTTTGACAATGTATGCTGCTCCTTAGAAACACAGAAATTGCGAAATGCAAAAAGATAAGGTTCATCTAATTTGCCTTTTACCACCCTGGCAATCATGGAATACAATGATAAATGTGTTAATTAATCATAGCAAACCACCTCCATCAATTTAATATAAAAGCAAAATACTGCAGATGCTGGAAATCTGGAAAAACTCAGCAGGTCTGACAGCATCTGCGGAGAGGAATACAGTTGACGTTTCGAGTCCGTATGACCCTTCATCAATTAGTTGACACCGACCCAGAAAAGGCACAAAGAAAGCCCAAGCGGCAGAGAGATTTGGGGACCATAGGGCCAAAGTAAGCCTTTTCTTCCCAAACCCACTACACTTATCACAAGTCATGACTAAGGGAGGGCTGTTACTACCAGGGTCAGGGAATGTATTGCTGCTGTGCTATTGTTGCATTTGAAGGAGAGCCACCAGGTGGAAATCAGTTCCTGAGAAGCCAGCAGTGCTGCCTTATTTCCCAAAGTCAGGGCTGCACCAGTGGCAGCTTTGGAAGATTAATGTTTCCATAAGAATTACCAGGGGAAAAAATACACCAGGATAAATGTTTGGCAGATTACAAGTTGCTATGTTTACACAGCATGCAGGGGAGATTTTTAGCCGATTGTAATTTAAGGCTGGTAAAAGGAGTGCAGACAGGCTGATTTTTTTGAAGCTGTTGTTGGTAATAAAAATTGAAACTGACTAGTTTCTTTGCCAAGTTTCTCGAGTATCACATGATTTAAATAAGCTGCCACATGTCTGGATATCTTGTGCCACTGGCAGCATTTTGTACCATAGAGTATCTTTGGAATCACATTCTGTATCCTGTTACAGCTAAGGTTAACAGGATAAGGTTTGACAGTTATGTGATCTGCTGTGAAGACTGTTCGGTTGATTACTGTGATTAGTCTTATTTGCTGAAATGAGAATGGTTTGAGATATAGAAGATATGACTGGGATTTTCCATGCTCGCTGGCATCGGGCATGTTCGGTGACGTGAGTGGACAATATGATGCAATCGCGTGAAACCGGTTTGCGATTGTCCGCTCAGCCTGCCGATGTTGGGCCACGTTTCCCGCCATCGGGAACCTCATTATAATACATATCATTATTAGGTCTGCCTGCTGGAATCATCCCTCCCCCGCTGCTGAATTATCCCCGCCCACATCAGGGGGAAAGCACACCGATGTGTTTTGCAACAACATATAAAAGGCGTGTACTTGGCAGGCTGCACTTTGAGGGGAACTCAGGGATGAGTCCACAGCAACGTTGTGCAGCGCTCGCCAGCTTTGCCTGTTGGACTTCAAGTTTCAGGGGCGCTGGGGTTGGCGGGGGGTGGGGTGGTAAGGGCAACCCTGCAGTTGAGGTTTCTTGGGGGGGGTGGGCAAGGGCAGCACTGCGGTTGGGGTGACTTGGTGGTGGGGGCGCTAGGGCTGCCCTGCAGTTGAATGTAGCACACAAGCATTCGGGGTGGGGGTGGGTGAAGGAAGTGTCCACGCATTAGGGACACCTGATATAAAGTGACCATTCCTCTACAACTGAGACAGTTCAGGCACAGCCATTGATATGATTGGAGTCAGGCTTCAAGCTTATCTGTCTACTCAAGCAACGCGGAGGCATCAAAGTGCCAACAAGTGCTGCAGAGCTTTTCACCCCTCGGGCTTGGACTGCAAGGTAATAAGCGTTTTAGTGGACTGCAGGACAGTTGGACGACTGGGCATGTTGTACAATCTCCTTGCTAAAGTTGGCCGTGGAGCAGTCACTGGTGGAGGTGCTCACAGCCCCTTGCAATGTCAGCATTGGACCAGTCACCCCAATGGTTCAAGCTAACTGTGCCGCCATGCATTTAGAGAATGCCTGTACCTGAGCTGAGAGCACAGCTTGCAGTCCAATGGGCAAAGCTGCCGCCAATGGTCAGGCGGATATGGGTGGGGTTTTGGGCAGCCATGCAGCGCACTAATCTCTGGCCATCCAAGTGGTGACCAGCACTCTCCAGGGTGCATTAAGGGACCTTCACACTTAACCAGTACAGGTTCTTAGTACACCCAGGCTCAGCCGCATGCCTCTCGCTTCCATCCTGCAGGAGGAGTGCATCAGGATCATGGAGCCTGGTGAACTAGCTGTATGCCTGATGATGTACAGAGTGAAGACAACGGAGTCAGGAGTGACTGAGGCGCCTGGCTGCGCAGAGGGAGGAGCAGCACCCTCAGGAAGAAGGGGCGGCTGGGGCTCCTGCACACATCGCCGAAGAGCCACAGTGAGCTGTTGCTGGTCGTGTCTGAGTGGCACAGGGTCGCTGCCTTTCATTTCTGCAGATGACCAAGAACCAGTGTCGCCGGAGACTGCGCATGTCTAGGGAATTCGTTGGTCACATTTGCCAGTTATGGCAGGATTTGGTGCCACGGGGACATGGAGGGTATCCACTGCCAGTGGCTGTGAAAGTGACCACGGCACTCAATTTCTACACCAGTGGCTCCTTTCAGGGATCCACATGTGACCTCTGTGGAATGTCACAAGCCTCCACCCACAAATGCATCCAAAGGGATCACGGATGCCATCTTTGCGAGGGCACACAACTTTGTGCATTTCGCCTGGGACCAGGACAGCCAGGATGCAAGAGCAATTGGATTTGTCCAGATCTCGGGTTTCCCACAGGTGCAGGGTGCCATCGATTGCATTCATGTGGTGCTCATGTCTCCGTCACAACACGCGGTCAACTACATCAACCACAAGAGATTTCATTCGCTGAATGTGCTGCTGGTGTGCACCCACCACAAACGTACCCTGCAGGTCTGTGCATGATTCCCAGGGAGTATCCACGACTCCTACATTCTTGGTCAGTCACAGATCCCCTGATGTCTTCCAGGGTCCACAGAATCTGCAGGGATGGCTCCTCAGGGATAAGGGCTACCTGCAAAGGACGTGGCTGATGACACCCGTGCAGCAGGCTCAGACTGCAGCAGAGCAAGGCTCCTGCTGCAACTCGCAACTTAGTGGAGCAGACCATCGGGATGCTGAAGATGAGATTCTGGTGCCTGGACTGGTCTGGTGGAGTCCTGCAATACAGTCACAGAGGGTATCACACATCATTGTCATCTGCTGCGCCCTTTACAACCTGGCGCTGCAATGGGGAGAGGAGCCGACTGAGGATGAGATGGAGGAGCTGGAGGTTTCCTCAGATGAGGAGGATGCCAATGGGAATAAAAACATAGGAGCAGGAGTAGGCCATTCGGTCCTTCGAGCCTGCTCCGCCATTCATTATGATCATGGCTGATCATCCAATTCAATAGCCTGCTCCCGCTTTCTCCCCAAACCCTTTGATCCTTTTCACCCCAAGAGCTATATCTAACTCCTTCTTGAAAACATACAATGTTTTGGCCTCAACTACTTTCCGTGGTAACAAATTCCACAAGCTCGCCACTCTCTGGGTGAAGAAATTTCTCCTCATCTCAGTCCTAAATGGCCTAACCTATATCTTCAGACTGTGACCCCTGGTTCTGGACTCCCCCACCATCGGGAACATCCTTCTTGCATCTACCTGTTAGAATTTTATAGGTTTCTATGAGATCCCCCTCATTCTTCTGAACTCCAGCGAATATAATCCTAATCGACTCAATCTCTCCTCATTTGTCTGTCCCACCAGCCTAGGAATCAGTCGGGTAAACCTTCGCTGCACTCCTTCTATAGCAAGCACATCCTTCCTCAGATAAGGAAACCAAAACTGCACACAATATTCCAGGTGTGGTCTCACCAAGGCCTGTACAATTGCAGCAAGACATCCCTGTTCCTGTACTCGAATCCTCCGGCTATGAAGGCCATTTGCCTTCTTTACCGCCTGCTGCACCTGCATGCTTACCTTCAGCGACTGGTGTACAAGGACACCCAGGTCTCGTTGCACATTCCCCTCTCTCAATTTATAGCCATTCAGATAATAATCTGCCTTCCTGTTTTTGCTACCAAAATGGATAACCTCACATTTATCCACATTATACTGCATCTGCCATGCATTTGCCCACTCACTCAGCTTGTCCAATTCACACTGAAGCATCTCTGCATCCTCCTCACAGCTCACCCTCCCACCCAGCTTTGTGTCATGTGCAAATTTGGAGATAATACATTTAATTCCCTCATCTAAATCATTAATATATATTGTGAACAACTGGGGTCCCAGCACCGATCCCTGCGGTACCCCACTAGTCACTGCCTGCCATTCGGAAATAGACCCGTTTATTCCTACTCTTTGTTTCCTGTCTGCCAACCAGTTTTCTATCCATCTCAATACACTACCCCCAGTCCCATGCACTTTAATTTTACACGCCAATCTCTTATGTGGGACTTTGTTGAAAGCCTTCTGAAAGTCCAAATAAACCACATCCACTGGCTCCCCCTCATCAACTCTACGAGTTACATCCTCGAAAAATTCCAGTAGATTTGTCAAGCATGATTTCCCTTTCATAAATCCATGCTGACTCTGTCCGATTCTGCCACTGTTTTCCATGTGCTCAGCTATTAAATCTTTTATAATGGACTCTAGAATTTTCCCCACTACCGACATCAGGCTGACTGGTCTATAATTCCCTGTTTTCTCTCTGCCTCCCTTTTTAATTAGTGGGGTTACATTAGCCACCCTCCAATCTGTAGGAACTGTTCCAGAGTCTATAGAATCTCGGGCGATGACCACCAATGCATCCACTATTTCTAGGGCCACTTCCTTAAGTACTCTGGGATGTAGATTATCAGGCCCCGGGGATTTATAGGCCTTCAATCCCATCAATTTCCCCAACACCATTTCCCTACTAATACTGATTTCTTTCAGTTCCTCCCTCTCACTAAACCCTGTGTTCCCCAACATTTCTGGTATGTTATTTGTGTCCTCCTTTGTGAAGACAGAACCAAAGTATGTATTTTGTTGGTCAGCCATTTCTTTGTTCCCCATTATAAATTCCCCTGTTTCTGACTGTAGGAGACCTGCATTTGTCTTTTTCTTTTTTTCTTCACATACCTATAGAAACTTTTACAGTCAGTTTTTATGTTCCCTGCAAGCTTACTCTCGTATTCTATTTTCCCCTTCCTAATCGATCCCTTGGTCCTCCTTTGCTGGATTCTAAACTGCTCCCAATCCTCAGGTCTTTTGATTTTTCTGGCCAATTTGTATGCCTCTTCCTTGCACCTAATACTATCTCTAATTTCCCTTGGTGTTTGGCCACCTTTCCTGTTTTACTTTTGCGCCAGACAGGAATAAACAATTGTTGCAGTTCACCCATGCGCTCTTTGAATGTTTACCCTTGTTATCCCTTTAAGTAACGTTTCCCAATCCATCATAGCCAACTTGCGCCTCATACCATCGTAGTTTCCTTTATTGAGATTCAAGACCCAAGTCTCAGAATCAACTACGTCACTCTCCATCTTGATGAAGAATTCTATCATATTATGGTCGCTCATTCCCAAGGGGCCTCGCACAACTAGATAACCAATTATTCCTTTCTCATTACACAATACCCAGTCGAGGATGGCCTGTTCTCTCGTTAGTTCCTTAATCTATTGGTCCAGAAAAACCCTGATGAATGAGGGTGAGGAGGTCCTCAAAGGTGAAAATGGCGGGGATGAGGCCCTCACACTGGCCAGACGAGGCAGGCACGCTCGTGAGGCCCTCATAGCTGCTAGATTTGTGGAGGATGATGATCAAATGCGGGGAAGAGGCCCCATAGATCCTCACATCGCATCTGTGAAAGTTTGACTCCAGTCTGGCTTATGGCAGCGCACGTATCCTCTGTGAGAATGCTCCTGTCATGGAGACACAGTGGAGGCCCTGATAGTCACTCGATTGCAGGAGGATGATGACAACATGTAGTGAGGACACTCCATAGACCTTCACATTGGCTCTGAGAATGTCTGACTCCTGTCTGGCCAAGGAGAGCTCGCTTGTGCCCTGTAATCAGGGTCATATCATATAGACGCAGCCATGAAACTTTAGAAGCACCTGGTCCTTTGTCTGCTTTCAGCACCTGAGCCCTTCAGGAGCACAGCATTAGTGGTCACAGATGCTGAAGAGATGGGGACCAACGCCACTTTAAAGGTGCTGAGAGCACACAGAGAGAATGACAGAACACTGTGACACCTGCCCACGACATCCTGTCAGCAATGACAAGCACCGTCGAGGTGCAGGCATCAGTAATGTTTCCAGGGAGTGTGAGGCTGGACCGTCACTTTGGTCTGAAGGCTGCACAGAGCAGAGGGAAGAATCCCTGGACTGAGACACCTGCCTTTATCTTGTGCAGAAAGGTTTCACATCTGAGTGACATGAACGCTGCTCGTCAGAACAAGGAGCCATAGGCAGGAAACATTCTTGGAAGTTTATTTACAATAGTGAACATTATGTACAAGTGATTAACACCTGTGCCCAGGCTGTGCAACTACACCTTCTTAACTGAGGTGTCAGCTATGGCTCAGTTCATAGCACCCTCACCTTTGAATCAGAAGGTTGTGTGTTCATGTCCCACTCCCGGAAACCAAGAACTGTGAATGTACTCGAAAGAGTTACAATCTGTGACTGTTGATAACTCGAAAGAGTTACATCTTCTTAGGGAGGTGTCAGCTGTGGCTCAGTTCATAGCACCCTCACCTTTGAATCAGAGGGTTGTGGGTTCATGTCCCACTCCAGGAAACCAAGAACTGTGAATGTACTCGAAAGAGTTACATGCGATCTGTTGATAACTCGAAAGAGTTACATCTTCTTAACTGAGGTGTCAGCTGTGGCTCAGTTCATAGCACCCTCGCCTTTGAATCAGAAGGTTGTGGGTTCATGTCCCACTCCCGGAAACCAAGAACTGTGAATGTACTCGAAAGAGTTACATGCGATCTGTTGATAACTCGAAAGAATTACATCTTCTTAACTTTCCAAACCCTGCCGCTACATCTTGGTGCTTCCTGGACATCCACAGCAGAGGTGGAGACAGCCTGCTGACTGCTACGCCCTGTCTGTGGCGACTTTGGTAGGTGTCCACTGGAGGGCTGAGACCTTGAGGGCCACGGCCTGCTTTCGGGGTCCTGCTGTGTGGCAGTGGCACCATCCTTGGCCTGTGGAGCTGCAGCTGCTGAGGTCACAGGAAGAGGGGATTCAGATGGGCCAGACACTCCGGAGTCACCTGGATGGATGGTCGTGGGGGGACACCTGCTGATCCTCCACCCTTTGGGTGCCCAACGGCCCCAGGCTGACTCCTTGAGCAGAAGGGGTAGCTGGAGTGAGATCAAGCTGCCCCACACCCCTCTCGTGTACACACTATTGGAGGCCAACTATGGCCCCGTGCAGCAGTGCAGGAGTGATGTCCTGGACCAAGGTCTCCATGGCAGCCGCCATCCGACCAGTGTTGACCTCGGTGCATTGACATGCTGGTGCTATCACCTCAGCCTGAAGGCAGACAGACTCCTCCATCGTGCCTTGCAATCTGATGAGTGCAGTGAACATCCCTTCCTGATGTTCCCGAGCTTGTCTCTGCAGCTCCAGCAACTGTGACATGACCGAGTCCAGAGGCTCCTCATCTGACTCAGACTCAGCAAATTTCTGGCCTCCAGCAGTCCCCTGACTGCCAAACACCTGGGAAGGCTCTGCCTCCGCCTGCTGTGGATCAGACAGTGCGATACGCTCCCCAGATTGTGATCCCAGGGCTATTCCAAAGGTAGGTCCCACCTGTGTCTCTGCATTGGTGGTGGGTGTGGGTGAGCGCTGTGACGGGTCCTCAAGGACTTGCCTTCAAAATCCTCTTCAGAGTTTTCTTCAGGGCTTGATTGAAGGTCCCAGGTCGTGGACTCCGTCAGCTGTTTCCCAGATGTGCCTGCGGAAGCAAGGGGAGATAATTAGTACATGACAGTGGCCTGTGAAACAGGACACATCACTCACGGCATTGTTGTCTGATGGATGTTGCAGTGCTGGACGCTCACTTGTTAGAGCAGCACCTACCTCACCGTCAGTACTGGACCGGTCCAGATCCTCGCTGGCCAGCTGGTTGGCTCTGTTTTCAAAGTTCGTGAGGTCCTTGACTTCAAGCATTCCTCCACCGGTCTGCAACTTCTCTCTCTTTTCTTGTGTGCCAGCTTGTCCTGCATGAATAGAGATGGAGAGAGTGTCAGCGGGACACCTGCCAGGCCAGATGATAAGTATGCCTGGCATGTGTGGGTGGTGAGTGGTCCCATGGACGGGATGAGGACAATGAAGGTGTGTGTGAGACAGTGAATGTTGATGTCCCTTGAACTGGCAGTGAATAAGATCCCTGTGGATGTGTTTTGGGTTTGTGAGTGTGTGAGTTGAGAGTGTTGTGAAGACTGACTTACCTGGCAGAACAGAGGAGATCATTCATCCTCTCGCGGCACTGGTTGGCTGTCCTCTTTTGAAGGGCGGTAGCACTGACCACCGCTGCCGCCACTTCCTAAGCCTGGTTGGTCACACCGCTGCCCATCCTGGGGCCAGCGCGGGGGTACAGGACATCACGGTGGGTTTCCACGGCATGCAAAAGGTGTTCCAGTTATGTGTTGCTAAACCTGAGGGCTGCAGTCTTTTTGCCTTTCGTGGACATCTTCCCCGCATCAATCGTGGGCTGGAAGCACTGAGATGCGTGCACATGGCTGGACTTTAAATGTGGCGCCTGGCATGATGAAGCGGTGAGGTGATGGATGGCGGGTGAATGAGAGCCCGCCCACCATGGAAATGGCGTGTTTCCCGGGAATGCATAAATAATACGGCAGGTTTGGGACGATACGGTGTGAAAACCCGCCACTGCGGCCGGTGGGTAACACATCGTTTTACACGCCCACTACGACACTTAGTGCAAATCTGGGATGATTCCGCCCATAAACTCAAACCTGTGATCTCTGGCAGGTGGACAAGTGCAGCTCAGGCATAGGAACACTACTCCCTGCGAGATCCCCTTCACGCCACACAGAATCCTGACTTAAGTCAGCTATATTGCCGGTTCCTCACTGCCGCTGAGTCAAAACCCTGGAACTCCTTTCTTAACAGCACTGTAGGTGAACCTACACCAGATGTACTGCAGTGATTCAAGAAGGCGGCTCATCCACCTTCTTGAGGGTGATTATAGACGGGCAATAAATGATGCCCTTGCCAACAATTTTTGCACTGCAAGGACCGATTCAAAAAAAACCTAACGATATGATTTGTAGTTCTTTATACAAAACCAAGAACTGTACAGAGAAAATGTAATTTTTAAAAATGCAAGTATTTGAAATGTCCTGAAAAGCTATTGTATAAATCCAAGCTGCTTTACGGGCAATTAAGCACTTATTTTGAAGTGTAGACACTTGTAATGTAAGGTAACAAGGCAGCTAATTTGCATACAGCAAGTACTCGCAAGCAGCACTAAGACAAACATAATGTGGTCTGTTCGAATGATAGAGAAAATAACAAAGGAGACCGTATTCAGCAGATCTGGCAACATCTGTGGAGATAGAAACAGATTGTTTCAGGTTGATGAGCAAAGCCATTTCCCAGAAAAGCGGCAAGAGGCGTCTCCCATCCGACATGGATGACAAGGGCAGCAGCTCTTCGGATGAAGAAGTGCCAGGGCGGCACCGACAGAAGAGGCGGCAAAGCTCCAGGGCGTTGGAGGACGAGACACCCGAGCTCCAGAACATTGGAGACAACAAGGAGACCAGCGCACCCCAACTTTGCCTGCAACCTGAGGAGGCCAGTGCACCACAGCCCCTGGAATCTGGGAGCAGTGAGGTAATCATCGTCCTCCAGCTCCAGGAAGCCGGGAACAGCAACACCCCAGAGGGGGTGAGTTTTGGAGAAGCTTCTCCAGCAAAGGTCATCTCAAAACCCGCTCTCTACGTGAACCTCCAGATGCCACCTGAGCAGAACACTGCCAAGGAGATCTACCTCAGCCCATCCAAAGTGAAGGAATTTGAGCTCACTACGGGTATGAAGGAGCAGACTAAAGGTCTGGGACTCTCAGAGACAGTGGGTTTGGTAGGAGAATAAATGCTTTAAAATGGGTTTAAAGATTGTATCCATAAATGTGCGTAGCATTAAACCTACTACGCGATGTGTTGCGACCTTGGACTACCTTGCCAAGGTCAAAGCTGACCTGTTGTTTCTGCAGGAGTGTGCGATACCGCACCTCAGCTCCTACAGGCAATGGTCACGATGGTGGTCCCATGGGCCATTGATCTGGTCGGGCGGAAACGACTCTCGTTCCTCCGGCCTGGGTATTCTGCTGCGGGGAGGCAACTTCACCGTCTCCGAGGTTAAGGAGGTGGTGGGCGGGCAACTCCTCGTAGCAGACGTAATGTACAAGAACGCTCCACTCCGGTTAATTAACGTGTATGGCCCGTCACAAGGGGCTGAGCGGCTGGAGGTTTTTCAGCAGCTCCCACTGCTGCTGGCGACCTCCAGGCCGGTCATTCTGGGCGGTGACTTCAACTGCATCATCGATGCGGCTGGACGATCCAGCAGGGCCGACAGCAGATTGGACGCTACGTCCAGATCCCTGATGGAAACAGTTAAGGATGCCAAGCTGCACGACGTCTTCAGCAACCCTGCAGACGGAGCGCAGCGTAGATACACCTGGTCGCGGCCAGACGGGTCCATTCGTTCCAGGATAGACTTCCTGTTTGTGTCCCGTGCATTCACAGTCAGATCCACCGATGTCAAGCCGGTGTTCTTCTCTGACCACTGCCTCCTACAGGCGGACTGCCACTTGGAGAAGGACCTGAGGGTGGGCAGGGGGGCATGGAAGCTAAATGTGCAACTGCTGACCCCAGAGAACATTGAGGATCTGAAGAGGGATTACAAAGGTTGGAGAACCGTGAAACCCCTCTTTGAGTCCCTGACACACTGGTGGGAAGCGATCAAGGGAAACATCAAGAGGTTTTTCATCCTCAAAGGCACCCAGAAAGCTAGAAAGGAACAGAGGGAAATGTCCCGACTCCAGAAAAACATGCAGAATCTGCTCCGGCTGCAGTCGATGGGGGTCGATGTCAAGGAGGAGCTCCAAGAGGTGAAGAGCCAGCAAGCCTCGCACTTTGCCTCGGAGGCCTCCAAGATCATCTTCCGTTCCAGAGTCCGCTCCGTGGAGCAGGATGAGACGTGCTCACGTTTCTTCTTCCAAAAGGTACACAGAGAGAGCTCTGTGATCAGCAGCCTGAAGGAAGAAGACGGCTCAGTAAAGTCATCACGGTCCGACATTTTGAGGATCAGCAAATCCTTTTATGCCGGATTGTATGACGTGAAGCCCACGGACAGCACAGCCTCCCAGTCCTTCCTGTCCTCTATCACGGAGGTCTTAGACGACAGTACGCGGGAGAGCCTGGACAAACCGCTAACTCCTGATGAACTGACTAAGGCCCTTGAGTCCTTCGAGAAGAGTAAAACTCCCGGAAGCGACGGCTTGCCGGCGGAGTTGTATTCGGCTCTGTGGGACTTGATCGGCCCAGACCTGCTAGGAGTGTATGAGAGTATGCTCCTGGCTGGTAGTATGTCAGAATCCATGAGGAAAGGCATCATCACCCTCATCTACAAGCACAAGGGGGGAAGGGAGGAAATTAGAAATTGGCGACCCATTTCACTGTTGAATGTGGACTATAAGGTTCTGTCCAAGGTCATCGCCAATCGGGTCAAATCCGCTCTGGAATTGGTGATTCACCCTGACCAGACCTGCACTGTGCCAGGCAGGAAGATCTCTGACAGCCTGGCGCTGCTCAGGGATACGATTGCCTATGTACAGGACAGGGGTGTGGATACCTGCCTCATCAGCTTGGATCAGGAGAAGGCCTTTGACAGAATATCGCACACCTACATGGTGGATGTGCTCTCCAAAATGGGGTTTGAGGAGGGAATTCGAAATTGGATCCAACTGCTCTACACTAACATCAGTAGCGCAGTCTCAATCAATGGGTGGGAAACAGATAGCTTTCCGATTAAATCTGGAGTCAGGCAGGGCTGTCCTCTCTCGCCTGTTCTTTTCGTGTGTTGCATAGAACCCTTTGCCGAGTCCATCAGGAAGGATCCGGGCATAAGAGGAGTGACGATCCCAGGCAGTGGAGGCACTCAGGTAAAAGCCTCCCTGTACATGGACGACGTCGCCGTCTTCTGCTCGGATCCGCTGTCGGTGCGCAGACTGATCCACATCTGCGACCAGTTCGAACTGGCCTCGGGAGCCAAGGTAAATCGTGGGAAGAGCGAGGCCATGTTCTTTGGGAACTGGGCTGACCGATCCTTTGTCCCCTTCACTGTCAGGGCTGACGGCCTGAAGGTGCTGGGGATATGGTTCGGAGGGACCAGGGCATGCGTTAGAAACTGGAAGGAGCGAGTGTCTATGGTGAAAAGGAAACTGGGCATGTGGGAGCGACGCTCCCTCTCCATTGCGGGTAAGAACCTGGTCATCAGGTGTGAGGCACTCTCGCTGTTGCTGTACGTGGCACAGGTCTGGCCCATTCCAGACTCCTGCGCGATGGCGATCACTCGAGCCATCTTCCGCTTTATCTGGAGGTCGAAAATGGATCGTGTCCGCAGGGACGCGATGTACAAGCCTCTAGATAAAGGGGGAAAAAACGTGCCCAACATCGCCCTCATACTGATGGCCACCTTTGTGTGTGGCTGCAGCAAGCGGTGCGTAGACCCTCAGTACGCAAACACCAAGTGTCACTACGTGCTGAGGTTCTACCTGTCCCCGGTGTTGCGAAGGATGGGTCTGGCCACGCTGCCGCGGAACACTCCAAGTAGTTGGACCGTGCCGTACCACCTGTCCCTGGTGGAAAAATTTATGCAGAAAAACACCTTTGACCACAAGTCCATCAGGCAGTGGTCAGCACGTAACGTCCTAGAGGCCCTGAGGGAAAAGGAGAGGGTGGACCCTGTGGGATGGTTTCCCGAGCAGACTGTCAAAGTCATTTGGCAGAATGCCTCATCGCCAGAACTTTCCAACAAGCATCAAGACGTGGCTTGGCTGGTGGTGAGAAAGGCCCTCCCCGTCAGATCCTTCCTACACGCCAGGAGTCTCACCCCCTCTGCACGTTGCCCTCGAGGTGGCTGTGGTGGGGAAGAGACCATTGTTCACCTCCTTGTGGATTGTGCCTTTGCAAAGAAAGTCTGAAGAGAGATGCAGTGGTTGCTGTCGAGGTTCATCCCGAGCAGTTCTGTGACACAGGACTCTGTGCTCTACGGGCTGTTCCCAGGGACACACACTGAGACAAACATCAACTGCAGCTGGAGGATCATCAACTCGGTGAAAGACGCGCTTTGGTCTGCCCGAAACTTGTTGGTCTTCCAGCACAAAGAGTTGTCCCCGACCGATTGTTGCGGACTGGCACAATCCAAAGTCCAGGACTACGTGCTGAGGGACGCACTAAAGCTTGGGGCAGCTGCCGCAAAGGCGCAATGGGGAAGGGTCGCTGTCTAAGACCTTTCTGCCACAGCGCACCGAGAGACTGGGAACTGTTTAGAGCCCCTCAGGCTGTACAGCTCAAAATGAAAGGCTGTAAATGATTGTAATATTGTTTGTACTGATGCACCTGGTGATACATTTTGTAAAAGTTTAACTGGATTGTACCCTTGTAATGGTGTTTTTGAAATGGTTTGGAATATGATTGAAGATATTTTATGAATAAAGTATATTTTTGCAAAAAAAAAAAAAAAAAATTGTTTCAGGTTGATGATCTTTCATTAGACCCTCCTAGACCTGCTGAGTATTTGTGGCATTTTCTGTTTTTATTTCAGATTTCCAGCTTCCACAGCATTTTGCTTCTGTTTTAAGGTGGTCAGTTAAGGTTTGAATATTGGCCAGGGCACCCAGAGAACTTCCTCTCTCTTTTTCAAATAGTGCCGAGGGATCTTTATGACCAACTGAGCAGGCAGATGGCCCTCACTTTTAATGTCTCATCCAAATGACAGAGCAGCATTGCCACAAGAACATAAGAACTAGGAACAGGAGTAGGCAATTCAGCCCCTCGAGCCTGCCCTGCCATTCATTACGATCATTTTGGCCTCAACTCCAATTTCCCACCCTCCCCCCATAACTTTTCCCCTCTCCCCATAACAATACGAGGAAGTGTAAGCGAAAGGATGCAAGTATGCAACTGTCCAATATGGGTGCTGAACTACAACTATTGAAATGATGTGCTACACAGGAAAAAACAAAAATTAATCCGTATAATTTTATTAATCCAGCTGTCTGTATGGGGGCAGGATTTCCAATCGAATATAGAGGAAGGTTCCAGTGTTAGAGTTATTTATTTACTGGGTAGTAAAGACACAGATATACATTCACCCAGAGATTATTACCACTGGTGCGTTTAAAGTTTCAGTATTGAGATAAATATCCTTTCCTTCCCTGATAAGCCCCACAAAGTGAGAATAAAAGTTCAGTTGCTGAGGTGAGTGAAAAGCAGACTGATCGTCCAGCAGGGAGGTAGAATTTGGGACAGATGCCCTAGGTTTCTGCTCTGTTTTATATTCCGGTTAAAATCCTATTTGTGGGAGGGGGGAAGGGGCGGGATGTATATCTTGCGATTGTGTCTGGGACAGTTCCCGGACAATGCAAGAATTCTAGGAAACCAGCCCAACTGAGGTCCCTTCAGCTGAGAACCCGCGCGAGATCCATTATGTGCCTACCAAATGTTGCAAAATGCTTCCCCCACAAAGGTAATCAATTCCAGAGGGGCATGATCACCTTCAAAGGCCCTCGTACCCATTCGGAGCAAAAAAGAAAATAGGGCCTCTTCCTTCACAGGCAGGGTGAAATTCTGACTTACTGCATGCTTTGTGGGTGGCCATCGCTGCTGTGCCTTGCAGGTACAGGCTGCCTTTGCCAAATATGAAAATGACCCTGTTTTCATAGTGTGGAATGGAGACATTTTTTTTTGGTCTTTCTCGGAACGTGGGAATCACTGGCTGGGCCAGCATTTTTATTGCCCATCCCTAATTGCCCTTGAGATGGTGGTGGTGAGCTGCCTTCTTGAACTGCTACAGTCCATCTGGTGTAGATACACCCACAGTGCTATTAGGGAGGGAGTTCCAGGTTTTTGACCCAGCAACAGTGAAGGAACGGCGATATATTTCCAAGTCAGGATGGTGAGTGGATTGGAGGGGAACTTCCAGGTGGTGGTGTTCCTATGTGTCTGCCCTTGTACTTCTAGCTGGTAGCAGTTGTGGGTTTGGAAGGTACTGTCTCAGGAACCTTGGTGTGTTGCTGCAATGCGTCTTGTAGATAGTACACACTGCTGCCACCGTCCTTTGGTGGTGGAGGGAGTGGAAGCTTAAGGTGATGGATGGGGTGCCAGTCAAGTGGGCTGCTTTGTCCTGGAATGTGTCAAGCTTCTTGAGTGTTGTTGGAGCTGCAGCAATCCAGGCAAATGGAGAGTATTCCATCATACTTCTGACTTGTGCCTTAGCTGAGGGTGGATGAGAGTTCCCACTCTACCATATTTCTGTCAGTGGAGTGGGTGCTGTTGAATTTTAGGGCAATTGTTTCTTAATTAATTCCCTTGTAGGAACTGTGCACTTGATTTTGTTTTACATTGGATGGAATCATTCTCTGAGACATTCCTAAGTATTAATGCTCCGACCCGCAGTGAACTGATGGCATCATAGATCCATAAAACTGTGGGCATCTGCAAATTTGAAAAGAAAGCACTTCTTGTTATACAGACTCAGTGTTGGGGGGGGGCGGTGTGGTGCTGATTCATCCATTTTCACACCCTTAACAGTTATGTTTTCCTATCACACAGCACAGACCAGCTGTCCCGATACAGATGCACACCTGTTGGTAAATCGAAATGAGGGAGAATAGCTGATGGAAAGCCATCCTTCCCAAAACTGCAAAATACTTTTCTACATATCTTTGTCTTTATGAAGCTTGTGAATAGTTACAGGCAATTAGATTGGTCTGTTTACTAACAGACAACACAATTACTTTTCCAATCTCCACTTACTATTTTATCTTGGACTGCAAATAGATTGATTCAATAGAGCCAGTGAATACAATGGTAAACAAATACAAATATTTTGACTCAAAATATAATTATGAATCTCTGTAAACCTGCATATGAACAAGAAGCACCAAGTTGTCAAAGTTGATCTTAATAATAGCAATTAAAAAATGTAGAGACAACTTCATGTTCACCCACTTCCCCAACCCCACCCACCATCGCTACAATGAATGGTTTGGCATGAAGCTGAGAAGGCGCGAATAATCAAAACAGATATCAAGTGAGAACAGGTGTGACTCCATAGGAAGAAAGGAATATAAATAATTGAAACCACTGCCAGAGCAAACTGCAAATTAAGTTCTTACAATAAGTCCTAAGCCTGGGTTTTTGTCTGTGAGTCAGATGCACTGAGTTGGGAGAATTCCAGACTCCATGAACCTGCCTTTTAAAAATGGCTGCTCGGACTTCAGATCTTCGGTCTGGGGGGCAGGCTATATTAGAAGTTGGGGCAGGTGACCCCTGAAGTACGGGCATGGAGCCAGGCTGGTAGGAAGACCTGCCTCAGGACTCCGGCACAGTGTCCAAAAATGCAAAAAAGAAAAAATACATGAAAAATCCCTTCAGCCCTTGCCCCTCAATCCACCCACCCCCACACATTCCCTATACCCCATCCATGCCAACCCCTGCCACTTGATGCCATCTGCCCGCCCCATTACCCACATACGCTCATGCCAACCAATGTCATTGTACCCACTCCCCATGGCCCTTTATAGCCCCATGTCAACTTAGTGCCAACCCACGCCTCTCCACCTACCACCATTTTCCCTTATACCCACCATGCCAGCTCACCCAGTATCCACCATGGGCAGACCTCAGCACCCATGCAAAGATGCGATAAAATGGAACTTTATTTTATAGAACTTTGTGTATTGCAGACTTCACTATATTGAAAAACACTCTCATACATAAAAACCCATTTACCAAATTTATATTCCTTCAACCACATAAAGCCTTAAAACAACAAACATTCCATTCAAGTGCACAATCCCATATAACAATGGGAATTGAAATTCATAGTCGCACTTCAAAGAGTCTATAGCCACTTGTAGCTATCAATCAAACTGAAATGGCAGGCATCCTACTGTGATAATGAATTGTTGTGAAATCAGGTGCAGCATTAATCCAGTAATGGAAGCCCTCAGGACTTATGTCAATAGACAGAATGAAATAGCAAGCAATGATATTTTTTTAACACACTGGATCTTATATTTTCAAACCAGGACTTTTAAATGGCTTGTCAGATTGACAGCTCCCTCTGACAAGTGCTTTTGACTAATCCTCTTGATGGTCCTCTTTTCAGGCCGCCTTTGACAGTTTTGACAGGTCCTCTTGACGTTCTTGACAGGTACTTTTACCAGGTGCTTCTGACAGTCTTGGCAGTTGATTTAGACAGGGAAAGTTCCAATGAGCTTGACAGTTAATGAGATTTTGCACTTTTTCTGCACACTTATGCCTACTTTTAACAATTCTAAAGGGCACCTGACCACCCCAAATATGTTCTGAGAACATATCCAAAGGGGTGCCCTGGCAATCCAAACAAACCCACAAAGGATTAGATCTGCTTTTACCACATCTAATAGAACCATATATAACATAAAACCATAGAAAAGTTACTGTGCAGAAAGAGGCCATTCAGCCCATCATGTCTGCACCAAAGAACAAAGAAAAGTACAGCACAGGAACAGGCCCTTTGGCCCTCCAAGCCTGCGCCGATCATATTGCCCGTCAATTAAAACATTTTGCACTTTTGGGGTCTGTATCCCTCTATTCCCATCCTATTCATGTATTTGTCAAGCTGCCATATGCTCTGAGTGTATACCTGAATTGTCACATAGGGCAGAATTTCAGTCATGAGCTGTATACCTCACAGCAAGAATACGAGCACAGTTAAAACATGACTAGCTACACACATCACGAGATATTTATACACACTCCTCTAGCCCTTTCACATCCTCCATCCCCTGTCTAGTCCTTGTTCTCTCTCTCTGGACCTGTCTCCATCAGCCAAATTCTAAGTGTGAGATTTTAAATCATGCTTTACCCAGGATATTGCCCTGTACCAGGAACAGCAAACTGAGGCAAACTCAGCAAAACTGTTTAGTGTCAATTGAATGTCAGCCCTGGCTCAGGGGGTTACTGCTGTCACCTCTTAGAGTTAGAAGATTGTCCCTTTCCAGAGACTTGAGCACAAAACCCAGGATTATACTTTAGTGCAGTACTGAGGGAGTGCTGCACTGTCAGAGGTGCAGACTTTCAAACAAGAATTGCACTAAGTGTGGTGGCAGACGTCGGAAAAGACATCTTACCTGCCAGCCGCCGTATCGTCCATTTCCCGCTTCATTAATGATGTAGCCAAAGAAACTAAGCCAACTGGCTGGCAGGTGGCCTCTGAATCACCCACAACACTGTTACCTCACAATTTCCTCACGTTGGGTGCCCAAGTGCAGCCGCACAAACAATTCGCAATGCCCACAGCCCAGGATTGCCCCAGTGAAGACATAGCCCTGGAAGCCAAGAGGAGTGCAGTGACCATCACTGGACTGTCTTTTGGAGGCCCACCATGATGTCCTCCACCCCTGCTCTGGCTGCAGGACGTCCAACCATCTCAGCACTCCGGCTTGGGAGGCAGTGGCAGTGGTGGTCAGTGCCAACGCTGCACAGAAGAGGTCGGTCATCCAGTGCAGAAAGATGATGAATGATCTCATCTGTGCTGCCAGACTAAATAATCATGGGGCAAAAGTGGGGGAGAAAACAAATACAATAACTATCACTAGAGAAAAAGTACTAGGGAAACTAATGGGGCTATAGGCTGATAAGTCTCCTGGACCTGATGGGTTGCATCCTAGGATATAAATAGAAATATCTGCAGAGATGGTGGACGCACTGGTGGTAATCTTCCAAGAGTCCTTAAATTCTGGAAAAGTCCCAGAGGATTAGAAAACTGCCAATATAACACCCTTATTCAAAAAGGGAGGGAGATAAAAAAACAGGTAACAATAGGCCAGTTAGCTTAACATCTGTCATTGGGAAAATGTTGGAGTCTATTATAAAGGATGTAATAGCAGAGCATTTAGAAATACATAATCTAATCAAGCAGAGTCAGCATGGCTTCATGAAGGGGAAATCATGCCTGGCAAATTTATTAGAATTCTTTGAAGAGGAAACAAATGGGATAGATAAAGGGGAACCAGTAGATGTAATATACTAGGATATCCAAAAGGCGTTCGATAAGGTACCACACATAAAGCTACTTAATAAGATAAGAGCCCATGGTATTGGGGGTGGTATATTAACACGATAGAGGATTGGCTAACTCATAGAAGACAGAGAGTTGGGATACAGGTGGTGTGGGGGGGGGTGGGGGGGGGGAGGCGGTGTGGGTGGAGGGGGACATTTTCAGGATGGCAACCTGAAACTAGTGGAGTGCCACAGGGATCAGTGCTGGGGCGACAATTATTTAAAATGTATATCAATGACTTGGATGAGGGAAATGAACATACTATTGGCAAGTTCAGCCATAAAGATTTTTTAAAAACTAGCCGCTCATTTTAATCCTACTTTCCAGCACCTGCTCCATAGCTTCAGGTGCAGATCCAGGTAACTTGTAAATGAGTTGACCATTTCAGCCTCAACGACCAACTTAGTCAGTCTATTCAAGATGCCCACCACTCTCTGGGTGAAAAAGATTTTCCTCATGCCTCCCCTCTAATCCTTCTACCAATCACCTTAAATCTACACCCCCGGTAATTGACCCCCCTCAGCTAGAGGAAAACAAGTCTTTACTGTCTAGGCACTATCTAGGCCCCTTATAATTTTGTACACCTTAATTAGGTCATCCCTTAGCCTCCTCTGATCTAAGGAAAACAACCTCAGCCTATCCAATCTCTCCTCATAGCTGCATTTTCAAACCCTGGCAGCATTCTTGTAAATCTCCTCTGCACACTTTGGGTTCCACACTCCTGGGCTACCAAAACCTGACTTGAGTGGAGGCAGCTGATGATTTAAATGGCCGGATGCCTCCATAAAATGCATATGCGTGGAACGCGAACAGCCCCCATTCCTGTCCCTGGGAAAATGGGAAGTGTCATGTTCGGGGGCGGGACTTCCAATTTTTGGGCACGTCTACCATTTTCACCACAACGGAGAGGCTCTTTCCTGTGGCACAAATCCAGGACCCAGTCTTTAGAAAAGTCACCTAGATTTCCTGCCAGGTCTAGTTTGGAGGCAATGTACAGTAAACAATTACTGCATTCACAGCTCCATTCCCTCCTCAATTCCTACCTCATATTTCTCCCTTCCTAGACAGTTTTTACCTTTCCCCTAATTCTATCATCCTTAATCTTCTCCAATAATCACCAAGACTTTTTTCAAGGCCTTTTGAAAGTCATCGCATCACCACATTGGGCGGAATCTTGTGGAGGCAACAGGGGCCTCTCCTGATTGGTGAGAGCCAGCGAGAGACCCGCATTGCCTCTTTTGGGGAGGGTCTGCAGAATCATAAGCCAATCAGGCAGTGGGGAGGTCAGCGTCCCGCCCGCCAAGAGCTGCCGGACAATCAGAGGCCTGTCTCAAGGGGATGGCTCTCAATGGGCACCCCCTTCCCCATGTGCCAGCTCCATCGATCAGGCACTCAGTGCCTTTGACGGAAGGACCCCACCACACTCCCTGGGAGACGAGAAGCAGCCCGAACAGCTTTACTTGCTGTGCAGGCCACATGGTGACAGGGCCTGCTGCAGCTGGGTTAATACCAGTGACGATGGGATGAAGCCCTTAAGTAGTCATTAATTGTCCACTTATGGGCCTGAATTGGCTGTGGAGTGGGCAGGTCGACCATGGGCCCTCCCACCCCAAACCAATTTGTGTTGTGGTGGTGGATGGTGGGATGCTCACCTGCCACCCTCCTGCCCGATTAAATGCTCTTCTCGCTTTCAAACATGCCACTAGAGAGAGCAGAAGGTTCCGTCCATCGAGAGAATTTCCCTTATTCATGTTATCAGTCCCCTCCTCAAAGAATTTTCATCAGTTTTATTTAGCAAAATCTTCGTTTCTGAAATCCATGTTGGCTGCTTCTAATTGTGTTCTCTTCATTTGAATGGCATAAGAAGGAATTGGTACAGATGCTGCCAGGACAAGGGTGGGGAAAAGTTTATCTAGTAACAGCGGACTGGGGTTGAATAGTTGTGGATCAAATTGATATTCTGTGTAATAATCCTTGGGCAGGTTGCACTCCCTATTTGAATTGTTTCAATCACTTCTCCACCCTTCCTATAAGTCTAAAGTGGGCCTTGTCAGTCACAAATTACCTTTTTGGTCACTGTGAACAAGGTGCAATATCACTCATCCTCCCCAATTCCTCTGTTGTCGTTGACACAGCCGATCTCATCATCTTCTACAGCACTTTCCCATTATTGTTCAATTTGGTGGAGCTGCCCTCACTTGGTTCCAATTCTACCCACCTGATTGTAGCCAGATCATCTCCAGCATTGGCTTCTCTTACCATTTCCTTTGGAATACCCCAGTGATCTATCCTTAGCCCCATTCTTTTCTTCATCTGCCTCAAAATACGCACACAAGGGATTAACTTCTACATGTGCACTCACAACACCTGCTTCTCGGTTAGCTGAGGAAGGCTTGAATTGTGCAAATGCCCAAAAAATAATATTTTATATGAGTCAAACATCAGGACATAACTGGTTGAGGGTGTTTGTGGGGGTGTGGTGGTGGGAAGTTGAGTTGACGTATGGACAATCAGTATGACAACCCAGCTAATGTATTTAGTATCACATTGTTCAATTGCAAACACAAGACATTCCATAATAACTAGGGATCAACACCTCAATTAGGCAAGAAAATAAAATCCAGAAGGGTTTCCACACCTGACTGCTAACCATCAGACAATCTGTGCTTGGGGAGTGCACTAGGCTCTGCTTCCTTTCATACTGAATAGGCTGTCAAACCTCATTGTTGAGGCTTACACATGAGGAATAGCCACTTGAATGAGGCACTGGGGATCAAACTGATCAGGCTGCCCATCAAACTGTATCCCAGGGAAGGTCAAGGTCTTCAGAGAAGCAAAAAGCGGAGAAAACGTATTAATGAATTCTCGAACACAATAAACAGTATCATTTTCGTTCATATTGGGTCCTGTGTGTATCTTCTATTTACACAGAACTTTTTGTTTTGTACATGGCTTCCAACTTTATCAAAGTGTCTAGCAAGTTATTTTGTGTGTTCGCCAAACACTTAAATAAATGATGCTGTTCACAATGAAACAAATCATTGAATCGATGAATATTTTATTGGTCCTCTTTCTTATGATGTGATGAAAATAACTGTTCAGTTATTCTACTGCCTGCTCCTCATAAGCTTGTAAAATGGGAAGTTATATGTTGTTGTGAAGCAAGCTGAATTTTTTTTTTTTGCTTTCTGGCTGCCAATCCCCCATACCATTTTTTGCCTGGGGAGAATCTTCTGATAAGGGGTCTAGAGATTTAGGTTGCTCAGGAAGGCTTGTATTTTGTGTTGGATATGGGAGAGCGGCGCAAAGCACTGATGCATGAATTCCTCATGCAGCACTCTGCTTATACCTTCGTGCCTCAGTCTCTATTGAGTACCCATTTTTTTCTGAGCTTCCAGTGATCACTCTAGAGAACTCTGGAAAGTCGGATGTTAGATAATATTGGAACCATTGAGTTTTCTTTATTTACATTATGGTTGCAGTACAGGCTTGCTGAATCACACACCAAACCTTCTGTCAGATCTTCCAATTTGTTTCAAGTGTCAAGTGTTGACTCAGTGGTAGCACACTAGTGGTTTGAGTCAGCAGGATGTGAGTTCATGGCCCACTGCAGGTCTTGTGCATATTAATCTAGACAGATGCGACAGTGCATTTCTCAAGGAGTGCTGCATTGTTGGTGATGCAATTTTTTGGATGAACTGTTAAACTGAAGCTCACTCTATCTTCTCAGGTGGTCATAAAGGAAGCTGTGACAAAAGATCAGGGTAGTTCACCTGGTGACTTGACCAGCATTTATAGCTCAACCAAAATGAATTATCTGGGGCATTTATTTTTCTGGGGTTTTTTGGGGATGTTGTTGTGAACAAATTAATTGAATGTGTTATAATTTGGCTGTAAAACACTTTAGGATATCCTAAGCTGGTGAGAGGCACCATATGAATTTGTTTCTCATTTTCTTTTTCTCCATTTCATTCTCTTTCTTTCTCTCTCTCCAGATCTTCATTCATAATAAAGAAGTCAAAATCTCTGTGGTAAGCCAGGAATCTACAGATATTTACTTTCATTTTTTGAGAGGGGAAGCAGTAGCTTACTAGTATTGTCACTGGGCTAGTAATCCAGTGACCCAGGGTAATGCTCTGCAATAAAAGCAAAATATTGCGGGTGCTGGAAATCTGAAACAAAAACAAAAATAGCTGGAAAAACTCAGCAGGTCTGACAGCATCTGCGGAGAGGAACACAGTTGACGTTTCGAGTCCGTATGACTCTTCTTCAGAATGCTCTGCGACCTGGGTTTGAATCCCACCAAGGCAGATGGTGGAATTTGAATCCAATAAAAATCTGGAATTAAAAGCCTAATGACGACCATGAAATCATTGTTGATTGTCTTAAAACCCATCTGGTTAGGGAAAGAAATCTGCCGTCCTTACCTGGTCTGGCCTACCTGTGACTCCAACCCCACAGCAATGTGGTTGACTCTTAAATGCCCTCTGAGATGGCCTAGCAAGACACTCAGTTGTATCAAACCGCAAAGAAGCGTATATGGAATGAAACCGGATGGATCACTTAGCATCAACTTAGGCACCAGAAAAGAAAATGGCAAACTCAGCCCTGTTGACCCTGCAAAGTCCTCCTCCCCAACATCTGAGGGCTTGTGCCAAGATGGGGAGAGCTGTCCCACAGACTAGTCAAGCAACAGCCTGACATGGTCATCCTCACGGAATCATATCTTACAGATAATGTCCCAGACACCACCATCACCATCCCTGGGTGTGTCCTGTCCCACCAGCAGGACAGACCCAGCAGAGGTGGTGGCACAGTGGTATGCAGTTGAGAAGGAGTTGCCCTGGGAGTCCTCAACATCGACTCTGGACCCCATGACGTCTCATGGGTAAGGAAACTTCTTTCTGATTACCATGTACTGCCAAACCACACGCCCCCCTCACTCTCCTCCACAGCAGAACACCACTTGGAGGAAGCACAGAAGGTACTCTGGGTGGGGGACTTCAACATTCATTGGAGTGGCTTGGTAGCACCACTACTGACTGGGCTGGCGGAGTCCCAAAGGACATAGCTGCTAAACTGTCTGCATCAGGTGGTGAAGGAACCAACAAGAGGAAAAAACATACTCGACCTCATCCTCATCAACCTGCCTGTTGCAGATGCATCTGTCGATGACAGTATCGGTAGGAGTGACCACTGCACAGTCCTTGTGGAGACAAAGTCCCATCTTCATATTGAGGATAACCTCCATCGTGTTGTGTGGCACTACCACTGTGCTAAATGGGATAGCTTTCAAACAGATCTAGCAACTCAAAACTGGGCATCTATGAGGCACTTTGGGCCATCAGCAGCAACAGAATTGTACTCGAACACAATCTGTAACCTCATGGCCCGGCATATCCCCCACTATACCGTTACCACCAAGCCTGGGATTCAACCCTAGTTCAATGAAGAGTGCAGGAGGGTATGCAGGAGGAGCAACACCGGGCATACCTAAAAATGAAGTCTCAACCTGGTGAAACTACAACACATGACTACTTGTATACTAAGCAGCATAAGCAGCAAGTGATAGATGGTGCTAAGCAATCCAACCAAAGGATCTGATCTAAGCTCTGCAGTCCTGCCACATCCAGTCGTGAACGGTGGTGGACTATTGAATAACTCACTGGAGGAGGAGGCTCCACAAATATCCCCATCCTCAATGCTGGGGGAGCCCAGCACATCAGTGCATTTGCTACAATCTTCAGCCAGAAGTGCCGAGTGGATGATCCATCTCAGCCTTCTCCAGAGGTCCGCAGCATCACAGGTGCCAGTCTTCAGCCAATTTGATTTACTCCACAAACTATGAAGAAACGGCTAAGGGCACTGGATACTGCAAAGGCTATGGGCTCTGACAATATTCCGGCAATAGCACTGAAGATTTGTGCTCCAGCACTTGCCGCGCCCCTAGCCAAGCTGTTCCCAATTCGGTAACAGCACTGCTATCTACCCGGCAATGTGCAAAATTCTCAGGTATGTCCTGTCCACAAAAAGCAGGATAAATCCAACCCAGCCAATTACCACCCCATCAGTCTACTCTCGATCATCATTAAAGTGATGGAAGGGGTCATCAGCAGTGCCGTCAAGTGGCACTTGCTTAGCAGTAACCTGCTCACTGACACTCAGTTTGAGTTCCGCCAGGGTCACTCAGCTCCTGACCTCATTACAGCCTTGGTTCAAATATGGATAAAAGAGTTGAACTCCAGAGATGAGGCAAGAGTGACTGCCCTTGACATCAAGGCAGCATTTGACCAAGTGTGTCATCAAGGAGCCCTAGAAAAACTGGTGTTATTGGGAACCAGGGGGAAAAATCTCTGTGGATTGGAGTCATACCTAGCACAAAAGAAGATGGGTGTGGTTGATGGAGGTCCATCGTCTCAGTTCTAGGCCATCACTGCAGGAGTTCCTCAGGGTAGTGTCCTAGGCCTAACCATTTTCAGCTGATTCATCAATGACCTTCCTTCCATCATAAGGTCAGAAGTGGGGATGTTCACTGATGACTGCGCAATAGGCTGACAAGTGGCAATTAGCATTTGCGCCACACAAATACCAGGCAATGACCATCTCCAAGAAGAGAGAATCTAACTGTTGCCCCCTGACATTCAATGGCATTAGCATCGCCATATCCCCCACTATCAACATCCTGGGGGTTACCATTGACCAGAAACTGAACTGGACTAGCCAAAAAAATACTGTGGCTATAAGAGCAAGTCAGAGGCTAGGAATCCTGCATTGAGTAACTCACCTCCTGACTCCCCAAACACTGTCCACCATCTGTCCAGTATTGACCACAAGGCACAAGTCAGGAGTGTAATGGAATACTCTCCACTTGCCTGGATGAATGCAGCTCTAACAACATTCAAGAAGTTTGTCACCATCCAGGACAAAACAGCCCACTTGACTGGCACCCCATCCACAAACATTCACTCCCCCCACCACCGACGCACAGTAGCAGCAGTGTGTGCCACCTACAAGATGCACTACAGGAACTCACTAGTGCTCCTTAGGCAGCACCTTCCAAACCCATGATCTCTACCATCTAGAAGGACAAGAGCAGCAGACACATGGAAACACCACCACCTGGAAGTTCCCCATCAAGCCACTCACCATCCTGGCTTGGAAATATATCACCAGTTCTTGACCACTATTGGGTCAAAATCCTGGAACTCCCTTCCTCATTGTACTGCAGGTGTACCGACACCACATGGACTGTAGTGGTTCAGGAAGGCAGCTCACCACCACCTTCTCAAGGGCAGTTAGGGATGGGCAATAAATGCTGGTCTAGCCAGTGACGCCCACATTCCATGAATGAATTTTTAAAAAGTTAAGACAGCCTCTATGTTTACCTGGCCCTCTCTCGGCCACTGTCTTTTTCATTTTCTCTTTGTTTGCATACTGTAGTCTTTTTATATAAACTTGTACTCCTAAGTCTGCACAAAAAGAAATCAATCTCAGAAAGTACTTGCCAAAACCTTTTCATCAAATCTGTTCACCAAAAGCTGCAACAAGGCGTCTCCGATGAGGTTACATTATTAAAATATGTCACTGTGAAGCAATTGCATGTTGTCATCAGGGTGAAAGTATTAGGCTCTTCTAATGTTTACCTTCTCCAGCAGCCATCACGGTAGGCAGGACTTGTCCCATGGCATTGGAACCCTGATTTCAGGGTCAAATGGAGGTCAGAGCCCACACTATGTGGGGAACAGTCATCAGCTGTGATTTTCCCTGAATTGGCCAATAAATGGCCCACTAGCTAAGGATGATGGGTAGTTCTTGAGGCTGAAGAGCCAGTTGAGGCCCTGCAGCACGGAAGAAGCAGGAGGCTGACTTTTCAGTCAAGAGAGAGAGAGAGAGAGAGGAGGGCGCCTCAAGATGGAGGCACTCACTGTACAACTTTTTAAACTTTTAAATTAAAAATAGAATGAGCAGATAGGTCTGCCACTGGGCAGCTGCCTCCAGGCAGCTGGGCTGTTCCCTGCTGCTGCCTGCCCCCCCACCTCTGCCATCCCGCCTCTGGAAGATTAGTCCGGCAGCTCAAAGTTCAGCAGCTGCCCACTTCCAGGCTCATCCCCACTGGGGCCTAAAAATCGACGGCCCGTTATCTCTTTCAGTGAGTAAACCCTTAATCTGATGTCCCGAGCATCATTCTCCAGAATCTCCGCATCGATCTTAAAAGAGCTTTTTTGACAGGATATCCAAATGCTTTCATGTTTGATCTATCGGGTGATTATCTACAAACCCAAGTATCACACATCATTTGAAACTCATGAAAGTTAGGCCCTGAATCTACCATTTTCACTGTTGGCTTTATATTTCCATTTATTATAAACAGAAGATTGAAAAGTGAAATCAAGCGAGGCTTTTTGTTAAATCTTTGTAACTATTCATTAAAGTCGTGTTAAATGGTTCATTAAACAGTCAAAAGTGATAAATTACCATAAATGTAAATTTAGTTTAAATGAATTTAAGTTAAATTCAGACTTGATTATTTGGTAGCTCATTGTAAATTTATCTCAAATCTTCTGCATTCCATGTCTGATGTTGGATCACAACCTCACACCTTTGCACATGAACGTTGCCAATGGAAAGCTCCATTTCCCACAGTGCAGAGTGGCATGGACGAGACCCAGCACAATGGTGAAAACTTTGTCTTGCACATATACTTGAGAACTCACAGAAAGAACTTTAGCAAAGGTGGTAATGCAGCAGTAAAATGGTGGTTCATCCATGAGCCACCTGTACTTGTTTGACCTGAGTTTGTGTTGCTGAGTCTAATTTCTATTCTCAGTAACATAGAAACATAGAAAATAGAAACAGGAGTAGGTCATTCAGCCCTTCAGGCCTGCTCCACCCATTCAATATGATCGTGGCTGATCCTTTATCTCAACGCCATACTCCTGCTCTCTCCTCATAGGCCTTGATGCCTTTAGAGTCTAGAGTTCCATCCATTCCCTTCTTAAATATATTCAGTGACTTGGCCTCCACAGCCCTCTGTGGTAGAGAATTCCGCAGGTTCACTACCCTCTGAGTGAAGAAGGTTCTCCTCATCTCAGTCCTAAATGGGCTACTCCGTATCCTGAGATTGTGACCCTTTATTCTAGACCCCCCCCCAGCCAGAGGAAACATCATCCCTGCATCCAGTCTGCCCAGCCCTGTCAGAATTTTATACATTTCAATGAGGTCCCCTCTCATTCTTCTAAACTCCAGTGAATACAGTGAATAGTCGGCCCAATCTCTCCTCATACAACAATCCTGCCATCGCAGGAATCAGTCTGGTGAGTATACACATGACACAATGCAGGTAATACTGTAATTTTGCAATGGAGTGGTAAATGTGTTTTTTGCCTCAGAGATATGCAGAGATGATACACCAGTTTTTATGTCTAAACAGGATATTTATTGACAGTGCTTTTGCCACCAGCTTACTTCTAATTTCTGTTTCTCTAACCACATCCACATGCTTGACTAACAGCACAAGTGAACAGTAAACAGACACACACAATCCAACACTGAACAATTGAATACTACTGGGATTGAACACTAATTAATTGCTGTTTTCGCACTGTTGCCTCCAAAAATGCCCCCTGAAAAACCCAAGGAAATGATTTGCTTTCTCCAATTTGCCAAGTGTGTTCCATTGCTGAAGCGACTTTACTTTCTCCTCTTGTCTCTGTCTTTTAAAAAAAATAGTTTTTCATACCTTTGTCAATTTATAAGTACAACTTCAGAATCATGAAGCAAAACAGATTGGAATGATGTGTAATTTTCTGAATATTTTGGTTTTATGCTTGTCTGCCTGTTCGCTTTGGGGCAGTTATGAAGCAGGAATCTTTGATTACTACAATCTGTTTAATGTCATATTATTCTGACCCGGAGACACAACATGTCCAATAAAAATCAAATTTCTACGTGTTCCTTATCTTGCAATGCAGTTGCTTCTGAAACAGTGACTTATATGCGAGAGGAAATTGAAATTTATTTGAAATCAGAGAAGCTTTTTGTTTGTCTCTCCTGCTTTCATTATCAGCCCACTGGCAGTTACATACACAGAATTAATAATAACATCAATGGACTGCAACTGAGCAGCCATGGGGGAGGTGGTGGCATAGTGGTATTGTCACTGGACTAGTATTCCAGACAACCCAAGGGTAATTCTCTGGGGATCTGAGTTTGAATCCCACCAAGGCAGATGGTGAAATTTGAATTCAATTAAAAATCTGGAATTAAAAGTCTGATGATGACCACAAAATCATTGCTGATTGTCATAACAACCCATCTGGTTCACTAATGCCCTTTAGGGAAGGAAATCTGTTGCCCTTACCTGGCCTGGCCTACATGTGACTCCAGACCCACAGCAATGTGGTTGACTCTTAAATAGGTGGGCAATAACTTCTGTCCAAGAAAAAAAAGTATAAAATTATCTGATGTCTTTAAAGACTAAAAATTTATGTCAATTCAGTTGTATGATATACAAATTATAGCACAGATGGGAAGAGTAAGGTCCTATTTTTATGGTGAAGACCCTCAAATGATTGTGGATACTGGTCAAAATATCTATAGGTCAAAAGGTGACTTGCCACTAAACGTCAACATGCTTCGGAAGTGTTCACTCAGGGAGTTATTACAAAGTCCATTGTATGGCAGTCGATACTTAATAAGTGCCCATTATCCCAGAAGTTTGCTGGCACCATCTATATTTGCCTGCATTGTATCGTATGGAAGCATTGTGAACATTAACCTGAATATGGCTCACCATGCTTGAAGTGAAGTACTAAAGAGCAGTGTTAAATATTTCTGAATGATTACATAAGGCTAGAAAAGAGTAGTTGAGAAAGAATTTTCACTAACCACCCTTAGGTACAGACTGAATATTCATGTGTGTGTATGTGTGTGTGTGTGTGTGTTTTCAATCTGATTTCCCATTTTCAGTAGGTAAGATCTTTACATTTTGTTCTACTGGAGACTGTGATGCAGCTTTTATTGTTCTTGGCAAAATTAAACTTTGGACAATACTCTAGAGGATGGCCTTAGCAGGCATCACTATGCTGAGGCAGGTTATTATTGACATAACAAATATTATCTTCTACAAGGAGATCAATATGAAGATTATCAGCTGGCATGCCAGACAGGGCCTGGAGGATACAAGCCTTTGGGCATGGTGTTGTTGTTTAATGATATTTGAATATGTCCATTGTAGCAATGGAAGTAGTGTTTGTGCTTCACCGAAGAAAACAGTGGGCATTGTCACTACAACAACAATATGCATCACAATGCACATGTACTTGTGTGGCACCAGCCATGCTACTTGAAGCAGACACATGCACACACACACACACACACACACATAGCAGTGTGAGGTTGAAACATATTGGCCTGGATTTTGCAGTAAAAATAATGTTGAGGCTATCACTGTTATTACATCTTCGGGTGACTGTATACAGGCAGTCAAACAAGAATATCGGAAAGCTTCTGTCCAAGTTGTGCTGCTGCTCCAGAAGCTTCACTATGGCATCATCTCACTTCAAGATGTAGTGTTCAAATACATGGTACAGTGTGGAATTGCTATACTTGTATAATATACACACTAAACTTCAATGAAGAGTGCAGGAGGGTATGCCAGGAGCAGCACCAGGCATACCTTAAAATGAGGTGTCAACCTGGCGCAGCTATGAAACAAGACTATTTGTGTGCTAAACAGCATAAGTAGCAAGCGATAGGGCTAACTAACAGATCAGGTCTAAGGTCTGCAGTCTTGCCACATCCAGTCATGAATGGTGGTGCACAATTAAACAACTCACTGGAGGAGGAGGCTCCACAAATATCCCCATCCTTAATGATGGAGGAGCCCAGCACATCAGTGCAAAAGATAAGGCTGAAACATTTGCAACAAACTTTAGCCAGAAGGGCTGAGTGGACGAGATGGCTCGGCCTCCTCCGGGGTTCCCCAGCATCACAGATGTCAGCTTCAGCCAATTCAATTCACTCCATGTGATATCAAGAAACAGCTGAAGGCACTGGATACTGCAAAGGCTATGGGCCCTGACAATATTCCGGCAATAGCACTGAAGACTTGTGCTCCAGAACTTGCCGCGCCCCTCGCCAAGTTGTTCCAGTACAG
Source organism: Cetorhinus maximus (assembly GCF_964194155.1). Lineage (NCBI taxonomy): Eukaryota > Metazoa > Chordata > Chondrichthyes > Lamniformes > Cetorhinidae > Cetorhinus > Cetorhinus maximus. The sequence continues at coordinate 72,426,412 of NC_135898.1, forward strand.
CTACAATGCTGGTATCTGCCTAGAAATGTGGAAAATTGCTCAGGTATGTCTTGTACACAAAAAGCAGGATAAATCCAACCTGGCCAATTACCGCCCCATCAGTCTACTCTCGATCAACTGTAAAGTGATGGAAGGGGTCATCAACAGAGCTATCAAGCAGCACTTGCTTAGTTATAACCTGCTCACTGACACTCAGTTTGGGTTCCACCAGGGCCACTCAGCTCTTGATCTCATTACAGCCTTGGTTCAAACAGGACAAAAGAGCTGAACTCCAGAGGTGAACTGAACAGGTGAACAGAGCTGAACTCCACTTGCCTGGATGAGTGCAGCTCCAACAACACTCAAGAAGCTTGACACCATCCAGGACAAAGCAGTCCACTTGATTGGCACCTCATCCACAAACACCCATTCCCTCCACCACCAACGCACAGTAGCAGCAATGTGTACCATCTACAAGATGCCATGCAGGAATTCACCAAGGCTCCTTATTCAGTACCTTCCAAACCCACAACTGCTACTATCTAGAAGGATGAAGGCAGTAGACACATGGGAACACCACCACCCAGAAGCTCCCCGCCAAGCCACTCACCATCCCTGATTTGGAAATATACTGCTGTTCCTTCACTGTCACTGGATCATAATCCTGAAACTCTCTCCCTAACAGCACTGTGGGTGTACCGCTGCCACGTGGACTTCAGCCATTCAAGAAGGCAGCTCACCACCACTTTCTCAAGGGAAATTAGGAATAAATGCTGGCCTAGCCAGTGACACCTACATCCTATGAATGAATTTTTAAAAATCACCAGGTAAACTTAAGGCTTAGTTAAAAACAAAATACTGCGGATGCTGGAAATCTGAAACAAAAACAAAAATAGCTGGAAAAACTCAACGGGTCTGACAGCATCTGCAGAGAGGAACACAGTTGATGTTTCGAGTCCATATGACTCTTCATCAGAACTAAGGAAATAGAGAAATGAGGTGACAAATGGAAATCCTGTCAGAGAGAAGAGCAGTACTTAGGACTTACTTGTTCATTCCAGTGTAAGTGAAATTTTAAAGGTGTGATAAGTCTTTCTTACTGCCAAAGAACCTCTATGACAATAAAAATAACTTTTTACAAGTGTGAAATCCCATTTCTTCAGATTTCAATTATTGCAGATTTAAAAAGTTATTTCTGTCTCTTACCTCTCCCTCCCTTAATCCAGTCTTTCTTTCCCTCTCTTTATTTCACTTTCTGTTTCTGATTTGACATTGGATTCGCCATTTTGACTGACTTCCTGATCAGACTTTGTGCTGCTTATTAATGATTCTACAAAGCTGCTTGGTTAAGGAAATGTACAGTTGCTTGCCCTGTTTACACTGGTTCCAGATCTCCTGTAGAAGACGCTGCACTGAAATTGCTTTTTAATCATCTCAAAAGTCCAGTGCAATTACAGATGGAAAGTCCGTGGGTGAGTGTAATGAATGGCTGTTCGCCACGAAGCACAAATCTCGGGTGTGGAAATGATGGCCGAGTTAGGTACCTTGTAGGTACCAGGCTCCTGTTCCACTTTGCCAGTTTTTCATGCTCCCCTCTCAGCATTACAGTTCAGTCTGATCCTGTCCTCTGAGTTATTCTCTGGGAAAGGTGGCTGGACAGCTTTCAGACACACAAACCCAGCACTGGAAACAGTTCCAGTGTTGTAATTTCTGACCTGCCTGAAATTACCTTTCAGATCAGATTAAGAGTTAAAACCGAAACTCTCCTGGTTTGTGCGGATCAGCTATTAATTGGCTATCCTCTCTGGGATATCAGGATAGCCTAGCAGGAATTATTTATCAAAATCTTGTCAGGAATGTTACAAACACTAAGACAAAGGCACTTGCCTGCATCCTACTTTAAAAGAGATAAAAACAACAATAGCAAATTGCATGCATATAGCGGCCTTAATGTGGTAATAATTCCCAAGGTGCTTTACAGGAGTGTTATGCAGCACAATTTGACACCAAGCCTCATAAGAAGATATTAGGGCAATGACCAAAAGCATACCAACGTGGTAGGTTTTAAGGGGCATTTTAAATCATGAGAGAGAACTAGAGAGGCAAATAGATTTAGGAACGGAATTCCAAACCTCAGGGCCTTGACAGTTGAAGGCATGGCTGCCAAAGTTGTAATGATTAAAATCAGGTTGCACAGAACTAAGGAATGTAGATATCTCAGAGGATTGAAGGGCTAGAAGAGAGGGAGGAGTGAGAACATATGAGGGATTTGAAAGCAAGGGTCAGTATTTTAAAATGAATGCCAAAGTAGGCCAGTGAGCAGAGAAATAATGGGCAAATGGGACTTGGTGCAAGTTAAGATACGGGCAGTAGAATTCTGCATGAACTCAGGTTTCTGCAGAGAATAGAAGGCTGGACATTAGGATTGTTGAGTCTTGACTTGACTAAGGCATGGATGAGGGGGCAGAAATTTCCTGTCGATGTGCGGGGGCGGGACCTGCACACCAACACATAAAATGGCGCGCGGTGACGTTGGGCAAGTGTCTCGATGTCACCGTGCGCCATCGGGACATTTCAGTGGGCGGGCGCGCGACAATCCCCGTTGTGCGCCCGCCAATAATTAACGGGCCTTTAAAGCCCTTGAGGCTTCCATTGACAGGGATTTTGCGGCACTTGTGCGATTCTCGCACGGGCGCAACAGGCAGGCGGGTAGCAGAAATTTGTATAAACCTCATCCATGAGCGGGAGAAGAGGGCTCAGTGGGATTGCGATTCTACAGATTTAGAAGTTATTGTACAGAAGTTACTGAAACTTGCCTGTGTGAGCTGGACAACTTCAAAATCCATACCAGCTGCTTGGACTGGACTCATAACCTTAAGGTCAGTACTTTGCAGTGAGGATTTGTTTTGGGGCCTGTAGATTTCAGGAAGCCTCCCTGAGCCTGGGAATGGGAGGTGATCTCTCCACTGGAGGCACCTTCTCTGAGGAGGAAGGGAGAGCCAGAAGGGGGAGGAGGCCAGGAGTGCATATTCAACCTCCAGGGGCGCCACCTTTGGGAGGAGCAGGCACAAGGGGTGCAGGGCCAAGAGGTAGTCGAAGGCGGAAGGGCCGCAGAAGACGCCACTATCCCGCTGCCAGTGTATACAGGCGGTGAAGCAGCTACCTCAATATGTCTGAGGTGCAGTGCCAAAAGAAGCTCCGTCTCTCAAGGGAGACAGTCAACTATATCTGTCAGATGATTGGGCCTGAGATCTCCGCTAACTGTGTGGGTGGACACCCCATGCCAGTGGTTCTAAAGGTCACAGATGCCCTCTACGACTATGCCTCCGTCTCTTTTCAGGGCTCGGTGGGTGATCTTTGCGGCATCTCACAATCAGCTGTCCACACTTGTGTCAAGCAGGTTACAGACGCTCTGTTCAGGCGTGCATTGACCTTCATCCACTACCTTGGGACGAGGCCAGCCAGACAGAGTGAGCCACAGGCTTTGCGGCCATTGCTGGCTTCACCCGTGTCCAGGGTGCTATAGACTGTACACATGTGGCCATCAAGGCGCCAGCAGGTGAGCCCGGTGCCTTCGTCAACAGGAAGGGCTTCCACTCCATGAACGTGCAGATAGTGTGTGACCACAGGATACTGATTCTACAAGTCTGTGCAAGGTACCCAGGCAGCTCCCACAATGCCTACATCCTCAGACACTCCCAGGTGCCGGGGCTCTTCAGTGCTCCAGCCCGGCTGGATGGATGGCTGCTGGGTGACAAGGGCTATCTCCTCAGAAGGTCGCTCATGACGCCTCTCCGCCATCCAAGAACAGAGGCTGAGCAGCGGTACAATAGGAGCCACGCCTCCACAAGGGCTGTGGTGGAGAGAACCATCGGTCTTCTCAAGATGCGCTTCTAATGCCTGGACTGCTCGGGTGGCGCACTCCAGTACCCCCCAGATCGAGTGTCGCTGATAGTAGTCACATGCTGCGCTCTCCACAACCTTGCGCTGCAAAGTGGGGACACTATGGATGAAGAAGATATAGACGCAGTGGCTGCGGCTGAACATAATGAGTCCAGCAGTGAGTCCGAGGATGAGCACGCACAGGGAAATGCTGATGGGGCAGACGCTGACCCGGGCATACTCCAGGGAGGCAGGGACACCTGGGACACTCTTACCCAAGGAACCTTCAGCTAGCACACCACATATGGATCTCCAACACAAGCCTGGGCTGCAGGCTCCATACTGGAGACCTTAGTGCAAAATCTGTCAGGATAGGAGCATTGACAATGGACCCAGTCAATAAATGTCAATGACACACAAATTGCTCATAACTCATAACATCTCAGGAATCCATCCACCTGCCCAATTAAATTTAGTTAATTAATTTAATGTTTTCACAAAAGTCAATTAACATAACACAAATAAAATGGTGTCGCACTTCACACACAATCAGAATGAACTCACTGGAGGGCCAACAAAAAACCACCAATGATGAAACCGGGTTCATTTTACGTTTGCAGGTGCTACGTCTTTGTGGTGCCCCCTCGCTGGCACTGGCATCTGAGACAGCCTGCTCTCTCTGCTGTCCTGTTGGCCTCGATGACCCTGGCGGACGTCCTCTGGCCCGTCGAGCCTGTGATGGACCTGCCTGGGAGGGAGCTGTCAGCTCTGCAGCTGGCATCTTTCCAGTCGTCGCAGCCTCATTGGGTGCCTTGGCCACTGGCAGAGGGTCGGAGGAGCTGCCCGCCTCATCCGGAGCGTCCTGAGAGGTGCCAGCAGAGATGACAGGCAACTGATCCGCTGACGTGAGGTCTGTTCGTCCCTCCCTGCTCACCATAGATGGATGGGCGCCAAGGTGGGATACCTGGTGACCAAACCACTCCCCACACGGGCACTGACCACCTGAGGTCAATGCCGCTGTGAGGGATTGCAGGTCCGAGCGCAACCCCAGGAACCCCTGATCCTGTCCCTGGAGCTGCCTCTCCAATGAGAGTCGCCACTCTCTCCATGGAGGAAGCTTGGTGCTCAGCCATGAGACTCAAAGCATCGGCTACGGTCTGCGTAGGCTCCTCCACCACTGACACCAAGCCAAGCACAGCCTCATGTATCTCCACCAGATGGTCCCGCACACCCGGCCGCATCTCATGAGTTGGCTGCATCACGGACGACTCCAGAGGCTCATCATCAGCCACGGCCTGGGCCCCTGCAGTCCTCCGACTGCTGGCACCATGGGCACTCTCTGTCTCCACCAGCTCCTCATGCGACTGTGAAGTGCCCTCACCGCTGTGCCCGGGACACTAGCTGAAGATCTGATGCCCACTGGGGTGCCAGTATCTGTGCTGGTGCCTGCCTGGCAGAGATGGTGTGACGCTTCTGATGTTGTAACTTCATGGCCCTCAGGTGTCAGAGGGGGTCCTGCTGGTCTGGGTCCCGGCCTTGCGCCGATGATGCTGAAAGGAAGAGTAAGGAAATTCGGTCAGTTAGCCTGCGGGCAATGTCAATGTACATCCCTGTTCCCCGGATCATCAAGCGCTCATCATTCCACACGCACTGGGCAAGCCATGTTGGTAACGTCACTCACTCAACAATCAGCACTGCCATGGCTGTTGGGGGACTACTGGTGACGTGAGTGCTGGCCACACATACCTGCCCGTGGAACCCCAGCCTCTCCGGCTCCGGTGGACCTGGGCGCATGGCGCCTCTCCAGGTCGAGGGCCTCCTGCTCGAAACAGCTAAGCAGTAAAACATGGGCTGGCCCACCGCCAGTCTTCACCCGCTCAGCGGTGTTGTGAGAATTCTTCTCCTGGAAATGAGAAAAGAGCATTGATAAGTGATACTTGTACCGTCAATCTCCTCATGGCCGGCCCACCCCAAGCCCAGTTGGCCATTGCAGGGGTGCAGTGGATCCTTACCCCACTGCTGGCCAGCACTCAGGCAAATATGCCAGCTGTATCCTTCCCACCCCCCTGACCTTTGGCCACATGCTGCCTTCATCATACTTGGAAATACACATTTGAACCAGCCGTTGCAAGGAGGCACAATGTTGTAGAGTGCAGAGGGCAGCAGATCCATCTGTGCCACACCACCTTGAAGACCCCCTCCCAGCATGTCATCACCCTGACTTCGACATGTCCTGGAGTTCGAGCAGTGCGCCTGGGTGCAGATCCTCCAGGTTGCCCCCACCACAGTCATGTGAGCGTCATTCCACCACATGCTGGGGGTGCATAACCCATCTCATCACCACCCTCTCAGGCTGACCAACGCAAAGGGAATATATGCTGGCCCGCCCAGCTAAGGACACATGCCTCAATGACTCATTGCATTCAGGCCAATCAGACATGGGTGGGGTGCCAGGGGGGGAGAAGCTTACATGCTGGGTGGAGTGAACGATGCCAACATACTACTCACCCTTCCCGTGCACAGCAGGTCGTTGAAGCACTTGCGGCACTGGGCCCATGAGCGCCGCACCACGTCGTGGGAGCTCACGACCTCCACTACCTCTTCCCTTCCACATTTGGTCAAGTGGGGTGCCCTCCTCCTCCTGTCCTGGGGCACGAGCACCTCCCACCGTGCTGCCACCTCCTCGAGGGGGGCAGGCAAGGCACTCGTTAGAAAACCAGGGCGCACATGGACCACCCACCCTACCCTCCTGCATGGCTAGCCTTGGTGTGCCTTGGCCCCGACCTCTGGCCATGTACAGCAGCCTTGGTGTGGCTGCAGCTTGGCCTTTAAACAGGCCGCTGGGTCGCCATTGGACCCGGCGGCGATTGCTGATCGGCCGCCGCCCGCCCACTCCCGCCGTCCCCGGGAGCCGCGAATCACGCTGGGTGGGCCTTAATTGGCCCACCTGCATAAAATGGCGACACAGACCTGGTCACCAGTGGCGATTGAGTCCGCGCCCGCTCCCGCACGGCCCACCCGACATGTGGAAAATTCTCCCCAGGGTTTCAGCAGGAGATGAGCTGAGACAAGCTGTGACAGGCGCTTTTTTTACTCATTCAGGGGATGTGGGAATCACTGGCTGGGCCAGCCTTTGTTGCCCATCCTGAGTTGCCCTTGAGAAGGTGGTGGTGAGCTGCCTTCTTGAACCGCTGAAGTCCCTGTGGTGTAGGTACACCCACAGTGCTGTTAGGAAGGAAGTTCCAGGATTTTGACCCAGCGACAGTGAAGGAACAGCGATATATTCCCACGTCAGGATGGCCAGTGACTTGGAGGGGAAGTTGCATGTGGTGGTGTTCCCACATGTCTGCTGCCCTTGTCCTTCTAGATGGTAGTTGTTGTGGGTTTGGAAGGTGCTGTCTAAGGAGCCTTGGTGAGTTCCTGCAGTGCATCTTGTAGGTGGTACACACTGCTGCCATTGTGTGTTGGTGGTGGAGGGAGTGAATGTTTGTGGATGTGGTGCCAATCAAGCGGGCTGCTTTGTCCTGGATGGTGTCAAGCTTCTTGAGTGCTGTGGGAGCTGCACTCATCCAGGCAAGTGGAGAGTATTCCATCACACTCCTGACTTGTGCCTTGTAGATGGCAGACGGGAGGAGGAGGGGAGTCAGGAGGTGAGTTGCTCGCCACAGGATTCCTAGCCTCTGACCTGCTCTTGTAGCCATTGTACTTATGTAGCTAGTCCAGTTCAGTTTCTGGTCAATGGTAACCCCCATGGTAACCCTGTTACAGAGGTGGAAGTAGGTGGTCATACTGATGGTTGGAGACTCATAACAGGGTCAATTATGACAGCAAGGTTGAGAATGGTTTGGTTCAGCCTCAGACAGTTGTCAAGGGGAGAGATAAAGTTGGTGACTCGGGAACAGAGTTTGCAGCAGGGACTGAAGACAATGGTTTTGGGATTTCCAATATGTAGTTGGAGGAAATTTCTGCACATCCAGTACTTGCCTTGAAGGTGATGGTGAGCTGCCTTCTTGAACTGCTGCAGTTGTTGTCTGTGAGTATGTACTCTCAGTGCTGTTACAAAAGAAGTTCCAGGATTTTGACCCACTGACAATGAAGGAACAGCGATATATTTCCAGGTCAGGATGGTGTGTGGCTTGGAGGGGAACTTGCAGCTGATGGTGTTCCCATGCATCTGCTGCCCTTGTCCTTCTAGGTGGTAGAGGTCATGGGTTTAGAAAAGGAGTCTTAGTGAGTTGCTGCAGTGTATCTTATATATAATGTACACTGCTGCCACTGTGTATCAATGATGCAGGGAATGAATGTTTAACATAGTGGATGGTGTGCGATAAGTGCGCTGCATAAGTCTCCTGGATGGTGTCAAGCTTCTTGAGTGTTGTTGGAGCCACATTCATCCAGGCAAGTGGACCGTATTCCATCACACTCCTGACCTGTGCCTTGTAGATGGTGGACAGGTTTTGCGGGGTCAGGAAGTAAGTTACTCGCATGAGAATTCCTAGTCTCAGACTTGCTTTTGTAGTTAAAGTATTTATATGGCTGGTCCAGTTCAGTTTCTGGTCAACGGTAAGCTCCCAGGGTGTTGATAATGGAGGAATTCAGTCATGGTAATGCCACTGAATATCAAGGGGGGATGGTTAAATTCACAGTTGTTGGAGATGGTCATTGCCTGACACTTGTGTGGTGTGAATGTCACGACCCACTTATCAGCCCAGGCCTGACTATCAGTTAAGCAATGTGACAAATCAGATACAGTGGAGGGGTAGAACGAGCTGGTGAGGTAGAGCTGGGCATCCGTGTGGAAACTGACGTTTTGAGATGATATTGCCGAAGGGTGGAATATAGATGAGAAATATGAGATGGCAAATATAGATCCTTCGGGGACACCAGAGGCAATGGTGCGTGACTGGGAGAAGGAGAATTTTGCAGTGATTGTCTGGCTATGATTGGATCGATTAGAATGGAGCCAGGAAAGTACAGTTCCACTGGGCTGGATGATGGAGGAGAGGTATTGGAGGAGGATGGTGTGATCAACTGTGTCAAAGGTTGCAGAGAGGTCAAAAAGGATGAGGAAGGTAAGCTCACCACTGTCACAGTCACATAGGATGTCATTTGTGGTTTTAAAATGGTCTCTGTCAGTGCCATGTAGGGTGGAAAGTTGTTTGAAGGGATTCAAACATGGAGTTCTGGGAAAGATGGCCATGGATATGGGTGGGGTGGGAGCAGGAGCGACAACATATTTGAGGGCTTTAGACAGGAAGAGAAGGCAGGATATGGGACGCTAGTTGGAAAGCACAGAGGAGCAGAGTGCAGTTATTTTATTGAGGGAATGGGTGATGACAGTAGATTTGAAGGGGGACAGTTCCTGAGGCAAGTGAACCATTCACAATATCGGCTAACGTGGGAACCAGGAAGGGAAGTTGGGTGGTCGGCAGTTTGTTGGAAATAGGGTTGAGGGAGGAAGACATGGTTCTCATGGACAAGATGAATTCAGAGACAGCACAAGAGGAGATAGAGAAAGGTGGGAGTTCAAGGCCAGGAAATGGGGGCACCTGAGGGCAAATTTGGCCTGGTGGGCTAGGGGAAGGGAGGGATACAGTCGAGCCAACTAAATGAATGGTCTCAATGTTAGTGATAAGTAAGTTCGGAGCTCCTCACATGTTGGTGAAGGAGGAGGATGAAGGAGGCAGGGGAGAGGCGTTTAGGAAGACAATTTGTGGTGAAATATTCAATAATGATCCCAGCAAGCAGTTTTGGCAGAGAAGAATGGGAGCCAATTGTGTTTTATGTGGTCCAACCTGATCTGGTAATGTGTTACGACCAGTTTAGGAGGGGTGAGCTGACTCCTTTTTTTATCCCACTCCTAGGTTGGTTACAACAAGAGATTGAATTTTTTAAAGGATGTGATATGGCCAATTCAACATATATTTAACTGTGGATTGCCTGGTGTAAAAATGAAGCCAGCCAGATTCCTTGAATTAAAATTAAGGAGTTAGTTTTATTACTAAAACTGACTCAGGTAAAATCTATGACTATGCCCAACTTCCCAATAAGGCAAAAAACACAAGCACAATTTCCCCAGGCATGCAGTAAGGAAATAAGACTTAACAGAGTATCAGATGTTAAAACGTGGTCAAGTTGAAAAGGTAAAGTCAGAAAACTTATTCACAGATTGTCCGAGTGCTTATTCACATCTAGAGAGTTAATTGCCATGGTGGTTCACTGAAGCAGTCACTCTGCAGTTGTGACTGGTTGATTCTCTTTTCTCTTGAAGACAGTGGTATTGAGTTGGAATCCTCATTTAAGAACTCTCAGTTTGCAGCAATAAGATCTTTTGGTGGGTTTCAAAGCACAAACAGGGCTCAGGTTTGTTGAGAGGTTTTAGAGAGAGAGAGAGAGAGAGAGGGTGGGTAAGGTTATTGCCCCTACTGCCCCTGTGTCACTCTCTGTGTGTTAGTTCAAATCCAGTATATTTTACACCCGAGTGCTGGTCATATGACCTCTCTCTCTCTCTCTGGTTTCAATCTGGGATTTGCCATTGTCCCTGAGAGGTTCTGTAGACTCTTTTTCCATAAAGTAGCCTTCACAAATGCAACTTAGTAGCTGCTGTAGACCTGTGTCCCTTGTTTGGTACAAAACGTTCTTTCAAAAAGTTCAGCATATACATATCCAGCAGCTGACATTACAAATTAATGACTCATCTTCACAACAATAGTTAAACCGATTGCCTGCAATAAATATTCAGGTCTGTGTCCATTAGCTTGAAAGAGTGGAAATGAAGGCTAGCCTGGGGGCAGGCGGTTAAGGTGAGCACAGTGAGCAACCTTTCTGGATTTTCTGGGATCGTACCTTCCTTCATTTGGCTTTTCTTGTGGATTTCTCTTTGTTTCTGCGCCTGTGTTGGCTGCAACAGGCTGGTGTTTTGAGTTTGGGGCTGTCTTGCATCCCACCCTCCAATGCTGCCGCAGTCTCGCCAACAGCCACACCCCCATGCTCCCTCAGCCTCGCCAGCCTGCATCCCACACCACCTCCCCCCATGGAATCGCCAGAGCTCTTCAGCCCGCCCCCACCCCCCACAACTGCCACCCCCCTTGTCCCACAGCTCAGCCCCACTCCCCCAAGGGGGTATTTTTCCCCCCCAAGAATTGTCACACTGAAGGTGTGAAAAAGTAATGGTTTTAATCTGTTTAATATTATTCCACAAGTTTAACAGATGCAAACAGTAATGAGCTGTTGCAACGTGTCTATCTCTGGGGTGCAGTTCACTCACAGTAGGAAAGGCAGGAAGAATGTCGTTTATTGTCCATGAATTTATTTCTCTAAACTGGTGCTTGTATGCCCAGCAAATGTGTTGACCTAGTTCCCACTCTAACAGGAGTCTAGTAGAAGTAATTTATTCGTTTTGCCTAGTTGACATTCCTTTTGATCCTGTCTATGTGCATTTTTGGTTGTAAAACTACTGTAACAAGATTGTTTAAATGCAGCCACTGCTTTGGCCGCCATTTAGATTAACCACAGGGGAGTGCATTTCACTGCCAAATGTTGCACAAGAGCACCGCAGTACCATCTAGTGGGGCAAGCGAGCAACACTGTCTTTTTCTGTGACTGATTTGATAAGGAGGAGCGGTGATAAAGACATTACCAGAATACTGTTTTTGGACTTAGATTCTCACAGCACTGATCTAAAATTAATACTCTTGGGGTAATTTTGTGTAGAACAGATGATCGTGAATCAGCATCGCTGCTGGTTTTTATTTCTATTGGCAGGAATTTTACACTACCCCAGCGGTGGGATATTAGGTGGGGGGGGGCAGGGAGAAGCATGAGATTGAAGGGACAGAACTCCCTCCGGGTTCCCTCCGGGTTCCCACCCATCCCGACCGCGCAGGGATTTTACTCTGCGGCAGGTAAGGCTATGGATGAGAAGCTTGCCCTTTCCCCAATTGAGACCCTTAAGTGGCCAATTATTTGGCTACTTATTATTGACCAATTATTTGGCCGCTTATTATTGACCAATTATTGGCCGCTTAAGGGCACTCCTCACTCCCCCTCCCCCAACCCCGCCCCCGGTCGCCCTCAGGTTTTAGGCTGGTGGGAGGATCGACCTTGTGTGGGGGGAGCCCAAAAATCAGTGGGTTTAGATCTCAGGCGGGAAGGGGTGGGGGGTGTTGCCTCCATCAGAAGCCCCCTGCTGAAATCGGCCACCCCCCCTCCCCCACTTAAGGTCTGGTGGCCTCCGGACCATCCTCCCCGTCCCTTTGCCTTTCCCCCAAGAAGCCGATTGCCCCCTTCACGCATTCCCTCCCCCACCCAGGCCTTCCCGACCATCCCTGCCCTGGGACCCTTTGAACTTGGCCTCCAGAGGCCGGGTTTAGGGCGGAGTTGTCCCGTTTTTGCGCTAAGTGCACTAGCAGATGTGAAAAAAAGTCATTTTCCCGGCCAGCTGCAATGGCAGGTTTTCACGCCACATTGTCCCCTTCCTGCCTCATAAATTATGCAGTCATGGGAAACATGCCGGATCGCTGGAGGCAGGCGTCCAATTGGCCCGCCAGGCCTCTACCTCACCGCTTCCTCACACTGGGCGCTATATATAAACTGCAGCCACATGCACAGTTCTCAATGCTTGCAGCCCAGGACCGCTCTGCTGAAATCATGGCCCCAAATGCCAGGAAGAGTGCAGCCCCCTGATTCACTAACGCATCCCTGGGATGCCTTCTGGGCATTGTGGATGCTCACCGCAATGTCCTCTACCCCTGTTCTAACTGCAGGAGGCCCATTAGCCTCACCACTTTGGCTTGGGGGTTGGTGGCAGAGGCGGTCAGTGCCAATGCTGCACGCAAGAGGCCGGCCATCCAGTGCAGAAAATGGATGTATGACCTCATCTGTGCTGCCAGGGTAAGTCAACCATCTCATCACTCTCAACTCACACACTCACAAGCCCATCACACATTCACTGGCATCTCACTCACTGCCAGCTCAAGGGACATCACCACTCACTCTCTCTCACACACACACACACATCTCCATCTGGCCCCTTCTCCTCTGGAGACTGCCACCTCAGCCCATCCGTGGCTCCCCTCAACACACACACACATACCTGGCATCCTTCTTATTTGGCTTGGCCCTGCTCACACTCTCTCCATCTGTCTTTATACAGGGCAAGATCACTCACATCAACAGGAGAGGTCGCAGATTTGGGGGTGGAGTGCTGAACATCAAGGTCCTCACTCCATTCGAAAACTGAGCGTTAGAGCTGGCCGCAGAGGACGCCAACCATTCCTGCGGTGTCGGTGAGGTCGACGGCAAATACCACGTGAGGATCCTGCACCACATTATCCCTCTCTCAATGCTACTCTGAGTCCACAGTTCTGTGTTCGGCGCAGCTGCCAAACACTAATAACCTCCACTTTCGGTCCTAGGCCCATCTGACACGTCGCCCTCAGGCATCCTTGACCCCGACTCCAGCTCTGAGAGCACCTCGGATGAGGACCCTGAGGGCAGCACCATTGAAGACCCATCACAGCGCTCACTCACATCCTCCACCAGCGCAGAGACACACCCCTCAGTGGGACACAGATGTAGAGTAGCGTCAGGGTCATAACCTGGTGAGCACAGCACACAATCTGTTCCACAGCAGGCAGAGGCAGTAACATCCTTGGTCGCCAGCACTCGGAGGACTGCTAGAAGCAAAGAATCTGCTGAGTCCGAGTCAGATGATGAGCCTCTGTACTTGGTCCTCAATCAGTTGGTGGAACTGCAAAGGAAATCGCGGGAACATCAGGAAGGGATGTCTGGTGCACTCCACAGATTGCAATGGATGATGGAGGAGTCTGTCTGCCTTCAGTCCGAGGTGATAGCGCTGGCATGTCAACACCTCGGGGTCACGATTGATAGGATGGCGGCCGCCACAGGACATTGGTCCTGCACTGCTGCGTGGGTTGAACTCCATCACTGATGCCATAGTTGTCCCCCAACAGTGTCAATGTGAGAGGGGTGTGGGGCAGCTTGATCTCTTTGTAGCTTTCTCTTCTCCTCAAGGAGTCAGCCAGGGACTGTTAGGTGCCCATAGGGAGGAGGATCAGCAGCTCCGACACCCCTGGGCCATCCATTCAGGTGACTCCGGGAATGTCTGGCCGATCCAAATCCCCTCTTTCTGTGACCCCCCCCGCCAGCTCTAGTTCCACAGGCCAAGGAGGGTGCAGCTGGCCCACAGCGGGACACCCAAAGCAGCCTGGGGCCCTCCAAAGGACACCCACCAAGGCCGTCACAAACAGGGTGTCGCAGTCAGCAGGCAGCCTCCACCTCTGCTGTGGATTTCGGGGGAGCACCCAGACATAGCGACAGTATTAGGAAGGTTAAGAAAATGTAACTCTTTTGAGTCAAAACAATAAACTAAATGAGCAAAAAGAACAAGGGAGAAAACAAGCACAGCCCCTAAGTCAGGTCAGCTGTAAAATCAAGGAAAAACTGTAAAGGAACCTTACAAACATCAAACTAAGATGTGATTAAAGGGGTCAACAAAACACCCCAGACCCCGCGGTGCCCACCGAGCACGGAAGGCCTCGATGGTGCCGGCAGACACCGCGTGCTCCCTTTCCAGGGACATCCGGCCGCGAACGTAGCCGCGGAAGAGGGACAAACAATCGGGCGGGACTCCCCCGTCGATCGCCCGCTGCCTGGACCTGTTGATGGCCAACTTGGCCAGACCCAGGAGCAGGTTCACGAGGAGGTCCTCCTCCTTCCCGACCCCCTTCCGCACCGGGTGTCCGTAGATCAGGAGCGTGGGACTGAAGTGCAACCAAAACAGTAACAAAAGATTTTTTAAATAACTAAAAAGGGAGTGCAGCCTAAGACACCCTATATACACGTGGTCCACGGACTCCACAAGACCGCAAAAAGGGCAGGTGTCTTGGGAGTCCGTGAACCTACACATTTTACGATTATAGGGGACTGCTGCATGCAACACCCTCCAACCCAGGTCCCCGATAGAAAGAGGGAGAACACCTCCGTAGAGGGCCTCCCATCGGGGGCCTCCGCCGCCGGACGGCAACAAGGCACGCCAGGGCGTGTCCGGGCGGCGGACCAGGGCGAGAAAATGGAAGGTGTGCAGCAGCAGTCCGTACAGAAAACCCCTCCGCGCCGTGCCAAATGGCACGGAGGGCATGTCCCCGAGGCGGCTCATATTATTGCGGGGCACCGGCACCCGAGGGAGGGTTCGGGGCTTGGGGCCAATGTGGAATTCCGTCCGAACAGGGGAACGTTCAGCCGGAAGATCACCGCGCACCTGGGCCACCTCCAGACCTAAAATGACTTCGGGTCCGAGCACGACCGTTTTTAGGTCTTGGATGGCATCGGCTGCGACCTGGACACTCACTGACGCGCGACGCGCCAACTCCTGCGGGAGCATCCAGCCCAGTCCTCCGCCACCCAGCACGTCCCCGACCCTGGTCACCCCGGCAGCCACAGCCCTCCTCTCCGCCAGCCACTGAAAGGGACGGAGGGGCGGATTCCTGAGCAGCGGCTCTCTGACGATAGCCGCTACTCCTGACGGGGGAGAGCTGCGTCGCGTGGCGACCACGTTCCAGAGTTTGATCAGGTCCTGGTAAAAGACGGGCAACACCTGGAAGGAGCCGAGGCCCCTCTGATCTACAAACAGGAGCTGCACGTCGTAATTCAGGCCGTGCACCTGGCGGAAGAAATACGTCGCCAGGGCACACCATCTCGGAGGAGGCTCGACGTAAAGGTATCGCTGCAGGGTCTGAAGACGGAAAGTCGCCACCTGCGTGCGTAGGCACACCAGCGCCTGACCGCCCTCCCTAAGCGGGAGACTCAGAACCTCAGCGGCGACCCAGTGCAATCTTTTGTCCCAGAAGAAGTCGACTAGCATTCTCTGGATTTTCGCGACAAAGTCCGGGGGAGGGGTCAAAGTGACCAGCCGATACCACAACATGGCGGCGATCAGCTGGTTTATGACCAGAACTCGACCCCGGTAAGACAGCACTCGGAGCAGTCCTGTCCAGCGCCGCAGGCGAGCGGTGACTTTCGTCTCCAGTTCCTGCCAGTTGGCCGGCCAGGATTCCTCGGCAGGGCAGAGATGGACCCCCAGGTAGAGGATGCTGGTCCTGCTCCAGGTGAAAGGCCTGAGCTCCTCGGGTAGGGGATCCGTCTGCCACGGGCCGACCAGGAGTCCAGAACATTTCTCCCAGTTGATCCTGGCAGAAGAAGCCGCAGAGTAGACCTCCTGGCACTCGCGCATCCTCCGCAGGTCAGCCGGGTCATTAAACATTAGGAGCACGTCATCGGCGTATGCCGAAAGGACCACCCCGATGCCCGGCCCGCGCAGAACCAATCCCGACAACCTCCTCCGCAAGAGGCGCAGGAAAGGCTCCACGCAAATAGAATACAACTGGCCGGACAGGGGGCAGCCCTGACGTACCCCTCTCCCAAAGCGAAGGGGCGCCGTCAGGGACCCGTTAACCTTCACTAGACACTCCGCGGCGGTGTACAGAAGTCGGATCCGGGCGACAAAGTGCGTCCCGAAACCGAATGCTCGCAGAGTCCCGAGTAAATATTCGTGATCCACCCTGTCGAACGCCTTCTCCTGATCAAGGGACAGGAAGGCGCTCGACAGACCAGCCCTCTGGGAATGGTGGATTATGTCCCGGACCAGATGGACGTTGTCGTAGATCGAGCAGCCCGGGACGGTGTAGGACTGGTCAGGGTGGATCATGCGGTCCAGCACGGTGCCGAGCCGAGAAGACATGGCTCTGGCGAATATTTTATAGTCCGTGCTGAGGAGGGAGACCGGGCGCCAGTTTTTAAGTAGGCGGAGATCCCCCTTCTTCGGCAACAGGGCAATCACGGCCCTGCGCCACGAAAGGGGCATCTCCCCGGTAGCGATACTCTCCCCCAGGACCCCCGCGAAGTCGCCCCCCAGGACGTCCCAGAACGCCCCGAAGAACTCCACGGTCAGCCCGTCAAGTCCCGGGGACTTTCCCCTGGAGAGACCGTCGAGGGCGCCGGTCAGCTCCCCCAGACTTATAGGGGAGTCAAGCTTTCCGGCGCCCTCCGGGCCGACCTGCGGCAGGTCCTCCCACAAAACTCTGCAAGCATCCTCGCTGGACGGATCCGAAGAGAACAGGGCAGTGTAAAAGTTCCCGGTAATGGCCCTGATGCCCTCCGGATCCGAGACGAGGGATCCGTCGTCGGCCAGCAGCGTAAAGAGCTGCTGACGGACCCCGTGCCTTTTTTCCAGCGAGTAGAAGAAGGGGGAGCCACGGTCCAGGTCCTTGAGGAACCGGATCCGTGACCTCACGAACGCGCCCCGGGACCCGGCGAGCTGCAGGTCCCGCAACGCGCCCTTCTTCTCATCGTACACCGACCGCAGGGCCGGGTCCGCGTCGGGCCGACCGAGACGTGCCTCCAGGTCGAGCACCTCCTTCTCCAACTCCTCCACCCTGGATTTCCGCCTCTTTGTCGACCCCTTCGCGTACTCTTGACAGAAAACTCGGACGTGAGTCTTGCCCACGTCCCACCATAGCCTCAAGGAGGGGAAGCCTCCCCGCTTCCTTCTCCAGCCGGCCCAGAAACGACGAAACGAGTCCAGGAACCGCTCGTCCTCCAGCAACAGGTTGTTAAAGTGCCAGTGCGCGGACCCCGTCCGAGCGCAAAACGGAGCGAGCTCCGCCCACACCAGACGGTGGTCCGTGCACGGCACCTGCTGCACGGAAGCCGCCGGAACGCAGGACACGTACGCCTTGGAAACGTAAAGACGGTCGAGTCTGGACGCTCCGACTCCAGGTAACACAAAGGTGAAAACGCTGGAATCGGGATGGAGATTTCGCCAGACGTCCACCAAGTCGAAGGACCTTACCAAGTCCCGTAACTTACTCACACCTCGCGTACGGTGCTGGGTACCGTGACGGTCCCGGTCCTCGAGGGTGCAATTAAAATCCCCCCCGAGGACGATGCACTCGCCCGCGTCGATGGAGCCCAGATGAGTGGACACTTCTTCGAAGAAGCTCGCTTGCTGCTGCAAGCCCAGGGGAGCGTACACATTCACAAAGTGAAGCACCGCGCCCCCCAGGCGCACAGTCAGGTGCAGCAACCGGCCTGGCACCGGCTCCTTGACCCCCAAGATCTCGGGCTGAAAATGCGGGGCCAACAAGATAGCCACCCCGCCTGAATTGGAGGCTAGGTGACTCATGCAGACCCCCCCTCGCCACTCCAGGAGCCACGTAGCTTCGTCTCCCGGAACGGTATGGGTTTCTTGCAGGAAGCACACCGCATACCTCCCGTCCCTGAGGACCGAGAAGTTCCGGAACCTGCGCTGTGCGTCCCTGCTGCCACGGATGTTGAGGCTGGCTATAGTTGTCTTCATTGTCAAAGAGTATATACACCGTCACCTTGTTTAAAAGAAGGAGAGGACTTTTTAATCCTTCCCCTCCCTCAGGAGCCCAGCGAGAAACGTTTGGACCCTCCGCCGGGCGTTCCTGTCCAACTCGGGAGCCTTGAGGGCCTCGCGAGTGGACCAGAACACCAGCGGAAAAGAATGCCACCGGGCCAAGGCCAACTGGACTCTATTTCGGCGACCGCGATGACTCGCTAGAAAGTCCTGGAGTTCCCGTGGGGGGATGAGGGGAGAGTCGGTGGAGGGCACCAGGGTATCCATCGACTCGCTCGAGAACGAGTCGAGGTCATCCCCGGTGCTCACCACCGAAACTCCGTCCTCCTCCGGGTCGTCGCCTCCAGCTTCCAACCCCTCCCCCGTATTGAGTACGGGGGCTGGTCCGGAGCTGCCAGTAGGCTCCACCTCTACCTCGATCCCACCCCCAGGATCAAGGCCAGAGTGGTCCTCTCTGGTCTCCTCTAATAAGTCGGGGCCAGAGGGTGGCGGCGCTACGGACGCCCGCTCTCCTCCCGGCACCGGGTCGTCCGGGGAGCTCGAGACGAGCTCCTGATTTAAAACAATGACGCCCGGTGCTAGGTTCTGGGAGGGAGCGGGAAGGCCTTCCTCGCCACCACCACCCAATGACCCAGTTAAAATTTTTAAATTTTCTACAATATTAACATCGCAGTCCCCCGACGGGCCAGAGGATACCTCGGGGGTATCGAGTTGTTCTAAATTGGGCACCCCCACAAGGGAGGTGCCCTCAGAGACCCCCGAGGGGCCCTGTTCAGGGGACTGCAGCAGGTTGGTGGGGGGAGGGGTATGTGATTCCCCCAGAGGGCAGGTCGAGGTCTTAATGGGTGGCGGAGACACCACCACCTCATCATCAGGGGAGGGGACACACCCAACCTCTTCAGATTGGGCGTCGCCCTCCCCCTCCTCTTCCTTCTCGGAGGGGTGGCGTCTCTTCCGAGGGAGGCTGGGGGCTAGGGAGACCTCCATCTCTGGGGCCTCCTCCGCCTTGTCCAGCCTACCCGGACGCCCCGCCCTCTGGGGTTTGGGGTATTCTTTTTCCCCCGGCTCGGGGACACGAGTCTCGCCCCCGCTAGCCCCGGGGACCCGTGCAGGGACGACGCCGGGCCCAGCACACGGCGCCTCGGCACTTACGGGCCCGGGAGCACACGCGGAGACGACGCAGGGGCCGGATGGTATTACTTCCCCCGAGCCGGTGTCTACAGGGGTCTGGGGATCCTTGGGGGGTTGGGGAGTCTCGGGGACCACCCCCAGGTTACGGGTCTTCCTCCGCGCCTTCTTATGACGCGGGGGCTCTCCCCCCGCCTCACCGGCAACCGAGATGGCAGTGACTGCCGGCGACGCCTCCCCTTGCGGAGAGGTAGATGGAGTAGTGGCGGGGGGAGGAGGGGCGGTGCCAGCCGCGGCCGCTTGAGCGGTGCTAGCGGCCTTGAGGACGGGGCAGTTCTTTCGGACGTGCCCCGCCTCCTTGCAAGCATGGCACCGCATGCCCTCCGCGGTCCAGAAGACCCGGTAGGCGGTCCCCTCATAATTTATCGAAAGTGCCCCCTCCAGGCACTCCTCCCGGGCCAAGCGGACAAATACCTGGCGCCGGAAAGAGTACACGTGGCGGAGGGCCGCGTCCTTGAGGCCGAGCGGGATCGGCGCCACCCCCGACCTGACCTCCCCCAGTTTACAAAGGTGGGGGAGGAGGAGCTCACTTGGGAGAAAGGGCGGGACGTTGGAAATTATAAGCCTCTGGGCGGTGGCCTCGAGAGGGTCCACCGCCAGAAAGGTCCCGCCCACAGTGAGCCCCTTTTGTAGGGCGAGGTGCACCGCCCGCTCAGACCTCAAGAAAAATATGGCCTTCCCATACATTTTAGAGGCCGCGACTATGGCCGAGGGGCCGACGACCCCAGCCATAGCCTTTACGCAGGCCTCTATTGTCATTTCAGGGTGAGCGTAGCTCTTTACCCCTAGGGCCCTCGTAAGGAGGCGGAACGGTGACAGGGCCGCGGGAGCAGCAGGAGCTGCAGAAGCAGCCACCCCCGCATAGGTCTTTTTAGAAGGCCCTGCCACCGGTGACAACACCGCCTCCACGTTAGCCCTCGAGGGCCCGGCCACAGGTGATGGCGAAGTGGCCTTTGGGCCAGAGCCACACCCACCCTGGGAAGTATTGGCCATTTTACTGATGGTTTTTTTTTTTTAATTAAATATATATATATTTTTTTTTTTAATAAAGCTCCTTCCTGGGGGGAAAAGGGGGAGAGAGGTTGGAATAACCTCCCCCCCTTTAATGCAGGAGAGGAGAGGAGGGAGAGAGGCAGAGGACAGGGAGGCACAGGAGGGAAAGGGGGGAAAACTCTAGGTGGGTGTCTCTTGGTCTGAAAAAGATGGATGGTGGGTGGGGGCTTGTTGGCCTTCTGGTAGGGGGAGGTGATGGCTTCGGCCAATATAGGCCACCGGAAAAAGGGCTGGGTTGTGTTGGGGGGGGGGGGTGGCAGCAAAGATGGTTTATAACCACACACACACACACCCTCCCTCCCTCCTCCTTCCCCAAGCCCTCCGGATGGTCTTCTATCCTCCCCCTACAGTACACAGTTCTTTATAGCCCCCACCTGAAGACAAAACACAAAGTCTAAACACCCACCTAGGATGTTGTGAATCCCAAAGTCAGGCCTCCTGGCCTTCCTGTCCTGCAGCAACCAAACAAAAGAAAGTTGTTTTCTTCTTCTTCCTCTCTCTCCTCTCTGGCCCCCCAGGAACAGCAGCAGGAACAGCAGCAGCAGCAGCAGCAGCAGGAACAGCAGCAGCAGCAGCAGGAACAGCAGCAGCAGCAGCAGGAACAGCAGCAGCAGCAGCAGGAACAGCAGCAGCAGCAGCAGGAACAGCAGCAGCAGCAGCAGCAGGAACAGCAGCAGCAGCAGGAACACCTCCTCTCTCCTCTGGCTCCAGCTCCAAACTGAGCAACAACGAGCTCAACGAGATCGTTAAGATGTAACTCTTTTGAGTCAAAACAATAAACTAAATGAGCAAAAAGAACAAGGGAGAAAACAAGCACAGCCCCTAAGTCAGGTCAGCTGTAAAATCAAGGGAAAAACTTTAAAGGAACCTTACAAACATCAAACTAAGATGTGATTAAAGGGGTCAACAAAACACCCCAGACCCCGCGGTGCCCACCGAGCACGGAAGGCCTCGATGGTGCCGGCAGACACCGCGTGCTCCCTTTCCAGGGACATCCGGCCGCGAACGTAGCCGCGGAAGAGGGACAAACAATCGGGCGGGACTCCCCCGTCGATCGCCCGCTGCCTGGACCTGTTGATGGCCAACTTGGCCAGACCCAGGAGCAGGTTCACGAGGAGGTCCTCCTCCTTCCCGACCCCCTTCCGCACCGGGTGTCCGTAGATTAGGAGCGTGGGACTGAAGTGCAACCAAAACAGTAACAAAAGATTTTTTAAATAACTAAAAAGGGAGTGCAGCCTAAGACACCCTATATACACGTGGTCCACGGACTCCACAAGACCGCAAAAAAGGCAGGTGTCTTGGGAGTCCGTGAACCTACACATTTTACGATTATAGGGGACTGCTGCATGCAACACCCTCCAACCCAGGTCCCCGATAGAAAGAGGGAGAACACCTCCGTAGAGGGCCTCCCATCGGGGGCCTCCGCCGCCGGACGGCAACAAGGCACGCCAGGGCGTGTCCGGGCGGCGGACCAGGGCGAGAAAATGGAAGGTGTGCAGCAGCAGTCCGTACAGAAAACCCCTCCGCGCCGTGCCAAATGGCACGGAGGGCATGTCCCCGAGGCGGCTCATATTATTGTGGGGCACCGGCACCCGAGGGAGGGTTCGGGGCTTGGGGCCAATGTGGAATTCCGTCCGAACAGGGGAACGTTCAGCCGGAAGATCACCGCGCACCTGGGCCACCTCCAGACCTAAAATGACTTCGGGTCCGAGCACGACCGTTTTTAGGTCTTGGATGGCATCGGCTGCGACCTGGACACTCACTGACGCGCGACGCGCCAACTCCTGCGGGAGCATCCAGCCCAGTCCTCCGCCACCCAGCACGTCCCCGACCCTGGTCACCCCGGCAGCCACAGCCCTCCTCTCCGCCAGCCACTGAAAGGGACGGAGGGGCGGATTCCTGAGCAGCGGCTCTCTGACGATAGCCGCTACTCCTGACGGGGGAGAGCTGCGTCGCGTGGCGACCACGTTCCAGACTTTGATCAGGTCCTGGTAAAAGACGGGCAACACCTGGAAGGAGCCGAGGCCCCTCTGATCTACAAACAGGAGCTGCACGTCGTAATTCAGGCCGTGCACCTGGCGGAAGAAATACGTCGCCAGGGCACACCATCTCGGAGGAGGCTCGACGTAAAGGTATCGCTGCAGGGTCTGAAGACGGAAAGTCGCCACCTGCGTGCGTAGGCACACCAGCGCCTGACCGCCCTCCCTAAGCGGGAGACTCAGAACCTCAGCGGCGACCCAGTGCAATCTTTTGTCCCAGAAGAAGTCGACTAGCATTCTCTGGATTTTCGCGACAAAGTCCGGGGGAGGGGTCAAAGTGACCAGCCGATACCACAACATGGCGGCGATCAGCTGGTTTATGACCAGAACTCGACCCCGGTAAGACAGCACTCGGAGCAGTCCTGTCCAGCGCCGCAGGCGAGCGGTGACTTTCGTCTCCAGTTCCTGCCAGTTGGCCGGCCAGGATTCCTCGGCAGGGCAGAGATGGACCCCCAGGTAGAGGATGCTGGTCCTGCTCCAGGTGAAAGGCCTGAGCTCCTCGGGTAGGGGATCCGTCTGCCACGGGCCGACCAGGAGTCCAGAACATTTCTCCCAGTTGATCCTGGCAGAGGAAGCCGCAGAGTAGACCTCCTGGCACTCGCGCATCCTCCGCAGGTCAGCCGGGTCATTAAACATTAGGAGCACGTCATCGGCGTATGCCGAAAGGACCACCCCGATGCCCGGCCCGCGCAGAACCAATCCCGACAACCTCCTCCGCAAGAGGCGCAGGAAAGGCTCCACGCAAATAGAATACAACTGGCCGGACAGGGGGCAGCCCTGACGTACCCCTCTCCCAAAGCGAAGGGGCGCCGTCAGGGACCCGTTAACCTTCACTAGACACTCCGCGGCGGTGTACAGAAGTCGGATCCGGGCGACAAAGTGCGTCCCGAAACCGAATGCTCGCAGAGTCCCGAGTAAATATTCGTGATCCACCCTGTCGAACGCCTTCTCCTGATCAAGGGACAGGAAGGCGCTCGACAGACCAGCCCTCTGGGAATGGTGGATTATGTCCCGGACCAGATGGACGTTGTCGTAGATCGAGCGGTCCGGGACGGTGTAGGACTGGTCAGGGTGGATCATGCGGTCCAGCACGGTGCCGAGCCGACAAGACATGGCTCTGGCGAATATTTTATAGTCCGTGCTGAGGAGGGAGACCGGGCGCCAGTTTTTAAGTAGGCGGAGATCCCCCTTCTTCGGCAACAGGGCAATCACGGCCCTGCGCCACGAAAGGGGCATCTCCCCGGTAGCGATACTCTCCCCCAGGACCCCCGCGAAGTCGCCCCCCAGGACGTCCCAGAACGCCCTGAAGAACTCCACGGTCAGCCCGTCAAGTCCCGGGGACTTTCCCCTGGAGAGACCGTCGAGGGCGCCGGTCAGCTCCCCCAGACTTATAGGGGAGTCAAGCTTTCCGGCGCCCTCCGGGCCGACCTGCGGCAGGTCCTCCCACAAAACTCTGCAAGCATCCTCGCTGGACGGATCCGAAGAGAACAGGGCAGTGTAAAAGTTCCCGGTAATGGCCCTGATGCCCTCCGGATCCGAGACGAGGGATCCGTCGTCGGCCAGCAGCGTAAAGAGCTGCTGACGGACCCCGTGCCTTTTTTCCAGCGAGTAGAAGAAGGGGGAGCCACGGTCCAGGTCCTTGAGGAACCGGATCCGTGACCTCACGAACGCGCCCCGGGACCCGGCGAGCTGCAGGTCCCGCAACGCGCCCTTCTTCTCATCGTACACCGACCGCAGGGCCGGGTCCGCGTCGGGCCGACCGAGACGTGCCTCCAGGTCGAGCACCTCCTTCTCCAACTCCTCCACCCTGGATTTCCGCCTCTTTGTCGACCCCTTCGCGTACTCTTGACAGAAAACTCGGACGTGAGTCTTGCCCACGTCCCACCATAGCCTCAAGGAGGGGAAGCCTCCCCGCTTCCTTCTCCAGCCGGCCCAAAAACGACGAAACGAGTCCAGGAACCGCTCGTCCTCCAGCAACAGGTTGTTAAAGTGCCAGTGCGCGGACCCCGTCCGAGCGCAAAACGGAGCGAGCTCCGCCCACACCAGACGGTGGTCCGTGCACGGCACCTGCTGCACGGAAGCCGCCGGAACGCAGGACACGTACGCCTTGGAAACGTAAAGACGGTCGAGTCTGGACGCTCCGACTCCAGGTAACACAAAGGTGAAAACGCTGGAATCGGGATGGAGATTTCGCCAGACGTCCACCAAGTCGAAGGACCTGACCAAGTCCCGTAACTTACTCACACCTCGCGTACGGTGCTGGGTACCGTGACGGTCCCGGGCCTCGAGGGTGCAATTAAAATCCCCCCCGAGGACGATGCACTCGCCCGCGTCGATGGAGCCCAGATGAGTGGACACTTCTTCGAAGAAGCTCGCTTGCTGCTGCAAGCCCAGGGGAGCGTACACATTCACAAAGTGAAGCACCGCGCCCCCCAGGCGCACAGTCAGGTGCAGCAACCGGCCTGGCACCGGCTCCTTGACCCCCAAGATCTCGGGCTGAAAATGCGGGGCCAACAAGATAGCCACCCCGCCTGAATTGGAGGCTAGGTGACTCATGCAGACCCCCCCTCGCCACTCCAGGAGCCACGTAGCTTCGTCTCCCGGAACGGTATGGGTTTCTTGCAGGAAGCACACCGCATACTTCCCGTCCCTGAGGACCGAGAAGTTCCGGAACCTGCGCTGTGCGTCCCTGCTGCCACGGATGTTGAGGCTGGCTATAGTTGTCTTCATTGTCAAAGAGTATATACACCGTCACCT
This sequence comes from Cetorhinus maximus, assembly GCF_964194155.1. NCBI lineage: Eukaryota > Metazoa > Chordata > Chondrichthyes > Lamniformes > Cetorhinidae > Cetorhinus > Cetorhinus maximus. Next base: position 72,451,711 of record NC_135898.1, read on the forward strand.
TGTTTAAAAGAAGGAGAGGACTTTTTAATCCTTCCCCTCCCTCAGGAGCCCAGCGAGAAACGTTTGGACCCTCCGCCGGGCGTTCCTGTCCAACTCGGGAGCCTTGAGGGCCTCGCGAGTGGACCAGAACACCAGCGGAAAAGAATGCCACCGGGCCAAGGCCAACTGGACTCTATTTCGGCGACCGCGATGACTCGCTAGAAAGTCCTGGAGTTCCCGTGGGGGGATGAGGGGAGAGTCAGTGGAGGGCACCAGGGTATCCATCGACTCGCTCGAGAACGAGTCGAGGTCATCCCCGGTGCTCACCACCGAAACTCCGTCCTCCTCCGGGTCGTCGCCTCCAGCTTCCAACCCCTCCCCCGTATTGAGTACGGGGGCTGGTCCGGAGCTGCCAGTAGGCTCCACCTCTACCTCGATCCCACCCCCAGGATCAAGGCCAGAGTGGTCCTCTCTGGTCTCCTCTAATAAGTCGGGGCCAGAGGGTGGCGGCGCTACGGACGCCCGCTCTCCTCCCGGCACCGGGTCGTCCGGGGAGCTCGAGACGAGCTCCTGATTTAAAACAATGACGCCCGGTGCTAGGTTCTGGGAGGGAGCGGGAAGGCCTTCCTCGCCACCACCACCCAATGACCCAGTTAAAATTTTTAAATTGTTAATCTCGCAGTCCCCCGACGGGCCAGAGGATACCTCGGGGGTATCGAGTTGTTCTAAATTGGGCACCCCCACAAGGGAGGTGCCCTCAGAGACCCCCGAGGGGCCCTGTTCAGGGGACTGCAGCAGGTTGGTGGGGGGATGGGTATGTGATTCCCCCAGAGGGCAGGTTGAGGTCTTAATGGGTGGCGGAGACACCACCACCTCTTCGTCAGGGGAGGGGACACACTCAACCTCTTCAGATTGGGCGTCGCCCTCCCCCTCCTCTTCCTTCTCGGAGGGGTGGCGTCTCTTCCGAGGGAGGCTGGGGGCTAGGGAGACCTCCATCTCTGGGGCCTCCTCCGCCTTGTCCAGCCTACCCGGACGCCCCGCCCTCTGGGGTTTGGGGTATTCTTTTTCACCCGGCTCGGGGACACGAGTCTCGCCCCCGCTAGCCCCGGGGACCCGTGCAGGGACGACGCCAGGCCCAGCACACGGCGCCTCGGCACTTACGGGCCCGGGAGCACACGCGGAGACGACGCAGGGGCCGGATGGTATTACTTCCCCCGAGCCGGTGTCTACAGGGGTCTGGGGATCCTTGGGGGGTTGGGGAGTCTCGGGGACCACCCCCAGGTTACGGGTCTTCCTCCGCGCCTTCTTATGACGCGGGGGCTCTCCCCCCGCCTCACCGGCAACCGAGATGGCAGTGACTGCCGGCGACGCCTCCCCTTGCGGAGAGGTAGATGGAGTAGTGGCGGGGGGAGGAGGGGCGGTGCCAGCCGCGGCCGCTTGAGCGGTGCTAGCGGCCTTGAGGACGGGGCAGTTCTTTCGGACGTGCCCCGCCTCCTTGCAAGCATGGCACCGCATGCCCTCCGCGGTCCAGAAGACCCGGTAGGCGGTCCCCTCATAATCTATAGAAAGGGCCCCCTCCAGGCACTCCTCCCGGGCCAAGCGGACAAATACCTGGCGCCGGAAAGAGTACACGTGGCGGAGGGCCGCGTCCTTGAGGCCGAGCGGGATCGGCGCCACCCCCGACCTGACCTCCCCCAGTTTACAAAGGTGGGGGAGGAGGAGCTCACTTGGGAGAAAGGGCGGGACGTTGGAAATTAAAAGCCTCTGGGCGGTGGCCTCAAGAGGGTCCACCGCCAGAAAGGTCCCGCCCACAGTGAGCCCCTTTTGTAGGGCGAGGTGCACCGCCCGCTCAGACCTCAAGAAAAATATGGCCTTCCCATACATTTTAGAGGCTGCGACTATGGCCGAGGGGCCGACGACCCCAGCCATAGCCTTCACGCAGGCCTCTATAGTCATTTCAGGGTGAGCGTAGCTCTTTACCCCTAGGGCCCTCGTTAGGAGGCGGAACGGTGACAGGGCTGCGGGGGCAGCAGGAGCTGCAGAAGCAGCCACCCCCGCATAGGTCTTTTTAGAAGGCCCTGGCACCGGTGACAACACCGCCTCCACACTAGCCTTCGAGGGCCCGGCCACAGGTGATGGCGAAGTGGCCTTTGGGCCCGAGCCACACCCACCCTGGGAAGGATTGGCCATTTTACTGATGGTTTTTTTTTTTAAATATATATAAGTTTTTTTTTAATAAATTTTTAATAAAGCTCCTCCCTGGGTGGTGTGTGGCGGGGGGGGGGGTGGGGAAGGGGGCGAGAGGTTGAAATAACCTCCCCCCTTTTACGCAGGAAAGGAGAGGAGGGAGAGGGGTAGAGGACAGGGAGGCACAGGAGGGAAAGGGGGAAACTCTAGGTGGGTGTCTCTGGGTTCAAGGATGGTCGTTGGGTGGGGGCTTAGATGATCTTCAGGCAGGGCAGGGGGAGGCGATGCCTTCACCAGCCACGCTGGCCACTGGAAAAAGGCTGGGTGGGGTGGGGTGGGGTGGCAGCAAAATGGTGTTAACACACACACACACACACCCCCCTTCCTCCTCCCCAAGTCCTCCTGGCAGTCCTCAGGCCTCCCCCTACAAAGCACAGTCTTTATCAGCCCCCGCCTTAAAAATAGAAGCTCCAGACACCCACCTAGGTTGTTGTATAGCTCAGTCCTGGCCTCCTGGCCTTCCTGTCCTGTAGCAAGAGTTTGGTCTTCCTCTCTCTCCTCTGGCCCCTCAGCAGTAGCAGCAGCAGCAGCAGGAACAGCAGCAGCAGCAGCAGCAGGAACAGCAGCAGCAGCAGGAACAGCAGCAGCAGCAGCAGCAGGAACAGCAGCAGCAGCAGCAGGAACAGCAGCAGCAGCAGCAGGAACAGCAGCAGCAGCAGCAGGAACAGCAGGAACAGCAGCAGCAGCAGCAGCAGGAACAGCAGCAGCAGCAGCAGCAGGAACAGCAGCAGCAGCAGCAGGAACAGCAGCAGCAGCAGCAGCAGGAACAGCAGCAGCAGCAGGAACACCTCCTCTCTCCTCTGGCTCCAGCTCCAAACTGAGCAACAACGAGCTCAACGAGATCGTTAAGATGTAACTCTTTTGAGTCAAAACAATAAACTAAATGAGCAAAAAAGGAACAAGGGAGAAAACAAGCACAGCCCCTAAGTCAGGTCAGCTGTAAAATCAAGGAAAAACTTTAAAGGAACCTTACAAACATCAAACTAAGATGTGATTAAAGGGGTCAACAAAACACCCCAGACCCCGCGGTGCCCACCGAGCACGGAAGGCCTCGATGGTGCCGGCAGACACCGCGTGCTCCCTTTCCAGGGACATCCGGCCGCGAACGTAGCCGCGGAAGAGGGACAAACAATCGGGCGGGACTCCCCCGTCGATCGCCCGCTGCCTGGACCTGTTGATGGCCAACTTGGCCAGGCCCAGGAGCAGGTTCACGAGGAGGTCCTCCTCCTTCCCGACCCCCTTCCGCACCGGGTGCCCGTAGATCAGGAGCGTGGGACTGAAGTGCAACCAAAACAGTAACAAAAGATTTTTTAAATAACTAAAAAGGGAGTGCAGCCTAAGACACCCTATATACACGTGGTCCACGGACTCCACAAGACCGCAAAAAGGGCAGGTGTCTTGGGAGTCCGTGAACCTACACATTTTACGATTATAGGGGACTGCTGCATGCAACACCCTCCAACCCAGGTCCCCGATAGAAAGAGGGAGAACACCTCCGTAGAGGGCCTCCCATCGGGGGCCTCCGCCGCCGGACGGCAACAAGGCACGCCAGGGCGTGTCCGGGCGGCGGACCAGGGCGAGAAAATGGAAGGTGTGCAGCAGCAGTCCGTACAGAAAACCCCTCCGCGCCGTGCCAAATGGCACGGAGGGCATGTCCCCGAGGCGGCTCATATTATTGCGGGGCACCGGCACCCGAGGGAGGGTTCGGGGCTTGGGGCCAATGTGGAATTCCGTCCGAACAGGGGAACGTTCAGCCGGAAGATCACCGCGCACCTGAGCCACCTCCAGACCTAAAATGACTTCGGGTCCGAGCACGACCGTTTTTAGGTCTTGGATGGCATCGGCTGCGACCTGGACACTCACTGACGCGCGACGCGCCAACTCCTGCGGGAGCATCCAGCCCAGTCCTCCGCCACCCAGCACGTCCCCGACCCTGGTCACCCCGGCAGCCACAGCCCTCCTCTCCGCCAGCCACTGAAAGGGACGGAGGGGCGGATTCCTGAGCAGCGGCTCTCTGACGATAGCCGCTACTCCTGACGGGGGAGAGCTGCGTCGCGTGGCGACCACGTTCCAGACTTTGATCAGGTCCTGGTAAAAGACGGGCAACACCTGGAAGGAGCCGAGGCCCCTCTGATCTACAAACAGGAGCTGCACGTCGTAATTCAGGCCGTGCACCTGGCGGAAGAAATACGTCGCCAGGGCACACCATCTCGGAGGAGGCTCGACGTAAAGGTATCGCTGCAGGGTCTGAAGACGGAAAGTCGCCACCTGCGTGCGTAGGCACACCAGCGCCTGACCGCCCTCCCTAAGCGGGAGACTCAGAACCTCAGCGGCGACCCAGTGCAATCTTTTGTCCCAGAAGAAGTCGACTAGCATTCTCTGGATTTTCGCGACAAAGTCCGGGGGAGGGGTCAAAGTGACCAGCCGATACCACAACATGGCGGCGATCAGCTGGTTTATGACCAGAACTCGACCCCGGTAAGACAGCACTCGGAGCAGTCCTGTCCAGCGCCGCAGGCGAGCGGTGACTTTCGTCTCCAGTTCCTGCCAGTTGGCCGGCCAGGATTCCTCGGCAGGGCAGAGATGGACCCCCAGGTAGAGGATGCTGGTCCTGCTCCAGGTGAAAGGCCTGAGCTCCTCGGGTAGGGGATCCGTCTGCCACAGGCCGACCAGGAGTCCAGAACATTTCTCCCAGTTGATCCTGGCAGAAGAAGCCGCAGAGTAGACCTCCTGGCACTCGCGCATCCTCCGCAGGTCAGCCGGGTCATTAAACATTAGGAGCACGTCATCGGCGTATGCCGAAAGGACCACCCCGATGCCCGGCCCGCGCAGAACCAATCCCGACAACCTCCTCCGCAAGAGGCGCAGGAAAGGCTCCACGCAAATAGAATACAACTGGCCGGACAGGGGGCAGCCCTGACGTACCCCTCTCCCAAAGCGAAGGGGCGCCGTCAGGGACCCGTTAACCTTCACTAGACACTCCGCGGCGGTGTACAGAAGTCGGATCCGGGCGACAAAGTGCGTCCCGAAACCGAATGCTCGCAGAGTCCCGAGTAAATATTCGTGATCCACCCTGTCGAACGCCTTCTCCTGATCAAGGGACAGGAAGGCGCTCGACAGACCAGCCCTCTGGGAATGGTGGATTATGTCCCGGACCAGATGGACGTTGTCGTAGATCGAGCGGTCCGGGACGGTGTAGGACTGGTCAGGGTGGATCATGCGGTCCAGCACGGTGCCGAGCCGACAAGACATGGCTCTGGCGAATATTTTATAGTCCGTGCTGAGGAGGGAGACCGGGCGCCAGTTTTTAAGTAGGCGGAGATCCCCCTTCTTCGGCAACAGGGCAATCACGGCCCTGCGCCACGAAAGGGGCATCTCCCCGGTAGCGATACTCTCCCCCAGGACCCCCGCGAAGTCGCCCCCCAGGACGTCCCAGAACGCCCTGAAGAACTCCACGGTCAGCCCGTCAAGTCCCGGGGACTTTCCCCTGGAGAGACCGTCGAGGGCGCCGGTCAGCTCCCCCAGACTTATAGGGGAGTCAAGCTTTCCGGCGCCCTCCGGGCCGACCTGCGGCAGGTCCTCCCACAAAACTCTGCAAGCATCCTCGCTGGACGGATCCGAAGAGAACAGGGCAGTGTAAAAGTTCCCGGTAATGGCCCTGATGCCCTCCGGATCCGAGACGAGGGATCCGTCGTCGGCCAGCAGCGTAAAGAGCTGCTGACGGACCCCGTGCCTTTTTTCCAGCGAGTAGAAGAAGGGGGAGCCACGGTCCAGGTCCTTGAGGAACCGGATCCGTGACCTCACGAACGCGCCCCGGGACCCGGCGAGCTGCAGGTCCCGCAACGCGCCCTTCTTCTCATCGTACACCGACCGCAGGGCCGGGTCCGCGTCGGGCCGACGGAGACGTGCCTCCAGGTCGAGCACCTCCTTCTCCAACTCCTCCACCCTGGATTTCCGCCTCTTTGTCGACCCCTTCGCGTACTCTTGACAGAAAACTCGGACGTGAGTCTTGCCCACGTCCCACCATAGCCTCAAGGAGGGGAAGCCTCCCCGCTTCCTTCTCCAGCCGGCCCAGAAACGACGAAACGAGTCCAGGAACCGCTCGTCCTCCAGCAACAGGTTGTTAAAGTGCCAGTGCGCGGACCCCGTCCGAGCGCAAAACGGAGCGAGCTCCGCCCACACCAGACGGTGGTCCGTGCACGGCACCTGCTGCACGGAAGCCGCCGGAACGCAGGACACGTACGCCTTGGAAACGTAAAGACGGTCGAGTCTGGACGCTCCGACTCCAGGTAACACAAAGGTGAAAACGCTGGAATCGGGATGGAGATTTCGCCAGACGTCCACCAAGTCGAAGGACCTTACCAAGTCCCGTAACTTACTCACACCTCGCGTACGGTGCTGGGTACCGTGACGGTCCCGGTCCTCGAGGGTGCAATTAAAATCCCCCCCGAGGACGATGCACTCGCCCGCGTCGATGGAGCCCAGATGAGTGGACACTTCTTCGAAGAAGCTCGCTTGCTGCTGCAAGCCCAGGGGAGCGTACACATTCACAAAGTGAAGCACCGCGCCCCCCAGGCGCACAGTCAGGTGCAGCAACCGGCCTGGCACCGGCTCCTTGACCCCCAAGATCTCGGGCTGAAAATGCGGGGCCAACAAGATAGCCACCCCGCCTGAATTGGAGGCTAGGTGACTCATGCAGACCCCCCCTCGCCACTCCAGGAGCCACGTAGCTTCGTCTCCCGGAACGGTATGGGTTTCTTGCAGGAAGCACACCGCATACTTCCCGTCCCTGAGGACCGAGAAGTTCCGGAACCTGCGCTGTGCGTCCCTGCTGCCACGGATGTTGAGGCTGGCTATAGTTGTCTTCATTGTCAAAGAGTATATACACCGTCACCTTGTTTAAAAGAAGGAGAGGACTTTTTAATCCTTCCCCTCCCTCAGGAGCCCAGCGAGAAACGTTTGGACCCTCCGCCGGGCGTTCCTGTCCAACTCGGGAGCCTTGAGGGCCTCGCGAGTGGACCAGAACACCAGCGGAAAAGAATGCCACCGGGCCAAGGCCAACTGGACTCTGTTTCGGCGACCGCGATGACTCGCTAAAAAGTCCTGGAGTTCCCGTGGGGGGATGAGGGGAGAGTCAGTGGAGGGCACCAGGGTGTCCATCGACTCGCTCGAGAACGAGTCGAGGTCATCCCCGGTGCTCACCACCGAAACTCCGTCCTCCTCCGGGTCGTCGCCTCCAGCTTCCAACCCCTCCCCCGTATTGAGTACGGGGGCTGGTCCGGAGCTGCCAGTAGGCTCCACCTCTACCTCGATCCCACCCCCAGGATCAAGGCCAGAGTGGTCCTCTCTGGTCTCCTCTAATAAGTCGGGGCCAGAGGGTGGCGGCGCTGCGGACGCCCGCTCTCCTCCCGGCACCGGGTCGTCCGGGGAGCTCGAGACGAGCTCCTGACTTAAAACAACGACGCCCGGTGCTAGGTTCTGGGAGGGAGCGGGAAGGCCTTCCTCGCCACCACCACCCAATGACCCAGTTAAAATTTTTAAATTTTTTGAAATATTAAACTCGCAGTCCCCCGACGGGCCAGAGGATACCTCGGGGGTATCGAGTTGTTCTAAATTGGGCACCCCCACAAGGGAGGTGCTCTCAGAGACCCCCGAGGGGCCCTGTTCAGGGGACTGCAGCAGGTTGGTGGGGGGATGGGTATGTGATTCCCCCAGAGGGCAGGTTGAGGTCTTAATAAGTGGCGGAGACACCACCACCTCATCATCAGGGGAGGGGACACACCCAACCTCTTCAGATTGGGCGTCGCCCTCCCCCTCCTCTTCCTTCTCGGAGGGGTGGCGTCTCTTCCGAGGGAGGCTGGGGGCTAGGGAGACCTCCATCTCTGGGGCCTCCTCCGCCTTGTCCAGCCTACCCGGACGCCCCGCCCTCTGGGGTTCGGGGTATTCTTTTTCACCCGGCTCGGGGACACGGGTCTCGCCCCCGCTAGCCCCGGGGACCCGTGCAGGGACGACGCCGGGCCCAGCACACGGCGCCTCGGCACTTACGGGCCCGGGAGCACACGCGGAGACGACGCAGGGGCCGGATGGTATTACTTCCCCCGAGCCGGTGTCTACAGGGGTCTGGGGATCCTTGGGGGGTTGGGGAGTCTCGGGGACCACCCCCAGGTTACGGGTCTTCCTCCGCGCCTTCTTATGACGCGGGGGCTCTCCCCCCGCCTCACCGGCAACCGAGATGGCAGTGACTGCCGGCGACGCCTCCCCTTGCGGAGAGGTAGATGGAGTAGTGGCGGGGGGAGGAGGGGCGGTGCCAGCCGCGGCCGCTTGAGTGGTGCTGGCGGCCTTGAGGACGGGGCAGTTCTTTCGGACGTGCCCCGCCTCCTTGCAAGCATGGCACCGCATGCCCTCCGCGGTCCAGAAGACCCGGTAGGCGGTCCCCTCATAATGTATTGAAAGGGCCCCCTCCAGGCACTCCTCCCGGGCCAAGCGGACAAATACCTGGCGCCGGAAAGAGTACACGTGGCGGAGGGCCGCGTCCTTGAGGCCGAGCGGGATCGGCGCCATCCCCGACCTGACCTCCCCCAGTTTACAAAGGTGGGGGAGGAGGAGCTCATTTGGGAGAAAGGGCGGGACGTTAGAAATCAAAAGCCTCTGGGCGGTGGCCTCAAGAGGGTCCACCGCCAGAAAGGTCCCGCCCACAGTGAGCCCCTTTTGTAGGGCGAGGTGCACCGCCCGCTCAGACCTCAAGAAAAATATGGCCTTCCCATACATTTTAGAGGCTGCGACTATGGCCGAGGGGCCGACGACCCCAGCCATAGCCTTCACGCAGGCCTCTATAGTCATTTCAGGGTGAGCATAGCTCTTTACCCCTAGGGCCCTCGTTAGGAGGCGGAACGGTGACAGGGCTGCGGGAGCAGCAGGAGCTGCAGAAGCAGCCACCCCCGCATAGGTCTTTTTAGAAGGCCCTGTCACCGGTGACAACACCGCCTCCACGTTAGCCCTCGAGGGCCCGGCCACAGGTGATGGCAAAGTGGCCTTTGGGCCCGAGCCACACCCACCCTGGGAAGTATTGGCCATTTTACTGATGGTTTTTTTTTTTTTAAATTAAATATATATATATTTTTTTTAATAAATAAAGCTCCTTCCTGGGGGGGAAAAGGGGGAGAGAGGTTGAAATAACCTCCCCCCTTTAATGCAGGAGAGGAGAGGAGGGAGAGAGGCAGAGGACAGGGAGGCACAGGAGGGAAAGGGGGGAAAACTCCAGGTGGGTGTCTCTTGGTCTGAAGCAAAAAAGATGGATGGTGGGTGGGGGCTTGTTGGCCTTCTGGTAGGGGGAGGTGATGGCTTTGGTAATATAGGCCACCGGAAAAAGGCCGGGTTGTGTTGGGGGGGGGGTGGGTGGGGGGTGGCAGCAAAGATGGTTTATAACCACACACACACACACCCTCCCTCCCTCCTCTTTCCCCAAGCCCTCCGGATGGTCTTCTATCCTCCCCCTACAGTACACAGTTCTTTATAGCCCCCACCTGATAACAAAACACAAAGTCTAAACACCCACCTAGGATGTTGTGAATCCCAAAGTCAGGCCTCCTGGCCTTCCTGTCCTGCAGCAACCAAACAAAAGAAAGTTGTTTTCTTCTTCCTCCTCTCTCTCCTCTCTGGCCCCCCAGGAACAGCAGCAGCAGCAGGAACAGCAGCAGCAGCAGGAACAGCAGCAGCAGCAGGAACAGCAGCAGCAGGAACAGCAGCAGCAGCAGCAGCAGCAGCAGGAACAGTAGCAGCAGCAGCAGGAGCAGGAACAGCAGCAGCAGGAACAGCAGCAGCAGGAACAGCAGCAGCAGCAGGAACAGCAGCAGCAGCAGGAGCACGAACAGCAGCAGCAGGAACAGCAGCAGCAGCAGCAGGAACAGCAGCAGCAGGAACAGCAGCAGCAGCAGGAACAGCAGCAGCAGCAGTAGCAGGAACAGCAGCAGCAGGAACAGCAGCAGCAGCAGCAGGAACAGCAGCAGCAGGAACAGCAGCAGCAGCAGGAACAGCAGCAGCAGCAGGAACAGCAGCAGCAGCAGCAGGAACAGCAGCAGCAGCAGCAGGAACAGCAGCAGCAGCAGCAGGAACAGCAGCAGCAGCAGCAGGAACAGCAGCAGCAGCAGCAGGAACAGCAGCAGCAGGAACAGCAGCAGCAGCAGCAGCAGGAACACCAGCAGCAGCAGCAGGAACAGCAGCAGCAGGAACAGCAGCAGCAGCAGCAGGAACAGCAGCAGGAACAGCAGCAGCAGGAACAGCAGGAACAGCAGCAGCAGCAGCAGGAACAGCAGCAGCAGCAGCAGGAACAGCAGCAGCAGCAGCAGCAGGAACAGCAGCAGCAGCAGCAGGAACAGCAGCAGCAGCAGCAGCAGGAACAGCAGCAGCAGCAGGAACACCTCCTCTCTCCTCTGGCTCCAGCTCCAAACTGAGCAACAACGAGCTCAACGAGATCGTTAAGATGTAACTCTTTTGAGTCAAAACAATAAACTAAATGAGCAAAAAAGGAACAAGGGAGAAAACAAGCACAGCCCCTAAGTCAGGTCAGCTGTAAAATCAAGGAAAAACTTTAAAGGAACCTTACAAACATCAAACTAAGATGTGATTAAAGGGGTCAACAAAACACCCCAGACCCCGCGGTGCCCACCGAGCACGGAAGGCCTCGATGGTGCCGGCAGACACCGCGTGCTCCCTTTCCAGGGACATCCGGCCGCGAACGTAGCCGCGGAAGAGGGACAAACAATCGGGCGGGACTCCCCCGTCGATCGCCCGCTGCCTGGACCTGTTGATGGCCAACTTGGCCAGGCCCAGGAGCAGGTTCACGAGGAGGTCCTCCTCCTTCCCGACCCCCTTCCGCACCGGGTGCCCGTAGATCAGGAGCGTGGGACTGAAGTGCAACCAAAACAGTAACAAAAGATTTTTTAAATAACTAAAAAGGGAGTGCAGCCTAAGACACCCTATATACACGTGGTCCACGGACTCCACAAGACCGCAAAAAGGGCAGGTGTCTTGGGAGTCCGTGAACCTACACATTTTACGATTATAGGGGACTGCTGCATGCAACACCCTCCAACCCAGGTCCCCGATAGAAAGAGGGAGAACACCTCCGTAGAGGGCCTCCCATCGGGGGCCTCCGCCGCCGGACGGCAACAAGGCACGCCAGGGCGTGTCCGGGCGGCGGACCAGGGCGAGAAAATGGAAGGTGTGCAGCAGCAGTCCGTACAGAAAACCCCTCCGCGCCGTGCCAAATGGCACGGAGGGCATGTCCCCGAGGCGGCTCATATTATTGCGGGGCACCGGCACCCGAGGGAGGGTTCGGGGCTTGGGGCCAATGTGGAATTCCGTCCGAACAGGGGAACGTTCAGCCGGAAGATCACCGCGCACCTGAGCCACCTCCAGACCTAAAATGACTTCGGGTCCGAGCACGACCGTTTTTAGGTCTTGGATGGCATCGGCTGCGACCTGGACACTCACTGACGCGCGACGCGCCAACTCCTGCGGGAGCATCCAGCCCAGTCCTCCGCCACCCAGCACGTCCCGACCCTGGTCACCCCGGCAGCCACAGCCCTCCTCTCCGCCAGCCACTGAAAGGGACGGAGGGGCGGATTCCTGAGCAGCGGCTCTCTGACGATAGCCGCTACTCCTGACGGGGGAGAGCTGCGTCGCGTGGCGACCACGTTCCAGACTTTGATCAGGTCCTGGTAAAAGACGGGCAACACCTGGAAGGAGCCGAGGCCCCTCTGATCTACAAACAGGAGCTGCACGTCGTAATTCAGGCCGTGCACCTGGCGGAAGAATATACGTCGCCAGGGCACACCATCTCGGAGGAGGCTCGACGTAAAGGTATCGCTGCAGGGTCTGAAGACGGGAAAGTCGCCACCTGCGTGCGTAGGCACACCAGCGCCTGACCGCCCTCCCTAAGCGGGAAGACTCAGAACCTCAGCGGCGACCCAGTGCAATCTTTTGTCCCAGAAGAAGTCGACTAGCATTCTCTGGATTTTCGCGACAAAGTCCGGGGGAGGGGTCAAAGTGACCAGCCGATACCACAACATGGCGGCGATCAGCTGGTTTATGACCAGAACTCGACCCCGGTAAGACAGCACTCGGAGCAGTCCTGTCCAGCGCCGCAGGCGAGCGGTGACTTTCGTCTCCAGTTCCTGCCAGTTGGCCGGCC